>NW_024524266.1:3394555-3763217 GCF_017590135.1 Pyrgilauda ruficollis | reverse complement strand
AAGGAAAAAAAAAAAAATTGGGCTCTTTTTTTTTTTTTTTTTTTTTTTTTTTTTTTTTTTTTAATGTGAGCAGGGGCAGAAAAAACGTACTTGTAATACAGAGAAGGGATTCAAGTAGTTATTCTACTTGATAGCAACTTGTTCTTTAGTTTATTGCAAAATCATAAGGCTGAGAAGTAAATTCATGTAGGGTGATTTATATCCCTTTCTTTTTGTCTGAAAAAAATCTTGTCCAATATGTTTCTTTCCATTCTTTCTGGAAATAAGTACTGAACCTAAAATATTTGAAATAAAACCAAAGGACATGAAAGCCATAAATTTGAAAGCAAAAGCTTTCAATTTTCAGGCAGTGGACAGACACAAGGGAGAAAAGTTCAGTATCTAATTCAGCATCATGAGACTCAATACTGCATTTCCTAGTGTCAGAGTATATCCTAACTTTAGGCTATCTGGAAGTAACTCAACTCTGTTAGATTAGCAAGTAGTCTTTAAGTAGAGACTGAAAGCGAGCTGTGCATATCCTAACAACTAAGTCTCTAATTCTGTATTCTGGAAGCTAGCAAAGGTGCATGCTACAGTGCCGTGTAAAATTCTCCACATTTTATGAGTAGGTACTACAGAACAAAAAAGAGCCTATTTGTTATGCCTCATATGACCTATGCCTTAATTAAAGACAGGTTTGGCTCTTAAGGACCACTTAAGTACTTTAAAAAAGTACTTTTGACATGACAGAAGAGACTGAAAGAGGTCTTTCTTGAAATATTGTATCTTCTATTAGAATGTGCATAAAGTGAAACTTCATTTGTGGTCTCTCTCCAATGAATCTTTATCTATAGGAAAATGTCAATAGGAATGATTTCATTAGCTCACCTAGTTTCAAGAAGGCCTCTGATGCTTATAAATTTTGCCTTCGTTAAAGACAGTCAATCTTTCTAATGATGGGTTCATCTTCCCAAAACATTTCCACGCATATTTTTTGCACTTTGTTTTTAGGGAAGCATTATTTTTAAAAATTTTTTTCTTATCACCAATTCTGTCATCAGATTATAGAAGTCAAATGATAGAATGAACCGGTTGTCACTGACAACATGCATCTAAAACCAATAAAGGCAAAAAGGACCTCCCCTTTGGTGATACTTCTACGCCATTCTAGTTTGCATTTCTACAGAAAAATGTGATCTCCATGTTGTTATGTCAAAAAGATAACTCCTCTTAAGACATGCTAAAGACTTTTTTAGCTCTTGGTGTAAAAGATAATAATAATTAAAAAAATAGAATAATATTATAACAGAAAGAATTTCCTATCTTTTTCAGCAGAACAATTAAGCACAGAATGCTAAACGTTTTCTTTTGAGATGTGCTTGTTTTTCAGTATGGATATACTGAAAATACTGTTTGTTATACTCTACATCATTTGCATCTATTAGCTTTACTGTTAGAGCTAAACAAGTTGATATTCTTTTTGAGAACTGACAAAAGGCAGCAGATCAAGGTTATGTGTTACCATGGTCATAGATTATACCTGTTTCAGAAAAGAGAAAATTCAAATAATAGAAGAATCTTTAATATGAGAAATTCCAATGGCTGCAATATGAAACTAGACAATTTCATATAGAAACTGAGCACACATTACTTAGTAAGGGAAAAAAAAACTATAAGAAAAATCTAAAGTTCTCTTCTGGTACTGCAGTACTGGAAAATTAAAATTAAATTACAGCCAGGTTCAAAAGTTAGAGGTACTTCTTTTCCATAATTTTAACTATGTGAATAATGATATTTTCACTCTGATAAAAATCTGTCTGATCTGAAAATTTTCTGTTTTGTTGCCTGAAGAGATTTTTTCCTTTGTTTATATTTTCAGAAAAAGCACAGCGACAGGTAAAACAAATAGTTAGATTTAACTACTTATAATAGAGTCAATCTTGTTTAAAGCAAAAAATCCAGGAATTAAGCCATTACTTTGAAACTGGAAGAGGTAGAAAGGTCAGGTAGAAAGTAGCTTAGAAACTGGGTTTTTTCAGTCAGAGCTGTACTGTTGAGTATTCTGAAATGAATTTCTCATGGCCAAAATTTATTAATTAATAGAGAGAAAAATTCAGAGGAAATACAGCAAGAAAAATATTTGACCATCTTTTCTCCTGCCTTTACAGACTTCTAAACTCTCTATTATATTTTGGTCTCATACAGAAACAAAACATGAACCTGTGGGAAAATATATAAACACCTTTTCATTATTGTTTAAATTTATTGGAAGGATAGGCTGAACGGAAATGAAGTGAGGGAAGAAGTTGATAGTGCAAATAGTGCAGCTGGTTGGCAGACAGAACAGGGAGAAATAGAGAACAGAGCAAAGACCTCTGTTCAGACTCCTTAAAATCCATGGGCTTGCCTATATGTTATGAGCACCAGGAAAAAAGAAATATGTCAGAAAGTCCAGCCACCCAAACACGCACATGATTCCCAACTTTTCTTTGACTCATGAGACATAAAAATGCCATTTATATTTTAATGACTGAGATATGCGATGTACATATTTAGCAGTTTGTTCAAGCGTCATAACAGCCTTTTAAGGGAAACAATGAATAATAGCTTGGTTGTACTTTCCACACTTCCTACTTTGACTCTCCACCTTAAACTGGGCCAATTAAAGACCCCTGTAGGTAGCTTTTGAGAGAGGCTACCAGCCTGAAAGGAATGTGTCTTAGGGAAAAGTCAGCAGGAGGTAAGTTTCATAAGCAACAGTGTGTCAGTAATAATGACACCTTTAATAATAGGTCTTATCTAAAACTTTAAATTCAGATGTTTTGTGTTGAAGAATTAATACTTTAATCTTTTTTGGAGGAATGCCTATCTAAGTTTTTTCTTCAAAAGTGTAGTAAGTAAAGAAAGGAATTAGAAATATATAATTCCACTTGCGAGTTGTAATAATCTCAATGGACCACAAAGATATTTATTCTCTCCTTATTTCATCTCTCTTAATGTGTTTGAACACACAGATCTCTGAGATCTTAAAAAAGTTATATAAAGATAAAAGGAGTACCCATTAGTGCCCTGAGGAAGAAAATATGCCTGCCTCTTCTTTAGCTCTTATAGCATGCCTGACAATTATCTATGTTCATTTTGGTTTTGAGTTCACCACAGTACAGTGGGTGGTTTTTCAGTGTCTAGAGCAGTGCAGTGCAAAGACAGCAGTATGGCATCCATGTACTGAAATAAATCACCCTACTTTCAGGAAATTTGGAAGTGTTTATAACCAAGCAATATCTTATCTTTTCTGTTTATCTGCTGAAAATCTGACATCAATGATGAAAATGTTATTTTACAGACTGCATCTGAAATACAATTAACACAGCATTGAAAAAAACCCCACAGAGCTCAAAACTGGGATCATTTTTGTGTTCGTGCCTTGTGGATTGACATCCTGACTAATTATATTCCCTTGACCATTGCATAATTTTCAACACCAATATAAAACATTGGAATACAACAGAAGACTGCATAGGATCTACATAAGATGTACATACTGTAGGAAACATATCACTGCATTTTAAATTATTAGTTAAGACAAATTCATTTGTATAAAGATCAGTTAGGAGAACAAATGCATAGAAGCAAACTGCACAGCTGGACAATCAGTAGCCAGCAGTAAAAGTCTCTAAATCTCAAAATAATTAATTAGTAAAATTCTTACCATACAGAGTAAAATTATCTTTGATTTCTCTCCCTCTGTGAAGATAGACTGCATAAGAACTGGAAATCAGTGCCATTTAAGCCCTAGTTTAACAGTTTAGATAACATCTCAGTGGGGCTTAGACTTTATGTTAGTTATACTGGGGAAGTAGGATGACATAGGTAAATAAGATAAAATAATAATATTTTTTGAATTATTTAGTGGTATGAGGTAACATAAATAAGAGAGAAAAATACAAAAATGTCTCAGGAATTCTGGTGTGTTTTAAAGAAGCTCTTCTTTCACCATACACAATATAGGTACAGTTTACCTGTACCTG
The DNA here is from genome assembly GCF_017590135.1 of Pyrgilauda ruficollis. Taxonomy (NCBI): domain Eukaryota; kingdom Metazoa; phylum Chordata; class Aves; order Passeriformes; family Passeridae; genus Pyrgilauda; species Pyrgilauda ruficollis. The sequence goes on along the minus strand of NW_024524266.1, from coordinate 3,759,207 downwards.
TACCTTGAATTAAACTTCAATCAGCAGAAGTAATTTGCTGCAGAATACTAATAAATTTCTTTTTTTCATCTCTAAACCTTTGGAAGAATTATTCACAATTTATTCTTAATTAAAAACATGGTCAATAAGCTCATTTGCTTGGTGTCTAACTGCTCATGCACAGACAATTTTTTTTTATTACTATAAACTAAAAATAAGAAACTTTATTTTGATATTAATGTATGTTCTTGATGGCTTCCACATTTGACACTCCTTCTGACTTCTGATTAGAAGTCTGTATTCTAACTGAAATTGAGAGTTTGATTATTTCTGAAAGAAAATAAGAAATGGAGACAGAATATGTGTTCCTTTCTCTTTGCCATTTGAATGCAACTCTCAGCAATGCAACCAGTTTAAGAAGTCAGAGAGAGACATTATAAGTCATTGGTTAATTCAGGATGTTTCCAATATTATAAACAGATATAATGAATATACTTCTCTGTAAAAAAGGCACAAAAGCCTTCCACATCCTTTATTTGTATGTTTTGGTACATATTTCTAAGTGTCTTAAATTTTGTAAAAAGCGTAAAAAATCATGCCCACTTTTTTTTTTTTTTTTTTTAATGTCTCCTGTTAAAACCAGGAATTAGTTTTTCCAGTATTAAAGAAGAATTGTCTTCTATGCTTAGCTTCTTAGCTTCTGAATGTTCTGAATACATGTCCTGGCTCGGTCTGTGCAAATGTAATTTTAATTAGTTCCCTTAAATTTTTCACACCTGAAACTTTTAAAGCAAAACTGCATTGAAATATATATATATTGTTTCTTCTATCTAGGTCAGCTGTGTTAATGTCTGGGGTGATATTCCTCACTCCTGGCTTAAAAACTAATGCAATGGGACAGAATTGATGGTTTCTTTTCTGACAGATTATAGAGGTGCTCACATATTGCCTACTTATACAGGGGGACATAGATAAAGAAGGAGATTTTTGTGGAAAAATAAAGATGAGAGACCTCACCTTGTTTCACCTGGATTCTGTGAGTCTTCACCTCAGCTCACTGATACCCAGCAGTATCAGTGAGTCTTATATTCCTGATTTCAGACGGTTTAGGGATAAGATGAGAAACAGTTTTGCTTTGTCCAGTGCCTTCACTGACTTCAGGCCTTGAATGGCTTCTTATGTTCCTGGGATTGTAATTATCCTGTCCAGTCCTTTGCTTACAGTACTATGCAGATGCAGAGAGTGAAGATTGCTCTTGATTCCCTCTGAAAATGAAGTGTATGCCACTTTTTTTTCCCATGATTCATGCACCCAAGGAAATTACTTCATACAGAGGTTGTCACCTCCCTGTTGTTGCTGCTATGGAAGCAGCATGTCCAAGAAAAGTCTATTTCCATCCTATCCCTGCATCCCTGAGCATAGGTACGGCTGAGATCAGATTGCACCAGCTGTGGAGCAGTGAGGGGTCTAGGAGATGATCCCAGGAACCTAAGGAGAAAATCAGTGGGCATTGAAAGAGAAAATATGAGTGACCCATCTTTTCCTACTCATATTCAAAGGGATGGAAGTGGAGACAGGTGTTAAGGAGATGAAAATTTTATCTGTAAAGGCAGAATAAGGTGAGGTATTGTCAACAACAGGAAAGAATGACAGTCCAAAAGTTTAATCCTTCATTCATATCCTTTTCGATGTGAGATAAAAGTGAACAAGATGCTGTTGAATAATTTACAAGTGGATATCTCTGAGGGCTGTGGGTAAGGCAGTTCAGGGGAGGTAAACTATTCTGGTAACCTGAAGATATGACCTAACAGTACAGCATATATGAGAATATTTGAGCAGAAAACAGTGAAAAGGAGGTATAATGCCTTGTATTGCACCAGATGTAGAGAGAAGACAAGTGAAGATTGATTGTGTGCAACGCATTGTTTTGAGAAATGCTGCTGCATAAATAGCTGGGCAAACAGGCTACATTTGATTGCCTCCACATTGGCTCCAGAGCCACTTGGGAGACCTTAAATATCCAAAGTGCTCACATGGAACACAAATAAAAGATTTAGCACCTGTGAGAGACCCAGGTTCTTCTGAAATGAAAGTGAATGTCTATGTGTAAGGTAACTGAATCCTGCCTCATATTCTGAAGTGAAAACAATTCACCAGCTGAAACAGAAGTCAAATCCCTTCAACAGATTAGTTTAAAATTAGATTTACTTAACAATTCTTTATTTTGATGGTTTGAGGGTTGTGTTTTGTGATAAGTTGCTTTTGTTTTGTAAATTCCTTCCAGAAAATCCTCAAAACCAAACAGAATCATGTTTCCAGTGCCGGATTAAGGATGGTTATTCTGGTTGTGCCATTCTTCAGCATGAAGGACCCTTTATGTGATGGGCAAAAGGACAGCCAGGACATCCTTCAGGTTAATATCCTGTCACAGAGCAGGGAGGCCTTATCTATACAGGGGACTAGCCTCTGCTATGTGCTCTCCCTCACTCTGCCTTCAGCCTGCATTGTGTAGGAGACAGCTGTTGAATGGAGCCAGGCAGCAAGAAACTTTCTGACAAATTGACATAAGACCTCATTGCCAGTGCATAAAACTGTGCCCCAGCCTTCTTCACTGTGCAAACACAGGCAGTCTCAAAGAAAAATACTGCAGGTTTACCTCTGGTTTTCTCAACTCCTTCTGTTGGTTTCAGTCATGAAGTTTTTTTGTCCTAAAATCTGCTCTGGAGATAAAGTAGGTTGATGAGGTTATCCATATATGTGGTGTTTTGTGCTAAAAAGTACAACTTGCTGTAATGTAGTTTGTTTGGTCCACCTAAGTTCAGCAGCTTGTTGATATACAACATAAAGTTAGGTATTTTTCTTCTAAGTCAAACATGACATTAATGCAGAAGTTAGAACAGACTGGTGTTTTCATAAGCATTTTTTTGAGTCAAGAATACTGTTAGTCAAATATGTAATTTATAGCTTCTGAGGTGACTACTGAAAATACTTGCACCTTTATATATGTTAGTGCTTGTTTTCAGGGGTAATTGTTATGCCTTTAGCTACCCAGGTAATTTATGTCTATATTTAAATAACAGGCTGTGTATTTTAAGTCTTTCTCTTGGGAAATAATTGGGATTTTTTTATTTCTAAAATGAATAGACACTATAATCCACAATTCTTCCTTTTTTTTGTATTTAAACTTTCTGTTATTTCCAATAAAATCAAATTAAATAATTTCATTATTTAATTAAATAGTTTCATTATTTTTCACTTCTTAAAACTTGTGGAGCAAAAGAAGGGTCATAACTCAGAATACAGAGACAGATCAAGACAGATCAAAATCCAAAATAATCCAAAATATTCCACTCTAGATTGATGCAGGAACATCACTGTTAATACGCAGAAAATCACTCTGGAAATTTGATTGCCATGTTAGGAACAGACAGATTGAGCAGCCCAGGCACTGTCCTGCCAGCCACTCCCTAGAAACAGGTTTTGTTTCTAGAACAGAGCAGATTGCTGCTGGCTGCCATTTTATTGGGATATTATATTCTTTTACTTTCCAGGTGAGATCATATGCAAGAGAACTAGAGATGTAATACTTGATTTTACAAACATTTACTTCTCCTAAGGAAACATAAAATTATTATTATTATTATTATTATTATTATTATTATTATTTCATCAGGGCACAGACAGTCTCTGGATTATTGGTTCATTACTTCTGCACTGGGTATTAAAGAGTCAAATCTGCATGTTGTAGCACCCAATTATCATTCAGAATGTAATTTGAAGCAAATTCTACCTTATATACAAAGTAAGACTTCCAATCTCCCCCCAGGTTTTTTCCATGTCCTAGACACCCTGTCCCTGTTGCTATTCTCCACCCAAAGGTAGTGACATTTTTCAGAAAAAAAATTGCAGACTTACCCTCATAGCCAAATTTACTGCATTCAACTTGAGATTTACATATAAGGAATTATATTGCATGTCTCTGATATATTTTCTGCTTTTTTAAATAATTAGAATTTCTTTTGCTAAACAATGCTTTCCACACTCAACTGGTGTTACTCAAGTGGGAGAGTCTTTCAGTATCTAAATGTAGCACTAAATAATTACATCCCTTTCTGACTGGCACTTTTTAATATGTCAAGCTTCCCTGGAAAAGCATTTGGACTGAAAGAGAAAATTTAACCAGAAACCTTCAAAATTGGCTTTCTTCTGAACAGAGTTTTGAATTTCATATTAAAATTTTTTGACCTTTCAAGACCCAAGCAATTGTTACTTCTGAAAAGTGATATAGCAATTCAGAACAATCCTCATACAGACTATGGTTCCAATTATGTAGAATTTATAGGTGTACAATAGTGATATGGTCTTACATTAACAAAGTGTGTTTCCACTTACCACTGAAAGAGTAGCTAAAGGTCACAGTTGGGTTTTAAATAGATTTGCTTGACAGATTAGTCAATTATTTCCACTTTCAGGTTAGAGTACATTCATGCACAGTTTAAGCAGCAAATCCATCTCCATCTCCTTCTGTCCCAATACTTTGGATTGAGGATTAAACGTAAAAGCATTAGTTATGTTTGATTCCAGTTTTCAGATAATGTGCATAGCACATTCTCAGTTTACCACTTTCAGCAGAAATCATGAAACCTTGTTTTTTCAAGACTCCTGCTCTCACAATTATTGAGTGTTTCTACCTACATTCAGGTTGATGCTTCTGAACAATCAATTAAGGTTTAATTTATCTTCATTCTTTTTTTTTTTCCTGCTGAAATCCTTATTAAAAATTTGAGGTTTTAATCTCTCTGCTCTGCAACTCAGCTTTTTCTAGCAACACTTTCTGAATCAAATGAACCTCAGCATGCCTGTGAATTTTTATTTGTACCTTAGACCATCTTTCTCATAATGCTGTATGACTTCATCTGTGAGAATTTAGGGATAAAGTAATCAAATTCAGACTCCCACACAATGTAGATGCATGCAAAAAAAAAAAAAAGTTATTCTAAAAATGTCTAAGAATTAAGGCTCATTTCACATGAAAACACTGCCATTTTCTTAGTAAAATGTCTGGAAGGACACATTCTGAAATACTTGCAGCTGTGCAATGTTAATCTTTCAACATATGTATAATACATCTTTTTATAGGGGGCTGTTGAGAAAGTAAGGTCCTTAAAAATGAGCTTGTGCAGAAAAAGAAAAATAATTTTTAGACACATTTTTGCATTGTCTACTTTATTTACTGCTTGAAGTAGGAAAAAGACCCTTAAATTTCTTTTATATTTTGATTTTCCCACTGATTTTTGTTGCTTGAAGACACACACCTCTTCTTTATCTCTGAGCTCAATAAGGGGGGCACCTTGTTACTTAATCCTTCAATGATCAGCCATGATTCTCAGATTCTCACAAACTGAGGTCTAAAGGTAATCTCCCCAACACAGACTCATACACAGACAAAAATGTCTTTTTCAAACATCAGTAATAATCATGCAGTAATAAGTAGTAAGACTATAAAAATATAAACTATCAAGAAAATACAGTTTTTTACATACTGACTAGCAGAGCTTTTCAAAGTATCTAAAAGGACACAACAAACTTTGTGGTTGTTTTTTTCTTTTGTTTTGGCTTGGTTTTGGGTTTGCTTGGTTGGTTTGCTTGTTTGTTTGTTTTTAATCTTATTTTACTGATACTTTTTACATAGTCATTGATTTGAAGAATCAGTCCACAATACTGCATCTGCATAGAAAAAGGTTTGTGTATCTTTCTTTCTGAAATTTCTGACAATTTCATTTTCCCTGGATATTGTTTTATTATCACAGAAAGAGGCATTTTACAGAAAGCACTGCCAGTGATAAAAAAAATACTTCTGTTTTCCTGCAAATTTTTCAGTCAAGAAAGACTGAAAGGCAAAAAATAAACTATTTGAAGCCTTTGATTTTCAACTATTAGAATTTTTTTTTCTTTCCTCTGATACCCAAACTCACTTCATTTTAGTTGGCTAAGAGATGTTCTCTGAAGAATAACTTGCAGAGCTGACTAAATTCATTGCAGTGAGCAATGTGACAGTATGTCACATTGGGGAGAAGGGCATCTGCCATCACGCTGACGTCAGAGTGTGACTGATTTGGTTCCACAAGATTTTGCCTAAAGAAATTTTAACTGTCTAAATGAAAAATAAACCCCTCTCATGAGTAGTCTAGAAGTGCTATCTTTCCCACCACAAAAATATTTGGGGATATTTTGCAAATTTGGGGGATTTTGCAAAACAAAATAACTTTTTCCTTAATGTTTAAAGTGTATTTTTTTTCCTTAGATGTGTATCAGAACTTAATTACTAGTTGCATTAAACTGTTGTGGTTAGACAAAGAAATTAGTTACAGCCTGATCAGCCAAATCACTCTAGTTTGTGTGCTTGTTTGCTTGTTTTTAACTTAATAATAAACTGTGAAATATTTTTATTAGAAGACACTTGTTTCAAGAAAGAATAGAATTTTAGTACCTAATTTTAGCGAGTCTACAATCAAGAAAAAATACATTGACATCAAATTTTGAACTGTGTTGATCTTTTTGTTGTTTGTTCTTTGAGCTAATCATTTTCTTAGAGAGATAGCAGCAGCAGTTTTATTACATTTAATTCCAAGCAGATATTGAATATAATATATATAAATCTAAGAGTACTTCATAGCCTTGAGAGATAAATCCTTAACAAAGCAAAAGCTCCTTTAGGTAGAACTAATGGAAAAGGTGGTTATTAAACACTTTTGTGATGTACTGATCACATCTTAGGCTGACTCAGATTAGAGAACTTTAGTGCTTTAATGAAGTGACACTCCACCTATACTAACAGTTGCAGTATTTGAGGAATATAAGAAATTATTAGGAGAACCTTAATCATTTTCTCTCAACAACAAAAGGACTCACTGAGCATGACATATTGGGAAGAAAAGTGTCTGTGTCTATGCTGGGCACCTGCACTTCTGTCTTCCACAATGACACATTGTTGTTCCATGCCCCTGCCTCTGTCAAGGCCATCTGTGACCATAGCACTCGATGGGATCCATGTAAATTGCTGAATTAAAAAAAAAAAAAAAATTAAGTTCATAAATTTTCAAGATCTTACAACCTTGAAATGGCAATCTTATACTTATTGATGGCTGGGGAACAAGACATTCCAAGACATTCATGTTTTATACATAGATGTATGAAGTAGTGTTACAAGGAATATGGTTTTGTGTCATATGGGAGTATAAGGCCAGCACTGCTCACTGCAGTTTCATTGCAAGCAGTAAAAGGTGGCACATTTTGTGTGAACCTTTGCATGCATTTTTACACGTTTTGCAAAATACTATATAATTTGAAACTGCTAGCTTAGCTTGGCATGGCTGGTGGCTATCTTGTCACATTGCATTACTACCAAATCAAAAGAAGACTAGAAGACTGCTCACGGAGATGTAGAAAAATGAAAGGAAGATACAGTTTGTTAAAAATACAAAACAATTCTTGTTATCGCATTGCTTGCTATTTTAAAGATTTTCAGGCAAATACTTACAGGTTAGCATGAACATATACTACTTGTTTTTTCCTTTTTGCTTTGGATATGTAGTTCTGGTAGTATGGATAAAATCAGGTGCAACATCATTTAAAATATAATAATTTGCCCCAGCAATAAAATGCTTGTCTACTCAGACAAACAGCTAATCTTGTCTGTGGTAAAAAGAAAGAAGCCCAAATCCTAGGCAACCAAAAATGTTATATATGCATGTTTATCTGACTGCATATTTTGTCTCTGTACTTTCTGTCTGGCTTGGTGAGAAAATTAAATGTTTCCATCTACTGTAGATGTAAGCTTAGCATTTTTTAAATGCAAAATACATCAAATATATTTAAATCAGAATCACATAATTCCATCCTTAGGCAAGGTTTAAAATTTTGTAAACCTGCATTCCCTTGTTCCTATGATTTTTACATTCCTATCTGCATGTTAGCTGAACAACAGGAATGAGGTAGAATGTGCCCCAGTTGTCTGAGATAGCATTTAATCCCAAATGCAGACAGTTGATAAAAGCCATTTTGAAGAAAGAGATGGAAGACACATCAGTGGTCACTCCCCTTGAAGAACTCCCAATGTGTCTCATTACTTTGGATTTGGTCAGGTTTTTAAGTCTTTTATGCTTAATCCCCATATGAGCTCTGTTATCACTACATATCTTGCTCTTGTCATGGGTCCTGTAGACCCTGCCTGGTTCCAGTCCACAGAAAATAATTTCTAACATTAAATTTCAGGTATGCTAATTTTCTATCTAATTTGTTTGAGATGAACATCCTTGGTAGAAATCTGAAGTAATGTAAGATGAAGTGAGAAATGTGCTACAGAACCACTTGTGAAATATTGAATAGTCCTTAGTAAAACTTTCAAACTATAAAAAAAATTCCAACACTGTCTCCGTCTCTCTGGGTGCCTCCCAGTGAACCCCGGCCAGCCCCGGGTCGGCAAACAGCGGGGGGGCAGCCCCGAAGTGACCGACAGCGGGGGAACACTCTGGTGCCCCGAGGGTACTGAGGGCAGCTGGGCTAGTCGCCTTTGCATCAGAAGAGACAAAGGAGACATCGGTGGAGGGTAAAAGGCCGACTCTGAACAGGGGGCCAGTCCAAGGTTTATTCGGAGCTCCCCAGAGAGCCCCACTCCTCAGGGGGCGCCGTGCTCAGAGCAAGACAAAGGAATTCCAAGGTTACATTTAAAGCGGGGGAGGAAACTGCGGGTAGGTACATTTGCTGACCAGTAAAGACCCTCCAGGGATGCAGCCTTAGGGATGGACATTTGGGATAGCGTATAACATCATCCTTGGGGGGCTGACCCCTGGCTTCGGGCAAATCACTCGACGGCTTTGACCGAAAGATCTAGATAGAAGGGATGGATGCTGGGTGACTGACAGAAGGCCAGGGCGGGGATTTGGGGGGTGATCTCAACACAGGAGAATGGTTACACAGGTAGAGGAAGGGGGTACAAAAAGGGGTACATCATCTGGGGAGAATCAAAACTATTACAAAGTATTACAAAGTATAAAAGCACGCTGCAACACAACACAAAAACCAACTAAAAAAAAAAATCATAGCTTTAAGCAGGTACTACTAAACTGTCGTTCCCTATTACTTGGGTAATTTGTACTTACATCATAAAGGTTTGCTCATTGCTTGATACTGCTGTAGCTGCTACCCCAGCTTCAATCTTTCCTGTTCTATAGGTGTTCGCATTGTCTGTCTAAAGTATTTTCTTGTAACTTGATTAATCTCTGTATGAAGACATTTGGATGACTTCTTCTAGGGGCTTTGAAATCATATCCACTTTTTAATGACTTTTTATGAGAGTAAAGCAGTAGCTTATGCAATGTGTAACAGTAAGCTCCTATGCTAAGAGGGTCTTTAACAATTTGAAATATTCAGTGCAGTTAATTACAGTTTTAAATCTTTGGTTTTAATGGCTGCTTCCCTTCAAAGAAAACAATACCAAGCCAAAGAGGCACAGTAGTGCAATATCAATTTATTCCAAACAATAAAGTCTTGAGGCATATACTTTGGTAAGAGGAAAAACAAGTAAGCCTAGATTTTTAGCAAGAGAGCTACACAATGAATCTAGATCTGCCTGTTAGGATCTGCTTGTTAAGATATGTCTCTACCCAAACAAAGGCACAAATGAAACCACATGCCAAATAGTACATAGTATGGATTTTATTTACCAGTAAATGTAAGTGGGGTGTGTGTGAGAGAGAAATAGAAAGGGGGAGCGCAGGAGGGAGGAAGTGAAAGAGAGTCTTTGGTTTTTTTTGTTTGTTTTTTTTTTTGTCCTGATAGGTCACCCAGATCTGCCTCACCAGATCTTCCTGAAATCTTCCTATTGTTGCATCAGAGCTTTTCCCAATCTGTACAGTGGTATCTTATCCAGTGTGGTAATTCCAAACATTCACCTCTGTTTATATCTGGAATTAATGCCTTCCTGTTTGCCATATCTGTTTATCTTAAACTCCTGTTATGGGTGCTTACTTATTGGACAGTGTTTGAGAAGAGAGAGAAAAACAAGAAAAAGAGATATCAAACAAAGGATATCACCACCACATGGATTTTTGCAACATCCTGCTAGTCCTCCACCGTGATCTGTTCAGTGGTTGTGGCTCTCAAATGTTCTTCATGAAGCATGGCTTTTATACAGTCCAAGTCCTGGATATCCATGAGGCATAGGTGGCATTCCCATAAGTTGGAATGGCATGTGTGTAACCAGCTGCTTCCTTTGTCAAAATTTGCTGGTTTTTTTTTTTTTTTTTGGGGTTTTTTTTTTTTTTTTTTTTTTTTTTTTTTTTTTGTTTCCATATCTGTTTATCTTAAACTCCTGTTATGGGTGCTTACTTATTGGACAGTGTTTGAGACAGTTCATGGTTCTCTTTAAGTCCTCATGCTACCTGCTTTGCAAGGCATTTAGTTTTGGAGATGCCTGAAGGTCTCTTACCTTTCACAGAATATACTTATTCCATGGAAATACATAGAAATGAAATGAATTTACTGAAGAGGAAAGAAAGGGCAGGATATTGTGTCAAACAGGTTTGCTTAAAATGTATAAACACTGGAGTTTTCACACGCTTTTGTTTGAAGGACAGGATATCAATAAGTTAAGAAATTAGTTAATGAATTTTAGATAAGTTAATCAAGGATATTTTTGAGTTTAAACTAGCATATAAATTATCTCCTAAACATAATTTAGTTCTAAAGATAATTGTAACTAAGTACCACTGAACTCAACCTAACTAATTTTAATTCACATGGGTATTTAGCAATAATAAAAATTTAGAACATAGAAAAGAACTTTTTTTGTATATAAGTATATATGTAGTATATATACACATATAGATATACATATATGAACTTACAAAAATACAAAATACAATGTATATATGTACTAACAAAACTAGATATGTAAAGTTGATTGGACTGTAAATTAAGTGGATTATGTACCAAGTGAAACTTAATAAAAACAGGAGGAATTTCAGCAGATATTTGTTTACAGTATTCACAGTTTTTGTAGTCATTGACAGCCACATCGTGCAGAGAGTAACTTTCCACTGGAATCAGAAATGAGCACTGTAATGCTAACCTATGCTAGTTTATTCTGTATGGACTGTTGAAACCCTGATTGTCCAATATTTTCTTCTTCTGTTCTGTTTTCCACTTTTGAGGTACAATTATTCAGTTTTGTAAAAGTTCCTTGTGTGAGTGTTCTAAAATTGAGTGGGCCTATTGAAGCCAGTGAAAGTAGATCTACTGATATTTTGAGTTCATATTTTTGTAGGTAGAGTCTAAACCACCATTGTAAAATATTTCAGATTTTTCAAATATTATCTTCTTCTTTTTTCTTAGTATCATTGCTGAGTTTACTTCCCCTGTCATGGGTTAGTTTTGGCCAGAAGTCAAAACACCCACCCAGATGCTCGCTCACTCTCCTTCCTTGGTTGTAAAAGGGGAGAAAGTAAGATGTGAAAATTAATACTTTGAGATAAAGATAAGGAGATAGCTTACAAATTATCATTGCAGGCAAACCATATTTCACTTGAAGAAAAATAATTTAATTTAGTACTGACTAAAATAGATTTGGGTCATGAGAAACAAAGATGAACATTAAAATAACAGCTTTCCATATATGCTCCCACCTCTTTCAGGATCCACTTCTCCTTATTCCACATGACTCTGCCTCCACCCAGAGGTGCAGGGGAACCTGGGGGACTACAGTCAAAATACAGTTGTTTCTCTGTTTCTTTTTACATGTCATGGTTGAAATCCAGACCACAGCTAATACACACAGAGCCACTTGCTCAATCTTCCTGCAGGGGGGATAGAAGAGAGAATCAGAAGCATAAAAGTGAGAAAACTTGTGGATTGAAATAAGGACAGGTTAATAGGTAAAGCAAATCTGTGTTTATAAGCTAAGCAAAACAAGAAATTAATTTCCCACTTCCCATCATCAGGCAGGTTTTTAGACATCTTCAGTAAAGCCTGGCTCTATCCTGCATAACAATGACTTGGGAAGAAAGCACCATCACTCTGGACATCCACCTACACCCCTCCTTTTCCTCGCTCCCCCAGCTTTACATGTGTGATGTGGTGTGATATGGGGTCAGTTTGGGTCAGCTGTCCCAACTATGTAATCTCTCAACTCTTTTTGCACTCTCAGTCTCCTTGCTGGTGGGGTGGGGTAAGAGGCTGAAAAGACCCTGATGCTATGAAAAAATGGCTCAGTAATAACAAAAATGTTTCAATATTTCAAATATTTCAAAATATTTCAATATTCAATATTGCCAACATTCTTTTCAGGGCAACAGCCCAGTCCCATACTAGCTGCTGTGAATAAAATTAACTCTACCCCAGAGAAAACCAGAACATTATCTCCTTTTCCCCTTCTCTGGCTTTGGTTTTCCATGGGCCACAGTTTCTTCAAGAATACCCACCCACCTGCTCTGCTGTGGCATTCCCTGTGGACTGCAGTGTAGGCATCTGCTTTGTCATGGTCCCCCATGAGGTACAGGAGGACAAACTGCTCCACTGTATTCTTCTCCATGGTCTTCTCCTGTGCCTGAAGCACCTTCCCCTATTATGACTTTTGTGTTTCCTCTGCTGTTTCTCACTCTATTTGTTCTTTCTGATGATATTGTTTAAATGTATTTTCCCAAAGATGCCACTGGTTTGGCTGAACTGCTCAGTTGTACCCTGCAAGCGGTCTGGAAGCATCTGCGTCAAGCACAGGTAAGTCCTGGCCTTTACTCAGAGACCAGGCTGTGGACTCCCACTATCAGCAGCTGGTAACTTAAATTCAATACACTTCCCGAAGTTAATATAGTCTGATAAATACTAGTGAATTTATAGAAGTTTTTAGGCTTCTAGTTCATGTAAAATACAAATTTCTTGAACATTGTCAAGGAAGATGCAAATCAGTTGGATGAAAGCAAATAAAAAATACTGCCAGTATCTCTAACCTCACAAGTATAAATTACCATCTTTCGGAGATGCAGTTTGCATTTTACCCTCCTCCACAGGAATCTTCTAGCTTAGGAGCAGGACAAAGGCTTACCATTATAAGGTGTTTTGCCCAGTGTCCTTGTTACTGCTCCTATGTACTTGTTACAGCAACAAGTTGTTTTTTGGACTTGACATGAAGCCATATCATATATAATAAAAATAAATCTGTAAAAATCTTTGATCTGGACAAACTGCTGAAGTATTCCAGAATCCATTACAAACCAGCCCCTACAACAGAAGTAGTAAATTGAAACTAGAGTTTAAAAGAATATTTGTTGAATATTTTGAAATTCTTAAAGCATTATATAGGTGGAAGAAGCACAGCTGATTCCTGTAATCATAAATGGAAATAACAGAGGATGGGATACATAAATTAGAAACTCAGTTGTGTGAATCAGGCAACTTGCAAATCAATACTTCGCTAGAAAGGATACTAGGGAAAAATACAGTTCTGGTGTAAAAAGACTGTAATATTCATGAGGCTCCAGAGATTTTCATGCTGCAGAAGAGGTCTGATTTTGATAGATGCAATATTGCTGTGTTGGGTTTCAGATAATATTTTTAAGCCCTTTTGCTGCTTGGGTATCTATCTATCTATCTATCTAGATATCTAGCTGCCTAGTTATCTATTTCTGACATTGGTATACTGTAGTTGAGTATTGTTGACATTGTTGTTGAGTATTGTAAGACATTGTTGTCTTACTTTCCATTTTGTGTGTGAGTGTAAGAGCAATCCCATCTTTGTAACTTTCTTATGTCAAGAAAAATTCAGCTTTCAGAAGCCAGGAGCAAATCCAACTCAGTAGTAATCAGTGAAAATCAAAATTTGAGTCCAGATTGGGACCAAATGTACATGTCTGTATTTAGTTGAAGTGTAAAGTTCCTGTTTCTTTATTCATTGGTATTCATATATGTATTTAGGTGTGATATATGACTACATTGACTGCCATTAAACTCTCCAAACTACAAATATTTTAATTCTTCCCTACTTTGTTTTATCTTTTGTTTAACTTTGTACACTGCAGTGTAACATATACCGCAAGATAAATTTTCTTAGCCAAAAATAGTGAGAAGAATAACAAATAGCTATTCTGTATAAAACTAATTTTCCTTAAAAAAAATCTGAAATAAAAACCAATTTTTCAGTAAAATGTCTAAACAGTTTTTCTGATATTCAGTGTGTGTTCTGGAAGCAAAGGTGGTGTATGAGTAACTGTTGACCTTGTCCTGTGCGCATCAAGCAGCTCAGTTTGCTACAGAGTTCCTAAACTTGTATTTTGTTTGAAAATTCAGTAGACTCTGAACTGGTCAAGTTTCAATAAATCCCTATATTTCATCTTAGACAGTGCGTACACCACAGGTGAGGAAATGAAACAACATTCTCCTCGTTAGCCTGGAGACATCTGGAGAGTAAACAACATTTCAAAAGTAATAAATAATTAAGTCTGCAATTCTCTGCCTATTTCTCTGCTGTGTACTTCATGGAAGAGTTTTTAATACTGGTTTGCTTTAATTTTCTCTGACTTACACACCAAAATATTATCTCTTGGGTCCATATGTGCTCCTATTTCAAACTCTGTTCCCCAGTCCATGGCCAGTTAAAAACCTCCATCTTGAAAACCAACTGTGTTGCCAACTCCCTTTTGTTTGTATGCAAATAGATGTTGAATAAAATTATATTCATTTTTTATGTTATTCTAAACTATCAGGGGCCTTGTCAAATGTGGGTTCAGGAGCTGGAAAAAGAGGAAAGAAGCCAGCAGCTGAAGGCTGGTGATCTTGCTTTTATTACTGCTTCACCACTGGTTCTGGCTTCTCCTTCTGTTTCCTTGGCAACAGATACTGGGCAAGCGAAAACAAGGTAAGGGTTTTAAAATATTGACTTTAAAATCTGCTGCCTATTCTATTTCTGTTGGATCCTGCTCTATTGAACAAGAATGGAAATACTTAGCAAACCAGCATTGTGTGGTAACATGCCTATTGCTACTGCAGAAAAATACCAGAGAGATCTTTGGAGTGTCCTTTAGCCTTGTTACCTTATATCTTTCTAAAGCACGACTGTATTATTAAAAAGAGAGAAAGAAAAGCACATAGAAAAAGAGCCAAAACCAACACTGCAGTGCAAAACCTCTCTATCAGATTCAGCTGCTGTTTGAGCAGCACAATTGCCACTGTAGAACTGCCCACAGGCACTTGGAGGTGATAGTTTCTGACACACAGAACTGAACATTTCAATTGCATCTTTACTGGAAACAGTGGAACAAAGCCAGAAATCCCCAAACTTATTTGTCTGTAACACAAGAAAACATGTTTAAAATGCTTAAAATAATCTCTTTAAAAGATTTTATACATTTCTTTCACCTGAGATCAATATGATTGGAGAATGATAAATTCCTTCAGTTCTGTTATTGAAAAAGATATGATTGTCTGAAAGTTATCTGAACCTTGTTTCAACTCCAGCTCTAGCTGGAGAACCAGCAATAAACAAAATTTTAGTATTTTTGGCTTCAATGCCCATCAAAAATACTGAAACAATACTATTTTTGACAAGAGTTTAAGTCCTGGCCGGAACTGAAACCACACTAAAAGGGGGTAAATTTAGTTTAAATATATTAACATAAGTATATTTCTATTAGAAAACATGAACAAGTTAAATGTTAATGCTTGGGGAATCTGATTTTATTTTTGGAACTGTAGACTTGTGTGTCAATTGTGCCAATTATAAGCTGACAGATATCCATCTTATTGACCTTTCATTTAAGAATATTTTTTTAGAAGGACATAAAGGAGAATCACCTGCTGCTTTATAGCAAGTAAGGTTAGAATCTCGAGGGCAGTGCTTGACAGTGGAGGACAGCCTTTCTTCTTTAAGCTGTGTAAGTGGAGAGTGTAAACTCTGATAAATACTGATTTTTACACACAGCTACATAAGTGTACAGCATGTACACCCTACCTTCCAGAGAGAATTGTTCAGGCTAGCAATAACAGGAAACAGGGAGATCTCCTCCTCTGACTTCTGTGCTTCTGTTGTTTCTAGGTGACTTGTATCATGCTGTATAATTTTGAAATTTTTTTACATACAATTGTCCATACTGTTTGGTTTTTTTTTCATGTTTAGGTTTTGATTTTGATTTTATCTTAATTTACAATAATTTCACAGTGCTAAAAATCACCAGTTGCATAGTAAAATCAGCCTAATCTCTATCAATTTCAATGTTCTTTAGGGAGTGAGAGGACTTTAGTGCTTTAGAGGGGCTTCTGATTGAAAGAAGCGACACAGTAGACAATCTTTCATTAAAAGAAATGACAGTGCAACAGGTATATGAGACTGTGAAACAAAAATATGTTCACGATATGCAAGTCAAAAAGCTTATCTGACTTTCCTTTAGTTCTTTCCCATCTAACTGTGATACCAACACAATTACTTAAGAAAATTCAAACCCTCATGAGGGGCTGAACATCATTCTTTAAATAAAGTGTGCAAACAATTACTAAAATATGCTACATTCCTCAACTTTGTTTGCTTAATTTTGTTTTTCCTATGTGCAATATAGTAAAGTGCAATACTGTGAGATTTCTTTCATCTTTATAATTTTCCTTCTTCTTCTGCTTTTCTGAGTATCTGTCTTAAAAGAAATGTGAGCCTGAGTTTTCTAGTCTCAAAATGGTCCTTTGATAATGAATATTATTCCTTTAGTCATCTATGTCACCAATATCAGTTTCTGCTTTCATCAGAATACAGGGCGGGGGGGGGGAAGGAAAGGAAATAACCTATATGAAAGGAAAGTCAATATTGACAGAAAATCTTAGAAATCCTTCTGACAATGGGACAGAAAATCTTAGAAATCCTTCTGACAATGGGACTTTCAGTAAAAATTCCCAAAAAATATTTTGGGCGCAAAACCCCAAGGTGCTTAGAACTGTCTGAAAAAACTTAGATATATTTTCATTTTCAACTGTTTCAGAAATAATTCTGCATTCTTAAGGACAATTTCTCCATATATTTCAGATCTTAACTTCCATATCCAGAAGGAACATGAAAATAATGTGCTGGATTGACCACGATGTTCTGGAGGTTACCTACCTTGTCCATGAAGTCTTCTTGAGTCCATGTGCTTGTTTCCACTGTTAACCAGCTCTGTTCCTCTTTTGAAAGAATGTCTCTTTATTCTTTAGGCCAAAAAATTAAATTACCTGGGCTTACCTTTCCTGTTCTTTTTTGACTTTCAGTAGTCAAATACACTGCTTCATGGTATTTGATCCACAGACCCATATTTTAAGGACTATTAAAATAGATCTTAGTTCAGAAAAGAGGGGCTTGGGTTTGAACTCCTTTTCTTTTTTTTTTTTTTTTTTTTTCTATAAAGTAGATCACTGAGCTAGGAATCATATTTGTCCAATGATAAAAAACCATGTTTTAGAACTTCAAATGGGAAAAAACAGCATTCAGCAGTAATGGAGAGCGCTATGATGTCCAAAGGGAAGGGCAATGATATAGTTCTCTGCAATGAATGAAGTTGCAGCATGAAATAAAAGTCTTCCCTTTCTATTATTCTTGTGGATGTAAAAGCATTAATCAAGTGTTTGATAGCTTCGGGCATAATAACTGTGTTAATGTTCTGCCTAAGACCTGAAACCTTTATTGATATCACACAAGCTGCAGATCTGGGCATGTTTATCTGATCTAAAATTAACTTCAGAAGTAAAGGATGATTGACTAAATAGCACTGAGGCATAATAGTTAAAGTACACTTATCATATTCAATGGAAATTCTGAAAACAACAAATAGATACTTGTCAAAACTTGTCATTTGTATGCTATTGCATGATGATAAAATGCATGGTGTTTTAGGTGTCTCTTGTCAACAGGATGTAATTAACTGTGGCTACATTTAGGTAGTGTTTCTGCTGAGAAGATCAACAGCTCTGATTCTCTCTGCAGGGAGTGTGTTTGTTTAGAAAAGTTCTTAGCTTTTCTGAAACTCTGTCATCTGGTTCTCTCCAGGGGTTTCAAAGCAATCATCCCCCTATTCCAAGACCTAGTAACAAACCCCAAACTTAACAAACCAAAAATTAACACCTGCTCAAACTCACTGAAACATATTTGAGTTTTTCTACTTGTGAAAGCATCTTCTGTTTAATGCAGTTTAATTCCAGTCTTTGTTTACTGATTACAACTCTCTTGTTCATGCTGAAGCAAAATTAATAATTTCTTTGTAAGAATATTTTATGTTTAGGTGAAATCCAATTAGGGAGAAAAGGCTGATTTTTTGTTTTGTTCTCTCTGATATTTGCATAGTGCCTCAATACAGTATATTTCATGATTATTAAGAAACCTCACAACTAAAAGCATACCTAGATTTGAGGCTTTGCAGGTTTGTAATGAGAAACCAAATCTTAGAGAGTATAATACAGCTTTAGACGCTGCACCTCAACATACATTGAGATCTGTTTTTCTTGTGGAACTCAAGGTGACACATTTTATCACATTTGACACAGCCCACTGTTTTCAACAGCCCAAAAGTCAGCCTTAAAGTGAAATTAGTGTGTAAGCTGTAGCTCCACTGTTGAACTCATGTAAAACACACTTTTTTTTTTTTTTTTCAGATGTCCCATCGGAGAATTTCCCTTGAGAGAAGTGTAAAGGAGTTCAGTATTTTAAAAGGCTAATTTTGAATACACAAGGTTTGGTTCCCCATGCTTCCATGATAGTTGTGAGCAATATAGGTTTCTGTAGAGAGTAATTTAGGGCAATTATTTAATGTGAAGTAGTTTGAACAGACCCTTCAAATCTTGTATTATCTCTGAAGCAGAATTTTTAAATCTCTGTGAAGCCATAATGATTTCATCCCTAACTTCCATTAATAATTTTGCTTTATCATCTCAAGAAAAAAAACCCAAAGGAAATACCTTGTATTTTAGGTGTGGAACATTATAATCAGATTCTTAATTAATGAACAGAACATTTGCACAACCCAAGTAGATACTATGTGCTCCACTGATGTTTTTGTAAAAGGCTTGTAAACATATTTTACAAAACTATTCTGCACTTTTTTTTTCTTTAAATCACTGCTTTGCAAATATTTGTATTTTTTCTATTGTTATCATGAAGTGGCACTAGAATTCAAAGCAATGTTTTCAATAATCAAAAAATCATTACCTTGGCTACTTCGCTAAGAGACTAAGTAAATGTCACAATCCTTCCTCCTCAGCATTTTCTTATCAAAAATCTTCAAAAGAATAGACTTTCATTTAACCAGAGGAGCCAAAGACACATAGAATAGGCTTTTGGAGAGCTATTTTTGATTCTTATAAGATTATAATAGCTTCCCAGCAGAAATGTTATTTATTAACAGAGAATGTAGTCAAATTATGATTTGCAAGTAACTGTCCCAGAAACTTGCTCTCAAGAGAATATACCTTTCACCCAAAGCTACAGAGAATAGTTACATGTGTCACCAGTTTTATAATTTCATTGTACTCTATATGAATACTAAGGAGCTACCAAAGAGTTTGAAGGGTTTTCAGCATTCTACTATTGTTACTTACTTTTTCTGAAACAGTTGCCTTTTTATCTTGCAACTATCTTAATGCAATGTAATAACATATTTTTTTTTTATCAAAGTGTTATATTCATATTAAGAAACAGAAAAATGTATTTAATACTTTTGAAGTTATGGTGAGAATTATTAAAATATTTTCTTTACTTTTATATTGATTTGATTTCCTAATTCTGCATCACAATGACAACAAAATAGCAAAATTAAATCATGCAGTTTTTCCAACAACATCTCATTTGTCAGTGTTTAATAACGCAAAGCTATTACTTCCTTTAGCACATCAAGCTAATCTGCCTATTTTGTCTCAAAAATGTGAAGAAAGAAGAAAAAGGGAATTGGGGGACATTGATATTTAACAAGAGACGGTCAAACTATATGGCCTCAACAAGTCACTGTTGCACACAATTTATTTCTGTAAGGCCATGAATTTTTGTGTTAAAAGTACTACTTTGATCATCATACTTAAAACATCAACCTCCCGTGTGTGATCTTGGGGTGCCATTTTAATACTTTGAAAGACTGCTTTTGTGGACTGATTTGATTTTTCTATTTAAGTATCTTAATATAAAAATATGAATGCTGGTGGTTTTTGTTCTGTCAGAACAAAAGAATGACTCACCAAAGCAATACATCATTAAAGAGGAGATTTATAGCTAAACTGATGTTATTTGAAGTAATTGTGTACTTGCTAAATGTAGTTCTATAGCATTTATCTTATTCCACATCTATTTTTTTTATGTCCTATATATGGACACATAGTCCACTTCATATATCAATTATCAATTTGTATATTGGCAGAACCTCTGTTTCTTTTTCTGTAGATCTAGAATATTTATTAAAAATAGGTTTAGTTGCAGAGCTAAGGAGGTAAGTAATAAAAAATGTGAAAGGAAGAAATTTTGGCATTTTCTTTTTTGTGGCTGAGATAATATTTTTCAGTGACTGCTGCTGATTAAGAAAAAGGTTTCAGCAAACTAGAAATTCTCATTCAATATTAGTTTTCTCTCTGTAAGGTTTCTACGTGGAGCATTTAATATAAAACAAAATAAAACAAAACCAAACTCTAGTGGTGATAGCTATTTTCAGAATTGGTCATCGTTCCTTGCATGTATTAAAAAATAGTATTAATAATAATAAAACATCTAATATTCTTAAGCATTTTCTAGATACCCATTCAGTCTTTCAAATTATCTTTTTAATTTTATTAACTACACTATCACTGGCACTTTAGAAGTCAACAGAAAAATTACACTTGAAATTTAATTGCAGTATAGTTGCAAGTAGTTTTGGATTGGTTCTCATAGTATTTTGTGGACTACTGCTTAGAAGAACAGGTTTTTCTCTCAAATATATTAAACTCTCTTCAGAAATCAATGTCAACATTAAACAGTAACAATATAAAAAAACTAATAGAACTTTTCAAGAGAAGAACTGAACAGGTGCAAACATGAGAGAATTTTGTCATAATTGAATTTTTGTTAACATCTTCACAGATAAAATGTAACAATTGTTTATTGTGTTGTTTCTTGGCTCGTTGGGAGTTCTTGCAAAGTTCTCAAACTCCACTTTCATGCTGAAGTAAGTTTAAAGCTGTCCTGAGAGCATAGAGAAGAAGAAATGAAAATAATGTTCTGTTCTTGATCTTGATAGATAGTAATAGATACGGTGAGCTGAGTACTGTACTGCAGCTCAGACATGATCCCTGCTTTTTTAAATTTCCCATCAGTAATGCTTTGAGACATTTTTCAAAGAGAAGAAGTCCTGCCACAACCATGCTCATTTCCTGTCAAGCACCTGCAGATCACAAATGAACACAAAAGACAGCATTCCACCCAGAGGAGTTTTTCACCTTGAAATAGACTTTCCCTGGTGTCACGTTACTAAAAGATCACAATTTCCTGTGTTTTCTGGGAAATGAACAAAAGATCATAGAAAAAGAACAGATTTATGCCCATTACAAAGCCAATTGAGATAATTTGGTCTATGTGGGAGTATTTTTGATTTATTTCATCCTATTATTTCATTTTCTTATTTCTTATTTTGTGGCATTTATTCAGAAATTGCACTAACTGGAAGAGGGGGCATGAGTTGTCTACCACTTAACATGGTTACTTCTTCTTCTAGGCATGCCAGAGAAAAACTGGTGCTGTATGTGTAGCCCTGAGTTGCAGATTAGCACTTTCATGGATTTTATGGTAGGGTTACTAATGCAATCGCTCTTGAATTCATTTCAGTTGGAATCAGTCAGGGTAGCTACTGTCTAAATTATTTAAGCTAGCCCATTTCTTTTTGACTGAAATAGATTAGAGGACAATTGCATGCACACCTCATAAAATATTTGAGGACATGAGTAGTAATTTTTCATTTAGAAAAGGTAAAAATAGAGGAAAACCACTCTGATAAAAACTAACAAAGTAGCATGTTCTTAATTTCCATAGTGATCTATTCTTTTGTGGGATGCAGGCTAACGGGAAAAGGAAAGTAGAGGAAAGACCTCTACACTTATGAGATAAAAACATGCATGGATATGTAAAATTGAATGAACATTTAATATACATTTAACTTTCCAACAATGCATGTGTCACAGTTTGGCAAATGTTAATGTGTTTCTGCTTACTTAAACTAACCATTATCAGGTTTGATATGATCTAGTCCTGTGCCACATGAAAATTGAGTGTTCAACTACAAGAGAATATATACCCAATAAGTGAAAAAGGCAGGCCCCAGGTATTAGCAAGCCTGCTCTAATTAAAACTAAACCAAAACAACAAAGAAAGACCACAGCCCAAGCCACTAACAAGGCAAGAAAACCACTAAACACACTAAACAGTGTTGAAAGGTGATTTTTATAGTAATGGTTAAAGTATATACCAGCATATACATTCTTCAGAATGTGATCTTTCTACAGAAGAGAGCAGACCTACTCATAAAATTGCTCCTGAATTCATTTCAGAAAAAACCACACAGACTAGCTAAATTATTTAAGGTATATAATTTCATTTTTGTCCAATAGTTCATTAATCTTACAGCATTCTTTAAAAATAATTTTTAAAAAAGTGCTGTGTGTAATTTGTCAGGTGTAATAATACTTGCTTCCAACAGAGATCTTTCTTCCATGGTGTTCCGTGTATCACAGATGTGGATGATAATAACATGGGTCTGTTTTGTGTATCTATGCATCACAGAAAAGGAAATCCTTCAAGCTCTAAGCTTTAGTACATTGAAAAAAGTAAATTTAATGGAAAAATCCACTGGATATACAGGATAATCTGCTGCTGACTATTGTTATATTCTTCCTGGAAACAGCTTATATTATTGTGGGTGATCTGTGGTTTACTGTGTGCTTTGTTTTTCTGATTTTTGTTTATTTTTTTAATAGTCAAAAAGTAACATTTAAATATATATGACTTTGTGGTTAAATGTCAGATATAATCCCATATACTCATGTTAATTTTTTTATTCTCTTGACTTTATGGAAGATATTTTGCAACTGACTGAAACAGTAGTCAATTCAAAAGTCTCTCTCTTCTTTCCTTATCATTGCTTAAGATCCTTTACCACATTAAGTCATCTATTTCCACATTTTTTCACCCTTGAAATGAAATATAGCCTGTAATAAAATTATCACAAGTATACCTATTTCTTTCTACAGTGCAATTGGGTGACAAATTATATTTAAGATACTAAATATAGAAGACAAAAATTAAAATTAAAACAAAATTTCAGTAGCAAATGGAAACATTTGCATTTTCTACATATCCATTTTCTGAAAAATTTATAATTCTTATGTTCTTCAGGTATTTTTTCCTGTGTACATTGAATAGACTTTCTTGTCTTCCTGGGAATTATAAATGGGATCATGATCAATCCAGTGAGCAATATTGTGTTTTACATATATGTCACTGTGCATGACATATTTATTTGTATGGCCTTAGAGTGCGTTTTGGTGATGTTGCAGTTCAGTTTTGTAGCTTACACAATGATATTTCTATTTTCCTATACTTTGAATTGCATTTTATAACAAAAGGAGGGTTAACACATCATTTATTCATCCTCTTCAACAATTTCTCAGAAGTACAGCATTTTGTTTGATTATATTGACTTCCTATGTGTTTGTGTGTGTGTGTGTGTGTGTAAAGAGTTCTTTCTTTATTTCTTCCATAGAAAATATTTTAAAATATATATCTTAATTATTAGTATTGTTAATTGCAATTTTTGAGCAAAAGCCTAGAATGTTTATTCTGGAGAACCTCTAAAAACAAGTGAAAATAGGATGAAATCAGCGACATACAAATATTGTCAAAAAGATCAAGAATTATAAAGTACCGTATGAAAACATTAGAATGCCCATAGATTTGTATGTTTCTGCATTCTCCTTTCTTAAATTTCTATCATTGGTACAATTTCATCCACAGGGAATCTCAAAATGATTGCCACTGTTACCTCTGTTGAAGTAGTGTTGAAGTCTGAGTGTTTTACAGCTGTAAGCAAGAAAAATTCTTGTACCTTATATTACATGGGAAAAAAAAGAAAAGAAAAAAGAAGAAAGAGTTTAAAGAAGCCTTCCTTCTTGTCTTTTTTAGGTACTCTCAGTAGTTTTCACTCCACTTCTTTCCACCTTCCCTTTGGTTTTTTGAAACCCTATCCTAGACATTTAAGATGAAATTTGTCTTACGTAGGGTAGCTGACCATGGCCATAAATCAACACAGACCCTCAACCAGTCTACTTCCCTCTCCCATGGGGTGGGGAGATAGTAGAAAGTAGCTGAGAAGTCTTATGGATTGAGAAAAAAGTAGTTAAATAAGTGAGGCTAAAACTGAGCACAGACCCAAAGCAAAATGCAATTAATTCACTACTTCCCATTAGCAGACAGATTAGCCAGCTCTGGACAGCAGGACCTCAGCATATGAAATGGCTATTTGTGAAGACAAATACCATAACTACTAACATTTCCTTTTTCTCTTCTTTCCCTTTAATTGCTAAGGAAGATGCTATATGGTATGGAATATTCTGTGGTTCAGTTGGGGTCATCTGCTCTGGCTGAGTCTCCTCCTGGTTTCTAACGAACCCCCAGCCTCATTACCTGCTGGGTAGGAGAAGGGTGGAGGCAAAGCCATGATGCTGTAAAAGCAGGATTCAGTAACAGCCAAAATCCTGGTACCCTGTTTTAGCCACACATCCAGATCACAGGACCGTGCACATGGCTATGAAGACAATCATCTCCATCCCAGTCAGCCCCAGTAATGCGTGTCAATGCATTACTAGAGCTTTACTGAAGATGGGAATGATAAACAGTGTCACAATCTAAAATCATATTTATGTCCTCATCTCAGGTAGTCTTCCAAATCAAATTAAAATACAAATTAAACTCCATAGAGAATAAGAAATTTCACCATTGGACACATTCTCTTTTCTTTTGTATTTAAATATGACATACAACCTGCTGACTAGGCTTTCTATAAATACTTCCTTTCATTAAAGGAGACAATGTGATACTTTTCACATTGCTTTTAGGAACTATGGATTCCAAAATAATTGAAAAGCAATCAGTAGAAAATTTACACGGAGAAATCAGGGAAAACTCTACAAAATCTGTATTTTCAACGAGATATACTTGGCATATCCTATGCAAGTTTTTCAGTTTGACTAATAAGCTTAGAATTTTACTGGTAACAGAACAACTAAAGGGTATGCAAAAATTTATGCTTAGCTCTTATGCAGGTATCAAGGGAAGCTCTACAAAATATAAAGAAGAATTATGAGATTTAGATGTGGCCCAGTTAAACAAACTAATTTCCAACACACTAATTTAAGTGCTCTGAAAAGAGTATGACAAACAATTCAATATAATTTCTATTTAAAATTCATACTTGGCAGAATTTCACTCCACAGATTATCTCACATGACTGGAAGCAAAAGTCCTGCTTCTTCCTCTCTGGAATGCTTAGGAAAAGCTCAAAGTGATGAAGAGAGTGAAAAGAATCAAGAACAAAACAGGAAATAAGAATGGTTCTCATCAAGGGGAAAATGTATTAATGGATAATTTATGGCACTTGATCTTGTGTCAGCATTGTCTTCTACCTCAAACAGATTTTTGCCTCTGTTATATTATTCCAAATATCTTTTTAATACTGAACAGTCATATCCTATCACAGCCTTAATTTTTCTGGATGAACAAGCCAATTTTTAACACCTTCTCTTATACAAAAGGATGTCCATGCTTTTGACCATGGTAGCAGCCTTCTCCACATTTGTTTAAGTCTTCATTAATCTTCCTATCAGAAACAATCAAAACTGCATGTAGTGTTCCAGATGAGATCATCCTAAGTTCTTATGCAATAATAGTAGTTTTTTTACCATATCTACTGAACATATTTTATAGCTTGCATATTTGATAGGCATTTGTTCCTTTTCAATAATCACACTAGTCATCTTCTAGTCATAGTAGACACAGTATTTTCTTTTGACAATTATCTTTGTGATGATCAACCCCTTGAATCAATCAGTTAAGTTTTAAGTTGCTAAGGGAAAGGAAAAATTGAGAAAAATTATTAACTTGTTATAAAATCTTAGCAAGGAATCCAACAGTCCTCTAACTTCACCAGCTTTTCTTTTTATTTTTCTTCCCTATAGAATCACAGCCTGTGGGTTATAAATCTATATATACATGGTAACAAGTCATATCAGGAAGTACCTACAAAACAAGGTTCCAGGAGTCTGTTCTTTTCCAAGAATAAATAGGAGGATGTAAAGAATTTTTGTGGTTTAAAGATCATATATCGATATTTTTTATTTATAACCTCATTATCATATTTATGAATAGTATACTATGCATTTTATATATTTGTCTATGTATACAACTGTTTGTATTCATGTACATCTTCACATCTAAGCGATCCTTCATTTTGCATTTAAAATATATTTTTCTCCACACACATACACACACACACACAAAAGCCAAACCCCCCCCCCAAAAAAAAAAAAAGCCTTTATATACCTTCTCTCTAAAAATACACTGAGAAAGAGAAATGAGTAATTGTAGGAAATGTAGTAATATTTACCAGCTCAAAATGCAGGAGACTAAGGACAAGATGTATACAAACTTGAAGCTTAGAAGTAGGAAGAAACATCCATGATTTTGCTTTACCTTCTTCATTGCTAGAGCGAGGCAATCATAAAACACAGGAACACAGGTGTTGTGCTGATCAGTCCTACAACAGTCACGGATGCAGTGATTTTATGTTTTCATCCCTTTCATGTTTCATTTCAATCCTTTATAGTTAAAACCTAAACCCTGAATCCTGGTGTTTGATTTTAAAGCATAATATTGAGACATTAACCACATAACTTGCTATCAATATTAGCTTTGCTTTTCTATATTAGCTTAAATAACTAACTACATAACTTGGTATCAATATTAACCTTGCTTCTCAATATTAACCTAAATAACAAGCAGTTCAGTTGAAAAGTGAATTCTTTTTAACATGTATATTAGTCCTTCATGGCTATGGCAATGGACCAATTTCCATTTTCCAATTTCCAGTATTGCCAAGACCTTGTTGACCATTTTGCAGTGTAAGCAGTTTTTCTGTACTCAGTGAAAAGAAAAGTTAGAGGAGTTGGAGGAGTTCCAAAACAGTAAGTTAAAAAGGGATATAACTTTTTTTATAGCTTTATCCAAAAGATCAGAGAGGCAATCTGCATTCCTGCTGTAGCTGTGATGTAACTAGGCCACAAAGCCAGCTGAGATTGGGTTATTTCTGCCTCATCAGTCAGCATCTTTGAATGAGAAGGCAGATATGATTTATGGTGGAACAGAGGATGACAGAGCCCAGCTGGAAATGCTCGTATTATGGTAGCTGAAATGCAAAAAATTGGGTTAGTGTTGAAATGCAAAATATAATCTAGTTCAAATAAACGAAGATAAGTAATTTAGTCTCATGAAACTGACGGGCAAGAGCCCTAAAACAATGTTTGTATCTTCTGTCTTTGATTAGTGACACCACTAATACATTTTAACCATAAATATATTCTCCCTTACCTCTCCTATTTGCACAGGCTAAACTCAGCTGCAAACAAGAATCTGTTGCTGCCTGAAAGTGATGATCTATGATAAACAAATTAGCAGTCTATCCCAGGTGAGTGTGAACTGGTGTCTGAACACATAATATTCACTGCTGGTATTTATTGTCAAGCTTGTTGGCAAAATCAGCAAACAGAACATTTCTATCATTCTAACACGTAGTACTCAACATTTCTACAAAAAACAATAGCATTCAGATCTAGTGGTAGACAAAGTATTTGAAAAAATTCTATGCTTTTCCATAGAGAGTAAAAATTAGTCATGGTGACTGCAAGGATTTATGTTTTCTGTTTGGTTGGTTGGTTTGGGGTTTGGGAGGGATTTTGGGAATGGTTTTTTTTTTTTTTTTTGCTTATTTTTTCCTGTTACTCAGTTTCTTTTAAGGAGAAAAATGAAACTACTGAACTTCTGGCTAAAAATAAAATTTCTCATTATCTCCCATACAGAGCTAGAGTTGAATCTTGTGCACTGGATATATTTGCAATGCATCTTTGAAGTCTGAGCACGTTTTAGTCCCCAGTCTACTGTTTACCCCGTTACCGTCTTGCATGTATGCTCTAGTGCCTTCTGTCTTGGTTGATCACCCTCTTGTGAATGTCCTGGGTGTACAGAAGCTGTGGTATGTTAACCTCTGTCTCCCTGCTGAGGCTATATAAAGCTTCTCCCCTCCTTCATTCTTTATAATTCTGACAAAAAAAAAAAAAAAAAAAAAAAAAAAAAATGGCAAGTTGGGTAGAAGACCAGGCACTGCTGTTTAAAACCAAGATTCTGGTCATAGTATAGATCAAGTAATTTGAACCAAAAGGCTCCAGAAGGGTGCCTATAAAGGTGCGATGGCAGCAATTGCAGAATGTGTTACCCTGAGACACCAACCACTGCAAACCTGAATGCATCATAACTCAGTTCCAATGGGTGAGGAGATGGAGAACACTTACACTGAGAATACTCTCTGCCTCTTGATCTATGTTGGAAGAGTGGACTTGTGAATTTTCTTTTTTTTTCCCATCTGAAGAAAGTGCAGGTCTTTGCCTTGCAAATCTGTGCTGTGTGGTGGAGGAAAGGGCTGTAAAAGCATATTGGAGAAAAGTTACAGCCTTGAACAACTGAAGATTACTATAGTAAAAGTGGTAATGATTGAATTATAACATATATGATTGAAGAGGGAGGGAAAAGTAAGATTTGATTTAAAAACATATATATCTGTTTCATAAACTATAAGTTACATTGAATTTATCCTTTTGCTTGTAGTACACAAGAAATTTGCATGGTTACAGTTTCAGGACTCACATTTCAGGTTTCATACAGAATTTTAAATGTGTATGCCAAAGTCTCCTATAGATGCTGAGTGAAAACTCCACTAGCTCTTTTTGATCTCTTTTAGCACAGAGCATGTCATCCTTTGCATATTATTACCATATCACTAGCTTGCCTTCCTTAAATCTTGCTTCTTCCTGATATACTGATATCTTATTCTATTTGTGCTCCATTTTTAACCTTGTATCAGCATTTCATAGTACCTATATTTATTTAAAAATGCTTTTTCTTTTTAATTTCACCATAAGATATCCTAATTTTAAAGGGTTTTGTCTGTTTTTATTTATGTCTTTGCACTTTTCTAAACTTTAATTTTTCTTGCCCACATTCCCTCATTTCTTCCTTACTGTTGCTCTATTCCCTCCAACAATTTTTTTTTCTGCTAATCATATCCTCATGACCCTCTTTGTTATCTGATTTGTGCTCATTATTTTTCTTAAATTCTTCAGTTCTTATACTTGTTCCCATCCTTCTACTTTCCTTGTTAAAGGAAGGTATGATGAGTATATTTTAATATGGAAAAGTTAATTATTAAAACTAAAAAAGAAATTGAGGATTTTTTTCAATATCTTCAAAATTTAGATGTCCCATCTTATAAAATTTGCCACATGGTAAGTGCACCTTTCTTAAAGAAAAATAAATATAAGTGGTGATCTACATAATGTAGAAATGCAGTCCAGGTTTTTATTTATCAGGCAATAACTTTGTATAAAATTTTGCTTGTTCTCTATTGGAGCTATATATATATTAATATATAATATTATTATTATTATTTTAACTGTAATATAGTTAAGATGTACAGATTTACCATCAATTGGATTTGTCACATTTATACTATATATTAATTATACTAAAATACTAAAAATATGACATACTATTTCATTACTTAATATTGAAGACATAAAATGCACCTTAGAAGCAATACTGTTGGGTTATCAAATGCTAATAATCTAGTTTAATTTCTTTGAACTCTGTTTAAGAAGTCATGTATTATTTTATAAAATGCTTACTAATTTTTCTTATTCATAGTAAATACTTAAATTTTAAAAAGAAACCATATGTTTTCTTTTTAAGCCATCTACTTGTTAGATGGCTTCTTTAGTTCTTGTTCATATTTTAGAAACATTTGAAAAAATTTAGAATTATTTTAGCTATTTTTAAAATGAAGATCCACTAAAAAATCCTCTTAAAATTTTGGGTTCTGGATTCTGTCTTAAAAAAATACATTGCTGAAGTCAGTGAAAGATTTCCTGTTGCTGCAATACATTCAGAATCTCCTATGGCAGTTTCCAATTAGAGATTAGCTGTCAAGTCATCAGAGTCACCAGTGCACTGAAATCTCACTGATAATATTGGTAACCTTTCAAACTGATAACAGTTTTTAGGTCTCTTCTTTGCTGTTTTTTAGGGAAAGAGAATAGTGAAGAGCATAAGGGTTAGAACTTGCAAAGCGTAAACATGCAGCATGTCTCTTCCATTCTGTGAAGGGATGACATGCTGTGCTTATTTTGAAGAGCTGTAAAAATGGGAATTGCAATGGGAAATAGAAGAGAGAAATGGGAAAAACATACTTCAACAACTACTTATATTAGGCTGTCACTTCTTTAGAAAGGAGAGCAGCAGGTTAAGATTTATCCTGAAAGTTTACAGCAATATTTCATAAAATGGAGCTTTCTCTCCTCAAAGTGCATCACAGTGTATTTCTCACTTTATTTCTGTGAAATCTTTGGGGTAAAAAGCAGATGAGACATGAGGATACCTACCCGGATTTGATTCTCTTGGAATAAATGTCATGTAACTTTTCCATGCTGCTCATTGCCTACCTTTGAACCTGTGTGCTATTTACTTCTAAATCTTGCCAGCATCAAGGATCCAGAACTTTTTTTCACCCCCATTAACTGAAAGTTTTTCAGGTTTAAGTACAAAATTAGGAGTTATGAAAAGCAGAAATTGATGCAGCTTGTGTAACACCAAACTTGATTTCAAAGAAAAATCTGACAAAATGTAAGAACTAGAGTAGGATGTATGGCACATAACCATAAGGGACAGACAGATGCCACTTTTGCAGTAGGGAAATTATCATCATAACAGCAATTGGATTAAGATAGCATGTGTAGAAGCTTTGCTCTTCCCTGACCCTACTCCCATCCTGCCACAGTAGACAGGGACACATAAATGTAAAAATGAGTGTACATGGTTATTTTTTTTGCCTTTCACAGCTCGATGTATGTTGTGACTTTAACTCTGAATGATATGTTGATTAAACTACTTTTTATAAATAAGCTTTTGAATGCCACTGGTTTTCTTAAAGTACTTTTTGTATGTGTGTGACTTTCCATGTCCACTTTTAGTTAACTATCTAATAAACCTGAAGTCTGACACCTTTGGTGAATATGATCAGACATGTAACTGCAATCACACAGACCTTTGAAATTTTAATTATATGACAAGGTCAATACTACTGAAAAGTGTAAACTCCCTGGTTAGAATGGAGGATATATTTTCAGTCGACAGTTTTTGTACTTGTAATTCTGGGAACCTAAACTAGAGTTACAGCACTGGTAACGCTCTAAATTTTTTTTTTTTTTTTTTTTTTTTTTAATCAGAAGTTTCTTTAAAAAAGTTAGGTGCATTCTGCATAAATCTTTCCTAAAAAGACCTTTTTTTTCCTGACAAAAATCCAGACTGCTCACTTTCCTTCACTTACAGATCTGTGCTTGTGCCAAGTCAAAAATTTTCCATCAAACATAGATGTAATAAGGTATCCTGGATAGACAGGCTTGCTTCTCACTTTGTATCCAAACAACTGACAGGACTGCCTAAACTATTTCAAGACTTAGTAACTATGACCACAAATGGCCTGCTTGCTGTATTGGCCCTATAGAAAATCTTTATGCAGTAGTCTTATAAGTCTTACTCTGTGTTTTGAAAGCTTGAATTTTATGTTCTCATTTTGAGAGTGAATGGTCACAGAACTCTAACTTGCAGAGTGCCTCAGTAACTAAGGTATTTATTTCAGATGATATGATACTCATATCTTTCTGTGATGGAGTCATAAAAGAAAGGATTATGGGTTATCTGTCTCCCTGTCTGAGGTTTGATATGCTGAGTTTGAAAATGTAGAGTAACTAACCATGATCCACATTCATGTACACTGTTTCCAGGAAAAAGTAAAACCTATTGCCTGTACAAACCCATCTGCTGTTTGGTTGAACTAATGCTTCACAGGCAGACCTTGTTAGTTCATATATAATATGTACCACACCTCAGAAACTGGCTGGTTCAGATTTCTGAGAACTCTACTGTCGATGAATTCTGTTCCATATCATCATACAGATGTATTGAAAAACTATTTTGGCAATTTTTTAGCATTTTAAAAATTCCATTAAAAAAGAAATTTGATCTGTGGAGTGTGCAGTCCTCATACTGACTTAAAGATATTTCCTAGCAGGTCAGAATGCTTCACTTCTCATAAGCATCATTTTACTTCAAAAGTAGTAATTTATTTTACATATACTCCATAATATTTTATCAGTATTCCTATATTCTTGCAATTGCCTATTTAAATAAATTATATAAATAAAATAATTTCCTATATGTTTGAAGATCAACATTTCTTAGATTCCTTTCTTTTTCCTCCGGTCTATCTAAAAGTGTATTCTTTGAAAAATCTGCTTGGGTTTCTATTCATGAAAAGAGTATATACCTGGATATCTGACCTGTCAGTCCTAAAACATGAGAAAGCCACCATCACTTTCTAATGCAGTCCTCTAGCTTAAATCTTCACTTCCTTCATTAACTTTCTGGGTTACATAACAGGTAATGTGAACAATGTACTTCTACTATGTTCATCTGGCTAGCGCCAAGAATCAGACGTAGGAACAATTTTTGGTGCCAATTCTAAAATTTGTTTAGCTTAGGTATTACTTGATTATTTCTGTAGTCCCTAGGAAATATTTGATAGTATGTTTATCTTTAAGTCTTTCTAAATAATTGCTTAGGATAGGTTTAGAATAGCCTAAGTTCAACAGAGTTGAATAACTCTTTTTCACACATGCATGTGTCTTCCTAAAAAAATAAATACCTTTTTTTTTTTTTTAACTGTCTGGTTTTCACACCTGGATTTTGGCACTGTCTAGTTCTACTTTTACAAAGCAGCCAAACAAAGCACAACAGCACTGACTCTTTAATACTAAAAATTTATTAGAACATTTGGCTAAGCATCTGTCTGCTAAAAGAATGTCCACTTAAACTATAGCATCATATTTCTTATAACTGTTTTTCTTTTTTGCCTAAAGTATGCTTAGCTCCTGAATGAATTTACTATCCTAACAAACAGTTAGTAGGAAAAAAATGGGTCTGACCATAAGCTGTAAAGTGGATTGAATCACCTTCCCCTACTGACCTACTGCCGAACAAGTGGGACACAAAACCTGTTTACCTACCTTTATCTTAATAAAAATAGCACTTACAAATATTTTTACTCCAGAACTCAGTCACTGTATTCAGCATGTGCCTTAAGCAAAAGCACCCGTTTTTGGAGGTCATTTTCCTTAATGATAGAACTTAGATTTAGCTGTCTGTAGTTGAACATCTTGTCTTAAATGACTTTATAGTCAATGGGCATTTTGAGATGTAGTTTATCAGATCTGATGAACTTGATTTCTAACTGAGGATGAATTGACTCATACCCTAAAATTACCTATTTCCTTTGCTTGATTAAAAATTAAAAAGGATTGAGATGTCCATCTAAATTTATACTGCAGGAATTGTGCCAAAGTTACCCCACTCTTCATATAGTATGCAACATAACTTCTAATATACTAAAAAACATATATTTGGGTTTCTTGAAACTCAGTTCTTGAAGCTCACAGGATTCATCAGAATTTTGAAGTAAAACAATGTGGTCTAAATTCAGAAATTAAAGAATGGGTTAAGGGTTTTTGTATATGTATTATTGACTGTGGAATTTTAAACAAAAACCTCAAAATTCCAGATAAGTTCTCTTTTAGGTATAACAGACCCTTTCTGGATAAAGTTCATTAATTTCCACAACTGTAGTTCTAACCATGGTGATAACCTTAAATAGGGTTTCAGCATATCCTGCATAATTTTTCAGGAAAAAATAATACATATAGAACACCACAGAGGAATAGTAATACATTTAGCTTCAGAACAGTTATCAGCTTTGGTCTAGATACTGAGTTATAGGTGTGTCAATATGCCTGTACCTGCATCTTCATGGGATTACTTAGCACAAACACAAGAATATTTTAATATTTTGAAATACTTTTGAATCTGAATGTTTATCTCAGTTCCTACAGATAGCAGAATGGTAATTTCCAGCGATTATTCAACACGTAGAGCACAGTGAGAGCAGAAGCTGGTCCTTTGTTTAATGCTGTAACAGACAATATATACTATGATACATTGAACTCAAGTGTATATATTTTTCATAGATTAAGGTTCATCAGGATTCTTCTGTTTTCATATGCTATGACATTACTTTAACTGAAAAAATATTTATAATACAGATGGATTATTATTTTTCTCTTTTTTTCAAGTGTACGAATAATTTTCTGCTTCATTGGCTTCTTAGTAATATATTTTCAGTCAACCTTTGATTGTCATCATATCCTATCCAATTATTTTCTATTGAAGTACTTTTATAAAACTGTTAAATTGATGGGGTTTGTTCAGTTATATACTCATCCTTAGTTGTACTAAAATTTTATGTATAGCTCTTAGCTGAGAAAAGACCCGAGGGCAAACCAAACCCAGCACCCAGTGGGTAATGGTGATAGAGAGATAAAGGAAAAGGCCACTACTAAAGAGTGTTTCAAGTAGTCAAATTTTGTTGGCTTCAGGTTCTGAAAGGTAAAGGTATTCCCAAAGAGAGGCTCACCAGGGGGTCCTCAGTAGAAATTTTGTCACCTACAAAGCAGAGCCAGCAGAGCCAAACTCTGAGAGACCCCTTTTAACCTAGGCCATCTCAAAAGGATGACAGGAATATTGGAGCAAACTTTGGGCTTTGCATGGGGCTGCAAGACACAGGAAAACCTGTCTGCAAAAATAAAAAACTTAGAACAAAATGCCAGCTTCAGAAGAATATGTTCACAAGAACAGTAAGAAAAACAGCTAAAGGGGACCAGAAGAACTGGACAACGAGTCCATGAGATACAAACTTTATTTCAAGATCAGTGTCACAAAGAGCAGGAAGGTAGTAGTTGCTAGAATCTCCTTCGCCCCATGGAATAAATTTACTGATTTAAACAACAAACATTTATCTTGAATGCAGAAAAACTATTAGATTAAAATTTTGTTGGTATAAGCATCATTAGAGCTCAAGCTCTTGATAAATGCAATTATCTCTGCTTCTACAAGTTGTGTTCTAAGAAAAAAATGTATAAATTCATCCAAGTTTTTTCCAAATTTCAACTAAGAACCTCAAGCTTTGTTGGCTTCTCTATTTTAATCTCTACATCATTTTCCCTTTGGGCTACAAGATAAACACCTTGTTAGTTTTTAATATTGTGGCCTACTATAAAACATGACTTGACTGAGTTGTATTAAAATAAAGATATCAGTTTCATCTTTCAATATTGACTGATCTGTTGGAAAATTTATTCAAGGTAATGTTTTGTAGTGATGAAATTTATGAAGAAGCTAATTTTACATATCAGATGACCAGAAAATACCCAGAAAATACACTATGCTAATATCTTCTAAATTACCTGTATCCCTATTCTAGACTACGTCTATTAAAAGAATCCACAAACACTTCCATTGCAGTCTTTTTATATCAATTCGCAAGAATCTCAAATTCTATGTAATCTGAGATTTCCTTCACACTGATGCACCAATGAACACAAATTGTTAATTATGCAGTTTGATAAACAAAATATGGTCTTTAGCATTTCTTTAAAAGTGCTGAGATGCCAGGTTACTTTCCACAATGTCAGGAAATAATTCTGCTGATCAGCATAAATTATTGCTAAGCCTCTGAAATTCAGTTTTGCATTATCTTTCTAGAGACAACTGTAGGAGTAAGTTCCACAGATCTGTTCAAACATAAATCCATTCAAAGATTTCCTCTTGGCAAGGAAAATCAGGAAACTGGCCAAATGCTGGTTGGTTTCTTTTGTTGTTGTTTATTTGGTTATTTTTTTCCTTTTGGAAAGTTTCACATAAGAATTTAGTACTGCTTCACAATGAAAGTCTTTCACATTTTCATTCTCTAGATTTTCACTATTTTCTAGGTGCTATTCCACTTAGAAGTGGATGAACACAAGGGTAGGTTGGCCTGGTATTGTGTGAGATTTTGGGGATGCAGCTATGGTTACCACAAAAGAAAGGGGAGATCATTTATCCTAAAAGATCTTTTAGCCATCTTCAATAGGTAGTAAAATGACTAGGAAAGAAATACACAAACTTGAAGAATGAAATGAGCTTGAATTAGTTAGCTGCTGATTTGATCTAGAAAGAAATACCATACATATAGTTGTACATAATGTTGTAAGTTGTACATAAGATTTTATGTACAGCTCATAGCTGAAAAAAGCCCCAAGAGCAAACCAAACTAACCAACACCTGGTAGGTAGAGAGATAAAGGAAAAGGCCACCACTAAAGAGTGTTTCAAGTATTCAAATTTTGCTGGCTTCAGGTTCTGAAAGGCAAAGGTATTCCCTA
Source organism: Pyrgilauda ruficollis (assembly GCF_017590135.1). Taxonomy (NCBI): domain Eukaryota; kingdom Metazoa; phylum Chordata; class Aves; order Passeriformes; family Passeridae; genus Pyrgilauda; species Pyrgilauda ruficollis. The sequence goes on along the minus strand of NW_024524266.1, from coordinate 3,722,533 downwards.
GAGATGCTCAACAGGGGGTCCTCAGTACAAATCCTGGCAACTTTTTTCTTGGCCTAGCAGAATAAAAGGAGGATGAGAATACCCTACAATAATAAAGATTCAATGTATTATATAAGGGGTTGCTGATCTGAGCAGATTAAGCAGGCAAAGGCATGTTGCAGTTATTTCAGATTTCTCAGCAGCCGAAAAGCAGGGCTGTATGGGGTTGAATCTAAAACTGATTGCAAAGTCTAGAGTCACATTTATGTATTTCTGTGACTGGCTTTTTTAACCAAATACAGCTTTTGATTAATCTGTCACATCATTCTGATCCATATCATGCTATCTATGACATGGCAGACTCATTTGCCTCTTCTGGTACATTATTCTTCCACAACAAACTATATGGAACTGTCTGTTTTCTCTAAGTGATCTGATATTGGAGTCCTGGATGCTGAGAATTTTAGACTTTCTGTGCTGACAGACTCTGGAGAGCACTGCATTTGACCTGAGGTCATGGAGAAGAAACCTTCCAAAACTGAATGATAGATCTGGCATTATGGGTGTGTAGTTTGATTAGAAGTATATAATTTCATCTGGTGGAAAATGTAGTTTAAGGTTTTAGAATATAGCAATATATATTAAGTAAGATAGAGGCTTTAGGGCAGAGGCTGGTCCTTCTTCTTCATAGGTTTGGGTGGTATTTTGTAATTGCACAGAAAAGTCAACAGGACATGAATGGTTAGTTATTGGCTTAAAAGCAAAAATAATTTAGATGTCATTTCTTAATTGGGTAGTTTTTCCTTAAAAGACCTTGTAAAGATAGATACGGGGCCATTTTGTATCTTGTCAATGAATACTGCAGAACTCATGGCTTGTAAGACTGTGATATAGATAAGAAAAAATAAACATCTGAGTCTGAACACAAAATATCATCTCAAGCGCTTTCAATCCCAACCTTGAGAGAGGCAGAAAAAGAAGCCAAGAACCGGCAACCTAAAATAAAGAGATAAATGTTCTAAGAAGAGGCATTTAAAACATCCAGAATATGAAGGAAACAAAACCAAACCAACAACGAAACACCAAGCAAAACAAACAAACAAACAAATAATCTGTCCCCCCTCCACCCTCAGATACCATTCAAACTATCAAAATTGCAGATGGCTCACAAAATTTAAATGTTCAAAAATGACCATTGAACTGTGGAAAAATATTTTTGTATTGCATATTTTAGGAAAACTGGGCAATTTTAAGAAAGAGTATATTGGAGAAGGAGTTAAAAAACACTCTCTGACTGTGTCTCTAACTCTTCCAAACCCAGGGGTGAAATAACATTTGACCAATTTCAATGATTATAAATATGTTCTGGCTGAGTTGTGAACAGCACTGGTAAACTAGATTTTAGGTTTGATCTACCCTGCATTTTGTATCTTGATTTAACTTATGTAAAGATCTTTAAACTGTAAATGTTATATCAACCTTTTCATTACGGTACGTCTTGAGTTTTTCCATTGAAGCTAATTTTAATGGCAAATTTTATTTTTTCTTGTTTAAAGTCCAATCAGAATTAAAATGGGGTTGGATTGAATGAAGAATAGGATAGAATGCAGCTGTTCTGCTTGAAAACTTTTGAAGTGGATATTTATATATCTAAATTAAATCAGTTCTTTCTCAATTTTCTTGACTTTTCCAATGGTCACAAAGACTCCCACACTTCAGAGGGACAGAAATTAAATTCAATTAACCATACACTGTTAAGGAATTTAATGCAGGTGCTATTTGAAAAAACATCACCTTGCTCTTCCAAAGGAAGGCGTTTTAAGAGGTGGAAAAGTTGTATCAGCTTTCATTGCAGATTGTTAATATGTGTCATTGTTGTCACATATGTGTTTCACCATCAATGTCTATTTCCAACACTTAAGGGCACAAAAAAAAAAAAAAAAAAAGTCTTTCAGTTTAAAGCCCAACACACAAAACAATATTTCAGAGCTTCATAGAATCACTAATGCATTTGTGAAATGTGAAATCTTCTGCTTTGGAGCAACTCAGATGTCTTCTCAGCTGCAGCTTTTTTAGTCTGAATGGCAGCCACAATTGCAATGTAGCAACACTTTTTAAACAGGAATGCACTCATATATAATGAAATTCTTCCTTAGCTTCTTTCATGTCTACAGGTTACAGAGGCCAATATTAACATGCAGAAATATGCGATCACCTGACTTTACTTTGAGAAATAGAATGAACCTCTACACAAGGTCAAGATTTATAGCTAAGACAGTGGAATAGGTTCTAAAAATGTGCCATTGGAAGGAATTCAATACAAGATACAGCTTTGTTCCTTAGCATCTTCAGAGAATATATATCAAATATATCTTTATTTTCTTAAGGTTAAAGCCTCTGAATTTTGTGGAACAATTTTTGTGGACAGTACCACTCTAGTCTGTTGGGAATGACTTCCCATCTGTGAGAGGTTCCGTGTTTGAAATGTGTCAATACAGTTCTGGCTGTGCATGAAATCAATGTCCATCTTTTGCTTTCTCCTAGCTTGCTTTAGCAAGGTGTTGATTAAACTATGATAGGATCTGCTGTTGCAATTAACACTAAATGATATTTGTTAATTGGCTTCTTTTGAAGCAAACTAGGGTTTTTCTTGTGCTACCCTCTGTGCTCCTTGTGAATTGATCTATGGAGTAAGTGTATTGAAAATCAACTGTGGAGGTAGTGACATTTCAAAATTCAATCTAATTATGACAATTACAGCAGGCATTAAAATTTAAATAAATGAAAATTAAAGGTGTAAAAAATGACACTTAAGCTAATGGTTAGCCAAAACATCATTTGTATAGTTTTTTTTTTTGTTTTTAAATTTTTTTAGATTATTTTGTTTATTTTTTATTATTTAGATATATTAAAATTAGCATATGGCTTGAAGAGAAACAGACAATCAAACAAAGAAAAATGAAAAACACAAAAAACCACAGCAATTCTTGATGGCCTATATCTCAAGCTTGTCCAGATTTCTCTGAAGCTGTCAAAGGCATCTCTTTCTGCTGTTGTGACAACTGCACCACTCAGCTCCATGTTATCTGCAAACTCACTGAGATGGCACTTGACCTCTCTGTGTCATTAATAAAGATATTCAAGAGCAGAATCCCAAGACAAAGCCCTGAGGGGACACCACTTATTACCAGTCTCCACCTGGACACAGAGTCACTGGTCACCACTCTCTGGCTGCATTCAGCCAACCAATTCCTTCTTGAACAGCTTGCCCACACTTCAAATCCATGTCTCTCCAATTTGGAGATAAGGATGAGATGTGGGACTGTGTTGAACATCTTACAGAAATCAAGCTAGGTGATATCAGTCAGTCTTACCTTGGCAACTATTGCAGACACTCCACCATGGAAAGCCATCAGATTGGTCAGAAACAAGTTGCCCTCAGCAGAGCTGTGCTGACTGCCTCAGAACACTTCCTTGTCTTTTATGTGTCTTAGCATATCTTCTTGTGAAATGTGAAAACTTCTGCTTTGGAGCAACTCATGAGTCTTGTCAACTGCAGCTTTTTTAGTCTGAATGGACTAGAGCAGGAGGATCTGCTCTGTGATCTTCCCAGGCAGAGGTGATGCTTACCTCTCTGTAGGTCCCAAGGTGTTCCCAAGGAAGGAAGGAAGACTAAGGAGAAGCTGGAGCTAAACTTGTCAAGGGATGCAAAGAATAGCAAGGGTTTCTGTAGGTATGTCAGCCAGAAGGTCAGATAAAACATACTCCTCCAATATATGTGCCAAGCCATTCGCCATGCCATTTAAAAGGTCAAGGCATTCAGGTGAAGTTCCCAATAACCAGATGATTAAAATTATGCTGTCTATAAAAGGGAAAAAAAGGAGAACCCTAACAACCTGTCAGACCCACCTCTGTGCCTGGGAAGAAACAGAAGGAACAGAAATTCCTAGAAGCTGTGCTAAGACACATGGAGGACAGGGAGGTGAATTGAGACAGCCAGCATGGCTTCACCAGGGGTAAAGTCTGTCTCGCCAATCTAATGCTCTTCTACAATGCAGTGCCTATTTTAAGTGGACAAGTGTCAGGCTATAAGTGATGGGATAGGTAGTCTCCCTTTATCTGGGCTTCTGTAAGGCCTTTGACACGGTTCCCCACAACATGCTTCTCTCAAACTTGGAGAAAAAATGATTTAATGGGTGGATTATCTAGTAGGTTAGGAATTGGTGGGACAGTCACATCCAGAGGATAGTGGTCAATGGCTCATTATCCCCATGGACATCACTGGCAAGTGTTGTCCCTCAGGAGTCCCACAGGACCAGTATTACTCAGTATCTTCATTAATGACACTGGTATTCTATGATTCTATATTTCTCAAGGTGCTTATCTAATATAGTGGAGTTTCATATTTAGATTACATTTCCACATTTTAGTCTTCTTCTGTGTTTATCTTAGCCACATTATTAATATATATTTCATTTGCAAAGCAACCAGTCAATTGAATTGCATTCACTGAGTCTCCAAAGAGCATGACACTGAACAACAGAGAAAATTTTTCTATGCCACGAAGAGGATTGGACAAGATACTCTTCAGGGATCCACTATAACCTCAACGGTTCTTGGAGTCATGGGAAGATAATTCAGCTACAGGAAAGGAATAAAGACACCCTCAAAACTGTATCAAAACCCAATAATAATAACAAAGTTCTTAAGAATGTAATAATTTCTAGAGACTACATTTTGAACTCCTTTACACATTGCTAGGGGTTTTACATTTGAAGTCCTTTATATCCGTCTAAGAATTTTTCAGATAAAATGACTTATGAAGGTATTGTCATCTCAGTTAATAGAATCCACACTTTTGAAAATAAAGGATCTGATTGCCTAGGTAAAATTGACCATAATGATGAGAAATAACTTCAGATTAAATAAACAGTCTCACAGTAGTGACCCATGTAGTCTGATTATTATAAACAAAGTATCTGAAAATATGTAAATATTTAATTACTGTTAGAGGGAAATAGTAGCTAAGGGGCTAATGTCCTTCCAGAAATTTCAGCCTCATTTTTATATCTTTCTTTATGATTAATACCTTAACTATTGAGAGATTTGGGTATTTCAAATATAATTATATTTACTTCCAGTAATACTACAAGAAATAACTTTCAGAAAAATGTTGCTGAGGAAGGATTGCACAAAAAAAATTCTTGATCTCCAAGTTTCCAAGTTGTTACATAAAATGCCTAATTTTTAGTCTTCTCTTAATAGGCAATCTAATACCTGTAGAGTGAGGTAGAAATTATAACATGCCAGCTTTAATGGTATCTAGTATTAGTAGTATAGTTACTAGTATGCTGCAATTATCAAATTTAATAGATCTTTTTCCTTACAATTCTCACACAGAAAAGCAATCTCCACAATTTCTTTTCTGTCTTCTTTCACAGACCATGTATGTAATGAGATATCTTTGTTTCTGATAAACTGGAAATCACTACAGAAACCGATGTGTAAGTATTGTAAGGAGAATTCCATTCTTCCACATCCATTCTATCTTGCATGTGGTTGTTCTGTAATTTTCCCAGTCTCGATCTTTTACTTCGGTTGCTGTGCTGCTTTTGAGAGTCCCATCCTGTGATCTGCACACACTGTGCATGCAATTTTATGCCTCCAACAAACACAGTGTGGAAGATCTCTGCTCACTGTGAGGATTTAGATGAAATTGATAAGTTTGTGAAAACAGGATATATTTGGGCTGGTGATAACATTACCAGAGATATATTGGCAAAGATAAAGGAGGGAGGAATAGCAGTGATTTTACATAACAATCTGGTGACCAAGGTTTAAGATTTCTACGTTGAGCACTGTAAAATCTTAACATGCAGCCAGCATATTTTTGAAAGTGGGACTGTAATATGTAGGATTTTTGTTGTCCAATTAATTATTAAGGACTTTGGATTTTTCTAACAAGATAAATCCTCTCTAAGTGTAAAGAAAATGGAAAGTGGTCCTTCAAGATGTAGAAGAAAATAGTTAGTGAGATGGATCCCACACAACCTATTTCTGCTAAAGATATTTGAAGGACTAATATGGAAAACTAGGAATATGAAGTACAGAAAACTTAATCAGTATTTATTTTTACTAAAGGAAGCAATAAAAAAGAAAATTACAATCAATCTTTTTGACAAAAATTATTGGATAGTATAATTAAAGTTGCTTAAAATAAGAGATTTGAGAAACTAATAAATTGAAATCTGCCACAGACTGAACCTAGGCTTTCTCTCTTAAAGAAATATAATTGAGATCATGAAAATTTAGTTAGAATATATCGGTACATGTTCCTGATTTCTCTTTTAGAACTTAAGTTTTACATGAAAGCAAAAGAGCTCATAATTTTTACTTATACTTTTGATATGCCTTACTACAAGTCTAAAAAGGAGAAGAAAAGAAAATCCAATAACAGTATAGAAATTATTATAGACAGTAGGAAAAAAAATCAGTCCTTTCATTACAGAACTGTCTTCAATTCATACTAAAAGAGAAACCCACCGTAATTCCTCAAATAAGGAACAGAGTCAAAAACTGCAAAAATTCAAACTAGATATTCCGTAATTGAATTCTATTCAATATTTAAAGAATCTAAAATATATAGAAAAGGTCAGCCAAAGGTCAGCTTGTTATGAAATGAGGTAACTTGGAATAGGTTTCTCTAATCTAGGGATGGTCCAGGGAAGTGACTTTTTAAAATTAGTTTTCAGATGGAATTATTTCTTTTGTTGATTTTTTTTCAGATAGAATAAAACTAAACAAACTATCAGGAGAGATTTCTCAGCTTATCTCTGGTTTTGAGAGGTATGGTTCAGGTAGCTGCTCATCCTCTGTAGGGAGGTAATTATGTTTAACAGTTTCCTGTGGTGGGAGGGGGAGGACCTTGGGCAGGGAAGTGTCACAGACCTCCAAGTTCTGCCCTGGCCATGAACACCCCGTGGTCCCTGGGCAGCAGCCTTGCTCTTACTTCCCTTTCCAACTCAGACCGAATGGCCCAGACCCAGCAACCTCCACCTCTTCTACCCCACCTTCAACAATGTGGCTGGATGGACTTTCTTCAAGAGTGTTGCTTTTGTTGATACAGACTGAGCAAAAGATAGGCAATGCCCTTTTAGTGATCTGAGCAGTCCTTTGGTCTATTTTTTCTCTGATTCTGGAAGGAACTGTTCTCAGGAGACCACCAAGTTCAGATAAGAGAGTTTCCTGTTCCTACCTCATTGTTCCTGAGAATAAACTGAGATGACTAAGAAGAAAGAAAAATAAATATTTTTAGCCAAAATGGGGATAATTTGAATTATGTCTATTTTTTTTTATCCTTTAGCTTCCAAATTTCAAGCTAATAAAAATAAAGATAAAAAAGAGAAATGTAGATTTATGTTACTGTGAGAAATAGAGAGTAGGTGAAGAAAATGCAGAAGATAAATTGAAAGCTATATTTAATTTTTCCCAAATCTGATACGTTATTTATTCTGTATCAGAGGTACAGAAAATGAAACTACATAACTTTAAAATTAACAACTGCCTTACCCTGTAAAATTCAAATATTATTATGGTATACATATTTGTCAAGGAAGTCAATTACTGCCTAAAGTTTTTAAAAAGAATTATATTCATGAAACATGGTCTGTATTTTTTCCACATAAGCTTCTTGATTTGCAAGTATACAGTATTTTTCTTATCCTCTGTGTTTTGTTACAGAAGTGGCTACCATGTGAGCTGGCTACCTATTCTAATTCAGTGAGATCAGAAGAGATTTGAAGGTGAAGAGTAAAAGAGTAGAGAAAAAAATTTCATTGATTTATATGTGAAGATAGTCCTAACAGCTGCATTATCACTTGAGAGTAATGCATGCTATTGTCAGTGATTAGGAAACTAAGCAGTCTTTTTACTTCAGTGAAACTGTGCTTTTTTGCTTTTATCCCTGATTAGATTTTTACCTATTATGTTTAGGGAAAATATCCAGGGAGTTGTGTGTCAGATATAAAAAAGATGGATAACAATTACAGGATGAAACAGGAACAGCAGTTTGTCTGCACAGAACAAATCAACAATCATTAATTTGAACTATTTTAAATATATATAAACAAATAAAAAGATTATTCTGTATAATTCTAGGAGTCAGATATTTTTTCAGATTTTCACTGTAGTGCAATCCTTTGCATGTAGGTCATATTATAAGGAAAAAATGACTGAACATTGCAGTTTTATTTGAGACTGAGATTTCTGAGCTCTGAAGTCGTGTCCTCTGTGATTAATTAAAAGAAGCAGTATTTTTGTCTTAAAAGAAACAAAACCAAAAATTCTTATATTAACATGAATGGCATCTTGAGTTCTGTTTTAAATATATTAACAGAAATTCCAATTTTTGATATTAGATAATTATTTAATACATTTTATAAAGTCTAAGTTTTATTTTTTAAAAGGCAGGCTTTTGAAATACGGATTGCAGTTTTTCCATCAAGGAAGCAAATAATTGCAATTGTTAACACTGGTGCTAATCACCGACCCTTAAATCCTCTTTCCTTGAGATACCTGAGCCTGATTCCTTTAGTGAGTCTTCACTAAGAGTGTGTTATTATGATTTATGCAGTGCTTAGAGCGAGAAAGACCAAATACTCCAACTGTGTATATATTAGAGAGACAGCCACACTGTACTGTATCATTAATCTGCTTTGTTCAGTATTCTGTGTCAGACTAACCCCTCACATTGTTCAGGAAGTTAAGAAATGTTTCTACAATGTGAGAATTTGATGTAATCTGTCCAAACAGGGAAGCACTTTTTTGGACTATCCTGAAGTCCGAGAGATTCAGGGTGAATCCTCTCTACAGAAGGGTAATAATTGTCACTGCAAATGCTAATATTTTCTACACTTTTTAAAAACTAGTATATTTTGTTTCTATATACAGTGAAGTATCAAAACAAGAATTTTCACAATGCTACAACACATTTTAAAAAGATGCTGCTGTCTTCCTGTTCCCAACTGTCGTGTTCTCTGTAATTATATTTTTGTTGTTGTTGTTTCAGTGTTGTCCACAGCTCTTTTTGACAATTTTTTGACCATTACAGTAATACTTTTATGTTTAGGTTCAGCTGTTTTTATTCCTGAGGTTAAACATTATGGAATCCTCAAAGAAGAAATATTTCACAGCCTGTCCATACACATTGACAAGGAGCTGTAGAAACAAGGAAGCAGAATTCTTAAGGTCATGTAACTAACTGCATGTACTTAATAATGTGTCATTACAAGGGCTGTATAGAATGAAGTTAGCATGTAGTCTAATTGTTTGTGTTGAAATTCTAACCACAGCTCAGAGTGAAACTTAGAATAGATTTTTGTCTTTTTTTATCTTTTCTCAGATACACTCTTTTGTCTGTTTGTTTTGTTTTAATGAAGCTTAGAGGTCTTTTTAGTCTGAGCAAGCTGTACAGAATCCATACACTTGTAACATCTATGTCCCTCAAGTATTGTCTCCAGTGACTTGAAGGACATCTCTCTTTCAAGTCCCAGAAAAATAACAGCTTTCATTTGTAATCCAAAGAAAATAAGGGATTAAGAAAAGATTTCTTCAATGTTTTAAATTTATGTCTTTTGGGAACCCACTAAAACAACTCCTTTGAATGTCACCAAAGTGCCCTATGATCTACTGTATATCTAAAATATTATTCATCTTCTGCATTAGACTGCTAGAAGTCCTATTTTGCAGAGCCTTTCTGTATAGTTCAATTCACTACACTATAACTGCCTTTGCAATATATAAAAAATATTGTTTAAAAATCCTTAAAGACAACATAAGCCACATCTATAGAGGGTCTCACAAGCCTGCACTGAAAATTCAATTTTAAAATGCATGTTAATATGTTTAAATCAGGTTCATCTTTTTATAATTTCATTCATTAGCTAGTGTTTTCTAAGACAGAAAAATGATGCAAAGTAATTGTAAGGAAGTAATTGTTTCTTTGTTATACTATACTTTGTTACAGTCTGTGAAAGCTCACTGTGCTTAGATAGACCTGTCATTAGAAGAACAACGAGGAGAGCATTAAACACTAGAAACTCTTTGAGAAAGACTGAGTCAGAGTATGGTTAAGGTTTTCTTGCTGGTACATAGGCTAAAGCACTGACATTACTCCATCATATTTTATTCACACAATTTATGCATGTGATAAAGATAAAAAAATGGTTGAGGGAATAAATGTGATTGAGCTTTACAAAATATTACATAGAATTTATAATATGACAAAGAAATGAGAGAAAGCTGTAATCTTGATGAAGAAGAACACAGCTGTCAGGTATAACTAAGAAGCTGGATGAGACACCAGCAACTGGGAGGCAGAACTGCACACTTAATGAAGGGACTTAAATTTGCTGAAAAGCAATTAAAGGACGAATATTCAGTTCAAATGCCTGCTAATTAGAAACTAGAGACGTCATCAATGATTCTTCTATGCCTGAAAAAAATAATTATGCAATATCACAATTTTTATGGCCCCACATTGTGACAGAAACAGGAGAAACTGAAATTAGACAGAAGACTGGTATATAGAACTTATGTTTTAAATACTTTAGTGTGGAAGTTTCAACTCTGGTTTACGATTTAAATTAATATCAACAAGGTCTGAAATATGTCTCATTGTGGCACTCACAGACATCACTGTTATTTTGAAAGAGGAATTAGATCTTGGAATTGTGACTACTATTTTGTGAAATTAAGTTATCTTCTACACTGAAACCTTGCTTAAATGGATGCATGGGTGAGCTGGAGGTCCTAAGTGAACAGAAACAAAAGGGAGGCTCATAGCTTAGCTACAAGTCAGACAGAGTCCTTAAGAAACCTTATTACTCCCTCTTCTCTGATGAAGTGACTCTTCAGAGTATTCAGAAAGCCTGCTTTTCTCCTACTAAACCAAAAATAACTTTATCAAGAGGCCTGTATAAGCCTTCTAATAAAAAAAAACAAAAAAAAAAACCAAAAAAACCCCAAAACAAAACAAAAAAACAAGCAAACAAACAAACAAAAAAGAAACAAAAACAAAAACGTAAAGAAAACAGTCGTACTATGCAGCTACAGTGAAACTTTAATGACTGACCATCTGACCAAGTCATAGAAAAATGGAAAATATCAAATCCCCTGTGTATGGTGTAATGCTTCATTTAATAGTCAATCTACAGACTGCAGTATACCAGAATCAGGTTAGAACTCTGTCTTCCTGAAATGGTGAATTCAGCTGCTGGGTGGTGTTGAAAGAGCAACAGAGGTCTGGAGGTTTTTAAGTTGACTTCAGAGTAAGAAAATTCAAATGCAGTCCCTCTTTCATAATCAAATACATTAATAAAAGCATCAGAGAGAATCAGAGAGAAAAACTGAAAAGGAGAGGTATTATTCATGAAAGCCGAAAAAAGATGGTATTATTCTAAATATCAGTTACATTTGTTCTACAGATCAGTTAAAGTCTTTGATTCCAGAATGCATCTAGCTGTCTAATAATGAAAAGCAAATTATACTTGAATTATACCAAAGCCAAATGGGTTTCCTGGCATATGCAATAGATAAGATTTACTCACAGAAAATACCAATGCAGATTTTCCTTTAAACTACCCTCAGTCTAACATCAATATTATTAATAAGTTCATGTTTAATATATTATTATATATCTGCTTTCTGTGATTATTTTTTTTTCTGCAGTAGTGAGACTTATTAACTTTTCTTTTAGGGATCATCTGCTAATCTCTAATAGATGCCAAGATATTTTGTTCCCTTTTCTGAAATCCTACTGTAATTCAAAAGAGATGATGACTCTTTTGGGAAATACTATTTCCTGACTTTGTAACTTGTAACATGAGCTTGTAACTCCCTAGTACATGAGCTGCTTCCTTAGCAAGAGAAAGAGATTGTAGAACAACCAAATAGGGTTAATGCTGATACTACATGTTAGGAGGCTTTAGGATTGATCCTGAGACAGACACAATCCCACAATATCAGCATGGGGCTACTCCAATAGAATAAAATAGGTGTTTAGAAAACAAGTCAGTGGAAAGGCAGCTTTGTAGTTGACAAAATATCAGAACTGCTAACCTGGAGATAAACAGAAGGGTCACAACTACCATGCCTTAGCTGACTGGCATCATGTGAAAATGTACAATAGAAAAACAAGAACACTTAGAATAGATGTTAGGAGGTGATTCTTTACTGAGAGGACAGGAAGGCACTGGAACAAGTTGTCCAGAGAAGCCCCATCCCTGGAAATGTTCCAGGCCAGGCTGGATGCAGCCAGCTCTGAACAAACTGAGTGGCTGTTATACAGGCCCATGGGTGTCCCTGCACAGATGCTCTTTAAGGTCCCTTCCAAACCAATATGATTCTATGAAGTTAGTTTCTGTGTTTGGTTTTCTGTTTTCTTTTTTTCTGGCAGGGTGGGGAGAAGAGAAAGCATTTTTAATATTTGCTTACTTTAGGCAGGAGGCCCAAATGTAGGGGAAAAAAGTAATTTAAATGAGTCATAGAAGTTTATGTCTTCTGTTGTTTACATGGCTACAAAAGAGAGATTTCCCTGACAAAGTTAAAATAAGGCACTAATCCAAACTCCTCCTGGTAATAATCATGAGTAATTCCATATCAGAGTGTGGTACTAAAACTCACTACAATGTATAAATTATGATGCACACAATATTACTTCAAAAGGATCAATTAAAGCAATTATACAATCACTTCACTGTAACTTCCCTGCTGGTCAGTTCATAATATAATGAATGTTTTCAATATTCCATTAATGCTGAGGGAATTAAAATGTTTGGAATATAATAGTGTTCTAGTAAGTCTACATAAATATGCACATTAATACATCTACTTGCATACAATTTCTTTTAACTCTTTGCTGTAGCATGAATAATTGTTTCATTGAGCACAGACTTGAGAATCTCTCTGAGATGGATATAAACTATATTTTTCAACAAAATACATGCTTCTTAAGTGTCAAAAAAATATAATACAATTGACCTTTCAGTGTTACTTTTGAGCAACATAAACAGTGATTATTAGTTGTTTTTTATCAGTGGATTCTATTTGTGTAAAATCCAGTTTAGCAAACATGATATAATCTCTTTAATTTCAAATAAATTGGTGCACATAGTCACCCTTTGTTATCAAATAAAATACATAGTTCAATTTCAAAACAAATAAAATTTGTATTTTAAAATCAGTCATTCTGGACACTGCTCTAACCAAAGAATTCTTGTCTTCTGAAAAAAAAATACAATGAACCCTCTAATTTTAATAGGAAAAACCAGATTATTTCCTATTCCATCCTATATTCTAAAATTGAAACAAAAAATCATTTTTAGCAATGCTAAAAATCAATTTTAGCATTTTTAAGAAAATAGAAACAATACAAACGTCTTGTTAATTACTCAAAATTTAGATGTGGGCACTCCAATTTGTATATAAATTTCTGGACTAGAAAAGACTTGGTCTGTTCAGCTTGGAGAAGAGGACAGTGACCAGAGACCTCATTGGAGTTACAACTTCCCCATGAGGGGAAGCACAGGAAGAGACACTGATCTCTTCTCTCTGGTGATGTATGACAGGACCTGAGTGAATGGCCTGAATTGTGTCAGGGAAAATTTAGGTTAGATATTAAGAAAAAGGCCTTCACCTAGTTGGCTTGGCACTGGAATGGGCTCCCCAGAGAACTGGACACAATACCAATACACACAGAATTCAAGAGTGTTTGGAAAATGCTTTTAGGCACATGCTGTCATTCTTGAGGTTGTCCTGTGAAGGGTCAGAAGTTGCACTTCAATGATACTTGTGGCTTCCTTCTAATTTAGGATATGCCATGACTCTGCTTCATATTTCAAAAAAACCTCAAAACTGTTGCAGCAGAGAGCTGAAAGTTTACAAATATGTATCAAATAATTTTAAAATATTATTAAAACTTCCTATTTCTTTCAAAGTGACAGACTTTGATGCTTTAATAAAACTTAGCCCTTCCTATATCCATGATTGCAGGTACTCTTCTACTTAATTCCACCATATGGAAGTGTTCTGCCAACAGGACAAAGAACAGGACAGGACAAAGACAGGACTCCTTCCTGTTGTTTTCCTTTTTGCTTCTAGTAATGGAAAGAGGATATGCATTACCTGAAATTGAAGCAGTATAACTTTCCATTTCTTGCAAGACAAAAATCCTTATAATCTGGGAGCTAAAATTCACAGGTATTATTCAGAGAAGCAGCAACAACTTCTTCATTCAAGTTCTGTAAGATGTCTCTGGAGTGAAAAATAGCTTCACCTAAATAACCTAAATATGTTTGATTAGATGCAAATATTTTGTGAGTAATAGTCTCAAGAGTCATGTGCATATTTTAGTTTGAATGCAGTTGTCTGTAGTCTCCTTAGCCCCTCCTAATTTCCTCTGAGAAAGAAGGAACTTACCCAACACCATAATTTCTCCTAAAAAGAAGAAAGGGAGGAACAAAACAGCTTCATTCAACTATTTAAGAGTCAAAACCAAAGTTCTGTGCCTGGGAAAGTGGGGTCTCTCCACCAGGAGAGGAACTGGGCAGCAGCTTTCTGGGAAAGGCCCTGGGGTGGTGGTGGGTGGTGATGGACATAAGCCCATGTTTGAACTAGAAGCAAAGGTGTCCAGCAGATCCCAGGGTGTCCTGAGAATTGCACTTCCCAGTAAGGAAGCTGAGCTTGGTCAGCCTGGAGAAGGCATGGCTTTGGGGGCCTAACACCTCCCCAGCCTCTTTGAAGGGTCATCAAAAAGATGGATATAAGCTCCTCACATTGGTGCAGGATGAGAGGGTACATGTCAACAGGTTGAAACAAGGGTGGCCCAGGCTGAGTATAATGGGAAAAACCCCTTTTTACTTCAAGGATAATCAAACATTACAGCAGGCTGCCTTCACAGATTGTAGAAACTTCAAAAGTCAGAATTTTTTTAAATTTAAAATATGTATTCAGCTCTGTAGACAATAAGTTCTGTGTAAATTATTTTTCCTTATATTATAACAGTTTATAATATTAACAAAAATTAAAGTATTTAAAATCCAGAGTATACTGTTAAATTTTTGAAGAGATATTTTAATTGAAATGAAAACTTAAGTCCATCCACTAAAAGATTAATTTGTCCTTGTAGCCACTCTCAAACTGTTTTTCAGTGTTATGCATTAGTGTTAACAAAATTTAATTAAGGTTTCTAAAAAATTAGTGTTAGTTCAAAGGTGCTAGATTTGATTTTATTTGTACCCTGCCAAACTATGTGAGATAATAGAGTATAACTTTGTTGTAGCACTTGGAAAGATTTACTTACCTAAAGATTTGCTTCTTAAATCCAAAATGTTTAAAAGATGACAATAAGTGTCAAAGGAGTAGCAATCTGTTCCACAATAGAATTTCCTTGCAGTTTAATCTCATGATAACTTCTGCTGTATAGCTTTCTACCCATAAGGTGTAAAATTATCCACTGATTTACAAATTTAAATTGTGATGTCTTATTTTATATTCAAATGGAGGCTATGTGGCTGAATTTCAGCTATAAGTGTAAAAGCATAATTATATTCTGAACTTTATGGTTTTGTTGGGTTTTTTTTATTGGGTGATGCATTACCTTTTACAGCTCTGATCTTTCTGAGGTCCTTGCAACTAATGATTTGTCTTACAGGCATGTGTTTAAACATTAAGAATGGTTGTAAAATGATGAATTAGGGAGACTGTCTGGTAAGTGCATTTTTACCATCTAATTCTGGGCATCGCTAAGTCTCTTCTTCCCATTTATTGTGTCAATATCAGCACATGAAGACCAATGAACTTCTGGCAGTCATCCTGGACTCTGAAATGAGCAGATGCTGGCACCTGAGGTAGATGTTAACACTTCTTTGATGTGGGGTATTTCTTCCTCTATCCTACGGCAAATCTTTCTAGTTGTGCTAATTTACATGAAAATGCCACACAAATAGATCAGCACATAAAATAAATGTCCAGTGCAAGATGGCAACAGACAAATATTAGGACATTAAAGAATCATCCCTGAAGAGAAAATACTCCATTTGATCCATTAATAATGAGAACTTACTCTTTGATCCTTTCTGTTCCTGTTACATCAGAGAAAAGTATGAAATAAAACATCTTGTGGCATGTGTCAGGTGTTGCCAAAACAGCAAGCAAAGCACCTACAATCTTGAAAACAAAAATGTTAGGCAAGATCTAAACAGATTCTGTATCAAAACTTCACAGCCCAAAACAATGCTTCTCAGTGCCTTCTCTCTTTCATGCTTTAAATCACGTAAATTAAATGCTCATGAAAGATAAAAATACTCTCATAATAAAAAAAAAATAAAAAGAAATAAAAAAGACATCGTGGGTCTTTCATATTCATAGTAAAAATAATATTTTGTTTATTACGAGAGGAAAATAATTCAGGATTCACCAAACAGCTTGATATTTTCTAAGCTGTATCCAACTTGACAATTGTGTGGCAGAATTCATAAAAACTTTTCATAAACATTTCTTGAGATAGTAAGTGAAGACTTCACATCTGTTGGCAAGTTTTGTTTTTTTCTTAAGACTAGCCAGACACAGACATCTGTTCTCTGGACTAGGAAAACCTGAATATGGATCTTGCAACCATATGTCATCGGGACATTGTGCCAATACATTTCAAGTGCAGATCCAAGATCAGCACCAGAGAAGAAGGGCAGCCGAGGGCAACAGAGCTTTAATTGCAGAGAGGGTTGTGATGCAGATTGTTTGGATACTGCTAAGGAATAACATCATTGCTTAATCAGGAATTTTACTATAAGGGTGTTCACATATTAAAATTTAATATGAAATGTCAAAATCACAACTTTATTTAGATTTCTTTTAAGATGTTAGTTGCTTAAAAATAATGCATATTTATTATTTTTGTGCAAACGTGAAACAAAGAAAATATCAAACTACTGTAAATTTTTCATGGATGAAAAGCCTGGCCACTGACCCTTTTTGCTCATATTATAACATATCTCATTAGAAAGACATATACAAAAATTATTTTGATTAAATCTATATGGTTCTAGTGACATATACAGACAAACTTAGTGTTATGTGGAACTTTTTTAAGTGTACTTCATTGGTCTTAAAATTCCTTAGGATGTGGCTGTGTGATTGGGTACAATGGAAGATGTCTCAGTAAGTAAAGCTTCCTGAAAAGATTTTTGCATAAGGAGCTATATGACTGAGTCAGCGTAATAAGAGTAAAATGGGGCTTCCTAGAGCACTATTAGTTTATACTGACCTGCCCTTTGTCATGTATCTACATACAGGCTGATGTGTAAGATTGATATCAAAGAAAACAGAATAGATTAAAAATCAGTTATTTTACAATAACCAATTTTACAATTGTGAATTAAACTTACTCAGTTTATACTAAAGAAGACTAGGTGTGCTTACATGTCTGTTTTGTTCTATTGACTCAGTTTTTCATGTCATTGACTCCCAGCCAAGAAGTTGCAATAAATGGCTATGGAAAGGGAGGTACAGATTGGTAGCACCTTAAAACACCATCACGGTTCTGAATAAAATACCATCATCTTTCTCCATTAACAGAAGCTAGGATCAAAACCGGTTTCTGTTGGATTAAAAAACAGGTCAGTGTACTTCATGCGAGAAACATGGAACTTTATGAACTGTCATCTCTTTTCCAGAGAATGTTACCAAGATCTGTTGCTTCTATTTCATTAAAGCTACAGTTTTGAAATGCCCAGTGGAAGTAAGATTAGTGTAACACAATTTCTCTCCACAACACCAGTGTGCCTGTTTTCATGCTCCAATTGTCTGTCAGATTTCCCTTAAGACTGGTGGAAAAATGTCTGTCAAATCTTGGACATTCCTCAAAGCAAATGACTCACATAGAAAAAATTGAATAATAATCAAAAGAATAGGTAGTGTGAATAACAACACAGAAGAATGAAAGCAAAATCTGTGTTTTCCTTAAAAAAAACCGTAGGGAGTTTAAAAATCACTGTAGGAGAATTAGCTCATCTGAAATTTCTAACTAACCCCACAAATCCTATGAGACACTCAGAAGCTGTACACATTTTATTGGAAGTTTTCTAGCTAAGGATTTATAAATAAAAATATCTATTACTTTCTATATCTCTTTCAAGCAATATCTAAATAAAAATTCAATCCAGTGCATTGTATGCAATCTATAAATGAGCATCTGTGCTTTGGAAGGGCAAATTAAGGACACATAAGAGCTCAAGGCTTAAGATGCATTATACGTTAGAATATAATTTATTAGAAATTTATTTGTTTATTTTTAGTAAGTTATCTTAAGTTACTTTGAACAAAGATCCATATTTCTTACATTTAATGTTAAATACTACAGAAAGACAGAGACAGAAATTAGAGATAGATGTACTGTCAGTGAACATAGAGAGACATATGCCTGTCTCTTGCTGTTGCTGTAGAGACATATGCCTTCAATCTGCACTAATTGGGAGTTCCTAGAAGTGAATTTTTCTTTCTTATGGACATTAATTTCCTGTAGTGGTCCAGGAACTTTTAGTTATCATTATCTAATGTCAGAGTTACATAATTATTGAAGGCTCTAAGAAGAACTGACAGCAACTTTGCCCTCATGACTGTAAATCTCTAATCAATACCTTCAGATGATCTCTGATCAACAGTTTTCAAATTATGGGTAGTCTCAGTTTTGATGTTCCATTCTTTCTTCAAATTTGTCATGGCTGAATCATTTGACTTCTTGATAGCAATACTAAGTTCTAACAGTAAACAATAGGTTTTTTAAAGGCTTTTTTTCAGGATTTTTTTCCTGTTTGTTTTTTAAGGAATTTTTAAATAAAATATAGGAATGCACCAATCTTTTGCCATATATTTGCCTTATAACAACTGTTCAATGAAAATGATGCATTGTTTGGATGGAACTGCAACCAAAATGGTAAGTAGATATCTGGCGATATGGTGACCCAACTAGTTTGAATGAACAATTTTCTGGCTGCAATTAAAAGTTTAAAATTTCCTTTAGTATGGTGTTAAACCTAGGACTAAGGGAGGATTCAGGAATTAGATTTTGGCAACAGCAGATTCTAAGATCAAGACTTTAAGCGGAAAGATTTCAAGCAAGGGTGCAACATTCTGCAGGGTTTAAACTATAATCTTAGATTTAAGGGAGTTTTTTGGAAGTGTGAACAACATATTTTTTGTGCAATGAATTGCTGCTAATGCAGTTTGCATTAGAGGTAGAAATGGGAAGACAACACTTGAACATTCATCCCTGGCATATAGATGAGCAGTGATGCAAGCAAGGAAAAGCAACTTCTGCTTTATTCTCAATTAAAGACAGGTTTTGAAAACAAAATCACATTTGCTGTCAACTAAGGATTAAGACAAATGGGTTTGTAAAATTTTTCTGACTACATGGAATACTGCATAGATGTGACATTTCTTTTAGTATATTGTCATCTCAATTATCCTGAAGTGTCCACAGCCTCCTCTGAACTGGAGCAGCCTGACAGATGAAGTGAGTTCTATGTTCCAGAGCCATTAGTAGCCACTACTGAATCCCCTCAAGACCATCACAATTTTACTAGACAGAATTTAGGCATTGGAATCCATGTCTGTGAAGATAAGTTGTCTCACAGGAAATATTGAGATGGAAGTCTCAGCTCAACAGGTAAAATCAGAAACTGAACAAGAGGTTATTTCTATGGTACTTACTATCAAAGATTTATGCTGAAAAAACAAGCATATTAAGATGTGGATTTCTATGCATACATTAACACAATATGTTCAATTTCTAAATAAAAAAATAAATAGATAGATTAAATGCTTCAACACGAACAGGCTGGTAGTTATACAGGAAGGGAACAAAGACATTCACAAGTGGTGAAGTCACTGTGTTAATTTTTCAGAAGACTTAACTTGGAGGCTATATTCCAAAGATGGTGCCACATTTTTAATCTTCCAAATCTGAATAGGAGTGTAGATAGTGAAGTGCTGACATAAACACTTAGCTATTAATCAGCTTGTCTAAACTCACACTTTTAAATAAAATCAGCCTGAAATGTTCTCTGATCTTCAGTCCCACTGCCACATTATGGCTTGTGTCTGCAAGACTAAACTTGCTTCTTACATTATGGCATGGTCTCACCCATACTGCTGACTGTGACCAGCTGCTGGCCTGTACTACCCTTCAAATCATTCCTGGGAATTGTTAGGAAGAGGCTACAGAAATGTAGGAAAAAATGCTAAACACGAAAGAGAAATCCCCATTTAGTTTAGTGCAAGAAGTCAGCTAATTTAGACTGTTCAAATTACATGTTAAAATAAATCAGATAGATTTTCCTTCTGAATTGGGTGGTGGGCTTCAAAGCAAAGCAAAAAAAGGTGAAAACTGTGCCCACAATCTTCAGTGAGGTGCTTTCAAATACCTTGACTTCAGCATTTTTCTGCTAGTCATCTAAATTGTCTGCCTGTTCAGCACAGATCAATGTGATGAATTATGTCAAATGGAGCAGCAATTCTGTTGCAAGAAAGCAGCCACCGGTTGCATATTGTATGAAACATTTTATGGATATGTTTGGCAAGCTCTGGGAATTCATACTCGATGGATGCAGGAAGGGTACAGAAAACAGCTCCAGGAATCTGTGGAATAAATGTTCAAAACTGAAATACCTGACAACATGAAAGTTGACTCAAGAAACAAACCAGACCTAATTGCTTGAGGTGACTGTTCCCTCCCTAATTATGGATTTTGTATTCCCACTGTTATCCTCACACTTCAAACTTCAGCCTTCAAGAGATTTGGAGTTCCTCTGCTCTCAGACAGTGTCTGAATTGTATCACAACGTTACATTTAGATGTGATTTACGCAAATAGGTTTTCAGGGAGTTGGCGAAGCGTTCCTAATCTGCTCTCAGGGAAGATACACAGTGACTGCACAAGAAAACTAAAACTTATTCCTTTATCCTTGTAGCTGGTTCTTTTAGTATTTGAGAATGAACAACTGGATGATTTTATGTGTACTGTTGTTTGTATTTTACCTGTTCTACTGAGAGTTATGAGCTCCTAAGCAATGTAAAACATTATATTCTTTACTAACAAGTTGCACTCAGGGAAAATAAATTAGAGGCTTGGCAATTTCTAAGCAAATAATGTGCTGTTCTTACTGGCCACTTAACTATCTGCCCAAATGTCAAGACAAAATCTGTCTCTGACTAGTATTAATGGTACTTGCCACTCTGCAGCCATTGACGTCTTACATACATCAGTCATGACTTAATAGAGAAAAAACACTGACTAGCCAATGGTAGTGACGTACCGTGACATAAATCCAAAACACAGGAGTCTCTCTCTCTTGATGTTATTCTATAGAAACTCCAATCAATTCTTCATAAAATACTTTCAAAGAGTGTGGCAATTCTAACTGTTAGCTACACACAAACACTGTAACAGTTGTTTAAAACTTCTTCAATTTTAACCCAGAAAAATTGCCAGAGGCCAAAAAGCTCTCTTTACTTTCATAAATAAAAGTAATATAAAAATAATCAGAAAATATCTTCAAAGAGACTCTAAAAGCAGCTGGCAGTTCTGACTGTTGTACATGCACTCACCTCTCTTCTACCATCTAGTTTTTTGGCTTTAGCCTTGATTTATTAAATCTCTTCTATTCCCACGTATTATGTGTCTGAACATGCTGTTGCATTTACTTAATCTTCGTTGTCATAAATCTATTCTCAATCAATTTAAAGCTATTAGCAAAAAACCCTCCAGTTTAAAAGTAGGGTGCATGCTGTCTGATAGTTTTCTAGCATATCCAATAGAACTAAAGAACAAAGATTAAATAGAGTTTTATTAGCCTGTAGTTTACATCCTCAGTTATTCTTTAGTGAACAAAAAGCAAGTAACTGTCTGAAGAGTGAAAAAAAGTCAACAGCATTATTTCCTACACTTAAGTAGATTAACTTAAACTGTAAAGATCTGAAATCATACTTTTAGCCATTCTTATTAGCATCTATAAAAATATAAAGTGATTAAATGTTAAGTATTATTTGCTGCTCCTAACAAAGACAGTCAAGCCCACTACAATTTTCTATCAGAGAAAAATGTTTAAACATAAAAAACCACAGAAGAAAACTTTGCGATGTTAATTCTATTTATTTATACTACATTGGCATCTCTGGCTTCCAGTTTCAGATCTGAGCTGTAATACAGTGAGTTCTGTATAATTAAAGGCAAAAGTACCTGCCTCAGAGACATTTTTGCTATAGTTGCTGGCAACACTGTGATCTTGATGTGATCTTAAAATATCAAGATCAAAAAACTCTGTGGAGATGTTACTTTATCACAGCAATTTAATCTACAACACATTATGTGTTTATTACTGCTCCTAATCATATTTATTCAGCCTCTAAAATCTTAGACAACTCTTAATGCTGAGAAGGAACCATCTGTGCACAAATGAAACTGGGATTGAATTACAGTCCTGCTTTGAAAATTACAAGGCCTGTAATCTTCATTTACACAGAAACACTCCAGGCATGTGGAGTCAGGAATCTCTTCACATTATTCTCATTGCAGGATCAGGGTCATATTAAAGGCATGATTAGATATAATTGATTCTTTTATTTCCTCTCCTGTCTACTTTAGCTGCTATTTCTTCACCAAAGAATTGAGAATTCTCATTTTGGCAAACAGTTGATGGGTAAATGTTAAAAGTAAAATAAACAATCAAAGTTTTATCTTTTAAAAGACAAAAATCTAATTTTATTAAATAGGAGTAGGAATTGGCTAAAGTTGTTATTTAGATGTTCTCATTCTTAAAAGTCTATAAATCTTGAATTTAAAATATCATTTTTTATAGTACTGGATGTTTAATGTTTTGGTTTTTAAATTTTAACTTATCTGGTAGAATTCTGAATATAAGCAAAAGATTTTGAAACTATTTTTTTTAATTTGAAAACTCAAAGAAATCCATAAAAACTTTAGAAAAAATTCTGTAAAAATTGCCACCTCCAAAATTTTTTTAAAATCTGAAACAACAGTTAAACCAATCTGACTATATAATTAATTATTCTGAACTACAGTTGAATATATTTTTAAATTTATAAAATTAATTAATTTTATTTCAAATATATTAGCAAAAATTCTTCTTGAAAGCAACTCGTGTTGTAATATTACAGTTCTACCAAAAGTAAAAGAAGAGCTTGTTATTTAAAGTACTAAATATGAAACATTCATAAATAAAAAGGAAATATTTTATTATTGTGAGTGAAATTTACATGTATTATTGACATGCCTGCCACATTTTTTCATGCACTTTCTCTATATCAGAAGCAGAACAATCTAAATATTTAAGTATAAAAAGTGTGAGAAGACCTATATGTTTATTTTTAAACCTTTGGAAAAGGTAACAACATCAAACTTTTATACAAGAATGAAGACATCTGGTATTTAGAAAACAAGGGACTTTACAAACACTAGATGTCAAAAAAAAAAAAAGAAAATAAAAAAAAGGAAAAAAAGCTAAGTATAATATAAAATGAGTGCTAACAGACTATATGTTTAATAGGTAAACCCTAGCATGACTTAGAGCTGACTACAATCAAACAAATTATACTCCCATACCACTCCATTCTCAAAACTTAAGTACATTCACTGCTTGAATACTGTTAAAGTCCTGTCAGGAATTTTCTAGAAAAACTTCATTTATCAAATCATCCCAGAAAAACTAAATGCCATCGGGCACATTAATTAAAACATTAACAGAGATTTTGATTTTCGTAAAAGAGAGGAATATATATATGGTTTCTACAATCACTCCAAATTAAATAGAGATTTTCTGAATAACAAGGTCAGGTTTTGAATATATTTTCTTAGCTGTCCTTCATTACTTTTTATATCTGGACCACTTTTCAAGATCATTTCAAGACTGGCTGATGTTCAACAAATTATAGTGATTGAGCAGGCAGATGACACCATATAATAAAGCCTGCATCCAAGAAGAAATATGTAACTATTATGCCAGGATGAACTGAAAAAAATGAACTTACTACTGAAAAATGTTGAGCAAAGTGTTCTCAAAAAAGTACCATGTCCCTGCATGGATGGTCAATCCATTAAAATACAAAAAGAGAAAACATCCGCTCTCTCCTGTTTACCGTTTTAACAACTGCTTACACAACATACCAGTTAGAAAAGTAGAAAGCAGATTTCCTGTGAAACAGGAAACAGAAACCTGTGAAATGAAAAAATAGGTATGACTTCATGTATCTTTTAATCTAACATTTCTCTGTGGGGAACAAAATGGAAGAAATGACACAGTTCTGACACTTTCACCATAGAACCTTCACAGCAAACAGTGAAACATCATGATTGATGATTACAAAAGCTTCCAATGCATTTGAAAAATGCCATAAATAGCACAAGACCATAAAACCAATAAATCATTAACCATTAAATCTAGATTAATGTCTATAATTTGTCCAGATTGCAAACCTAATTGGGTCCATAAAAATATAAAGTTATCAGATAATATATTATCTTAACACTTCTTTCTTAATAATGGTGGGAATGGAGAGAGAAGAAAGAATAAGACAATAAAGTAAGGAATAAAACATCACAGTAGTTAAATAACTCAATATTGAGACATTTTCACATGCAAAATCTTGACAGTGCGATGAGGTCTTTGTGAGAAGTTGGGATCTCTGGTCCATCAGTTAGGAAGACATCAATGACCAATCTACAGGCTTAACTGTCCTCTTTTGGTTTTACTTGTCATTTTGGATTTACTTTACACATGCCATCTCAGAATTAACAGCCTGAAAATATGATCTCAGCTTATCGCTCACAATTTAGTTTATGGTACAGTCCATTCAGAAAATAATAAAAATAAGTGGATCAAGACTCACGTGTTTAGTATATAGAACATTCTTGTCAATGGATAGACTTCAACATCAATAATTTTACAAGGCAAAGGCTACAATACAAGAGTAAGTTATTTGCCTTTTTAAGACATGGTTGTTTGAATTCTGGTATTGACTGTTGCACATAGGGGAAGGTTCCATCATCTTCTCACAACAGACACCTCTGTAGCTACCCCACTACCAAAAGCTTGCTGCACAAACACAATAAACTGCTTCTACTCTGGGAAATGGGTTAGACTTTACCATCTTAGAAGTGACTTGTAGTCACACACCATTCTGTGTAATGTTTGAAAAGCCATCCATCTGCCAGTGTAACACTGGTACTAATGGGAAAGCAGAATCCTGGGATGGAAGCCACATGGTAATGCCACTGAAAAAAAAAAAAAAAAGATTGCTAGATGAAGAAGCCTCTTTGCTAAAGATGAGGATTGTAGGTGTGCATAGACGTTTATCTGCCTTAAGGATCTCATTGCCTTTGTAATTTTGTATCTCTGTAATTTTGCTCTTAAATACATACTTAAAGAAGGGTCCTTCATGTGAAATAAAATTATTTATTCAGTTCAAGTGTTTTCTATTACAAAATAATAGTTATTTTAAAAGTTAAAAAAAAAGCCTTGAATCAATTGTATAAGATTTGTTTTTGTTTTTGTTTTGTTTTTTTTTTTAATATAGTTATAGTTCGTTCCTCTCCTTCTTAACAGATCTGCTACATTTTTTTGTAGTGTGTTGGGGTTTTTTTACAAGATACTTTAGAATAGTAATTTTTGTCAGTGACATCCTTCAAAAGAACAGTTCAAATTAGATAGCTGCTAAATTTGGGCAATTATGTCTTTATTACATACTGATTTGACTAACTAAAGATAGGTAATTTTTACACTGTGACTGAAAATGCTAAATATCCAACCTATTTTTGCTACTTCATTTAATAATAATGATTTTTCACAAACAGAATAATTCATCCTAATAAAATATCATTATTAGTCAAAATTATAGTTTTCAATGTCAGAACAAAGCAAATAAAACAAATTATTGAAGACTACTAAGAAATAATAGAATCACGGATTTATAGAACAGCTTTGGTTGGAAGGGACCTTAAACATCATGTAGTTAGAACCCTCCCCTTCACAAGGAGAGATAACCCACTAGACCATTTGTCAGTGCCATCCAGCCTGGCCTTGAACACTGCTAGGGATGAGGCATCCACAACTTCTCTGGGTGACTTCTTCCAATGTCTCCCCAACACCATGGTAAAGAACTGTATGCTTAGACCTAATCCAAGCCTATCCTCTTTCAGTTTAGAGCCATTGCTCCTTGTCCTATCACTACATGCCCATGTAAAAAATCCCTCTCCAGCTTTTGTAGCCCCCTTCAGGTACTAGAAAGTGCTACAAGTCCTCACCATAGTTTTTTTCTCCAAGGTGAAAAACCCCAACTCTGTCATAGAAGATGTGCTCCATCCTTATCTGAAGAAAGATAAGAGAATTTCACAGCTGCACAAAGTATTTTTAGAAAGTTAGTTCAGTCACTGTAACTTTTCACCAATGGTGTTATGTTGATTAATTGTGTCCAATAGTTAGGGTAAAAGAAGCCTAAACAATTAGAAAGTGTATAAAAGGTCAGCCATGTTCAATAATAAAGAGTTGCCATCTGAGACTGCTTGTGGTCTCTGCTTCGTGTTGTGACCACCTCAACAGTGACACTTATCATGTTTGTGGCGTTCCTCTGGACTCAGTCCAACAGGTCTTTGTCCTTCTTATGCAGAAGACCAAAGAGTCAGCTGCATTGCCCCAAGTGGGGTCTTCTGAGAATGTAGTAATGGGGGAGAATCACCTCCCTCAACCTGTGGGCCATGCTTCTTTTCATGCATTCCAGGATATTGTTGGCCCTCTTGGCTGAGAGTTCACATTGTTGAAAGGTATCAAGTTTCTTATCCACCAAGAGCCCAAGTCTCTCTCCTCAGCACTGTTCTCAGTCCATTCTCTCTCCAGCCTGTATTTTTGCTTGAGATTGCCCTGATCCACATACAGGACATTGCTCTTGGCTTCCTTGAACTTCATGAGGTTCACATGGGCCCACCCCTCAAACCCATTAAAGTCCTTCTTCCCACCAGTGTGTGTGAACCTCACCACACAAACTGATGTTCTCTGCAGACCTGCTGAGGGTGCAGATGATCCCACTCTGCATGTCTCTGACTGAGGTGTTAAATAGCGCTGGTCCCAACGCCAGCTCTTGAGGAATACCACTTTGTCAAAAGTCTCCACTTGGATGTCAAGCCATTGACCACAACCCATTGAGTGTGACCATTCAACCATTCCCTTGTCCACGGAGAAATCCTTCCATCAAATTCATGTTTGTTCAGTACAGAAACAAGGATATGATGTGGGACAGTGTCAAATGCTCTCCAAAAATTGAGGCTGGATACACTAGTTACTTTTCCCCTATTCACCAATGTTGTAACTGCATTGTAGAAGCCCTTAGTGATGCCATGCTGCCTGCCACGCATCACCTCCTTATTTTTCCATATGCCTTAGGAGAATCTTCTCTATCATCTTGCCATGTACCAAGGTGAGACTGACTGGCCTGTCACTCACCAAGTCTTTCTTTTTACCTTTTTTTTAGACATGAGGATTAAATTTTCCTTTTTCCAGTCAGTGGTACCTTCACTAGACTGCCAAAACATCTCAAATATGACGGATATTGACTTAGACGTTTCACCCACTGGTTCACTCTCTCCTTGATACATAGTGGAAATTACACACTAATATTTAATGCATGTACACACAGAGATAATTTTTTATTCATTTGCTGTGGAACAAATGAGGAGACACTTCACTAAAGCTGTTCCTGAGATTTCACAGAATATTCTCTCAATTTTTCTTCTCTTTTCTCAAGATGAGTTATATTTCTAATTTATTTTTTTAGACTTAAATGCTAGCTGGAGATTTTGGACATGGCAGTGTACTAGATCACAGAACATTATGTACAAATACGCTAGAGTCTAAATTCTGCTTGTTTCATTTTGCTCAAATGGCCATGCATCATTAAAACAAATATACAATTCTTGAGAACAGATTTTTAAACTTTGAAAGCATAATGGATAAAAGGCAAACCTATGCGTGTAGATATGCATATAAAAAAAACCAAAATAAACATTTTTTTCTACTGTCTATTTTAAATTTTAGAGCCATTGCTATAATCAAATACTCACAAAATAAATATGCTCACGAAATGAGCTTATTTTCAGAAAATCTTCTGTATTTAACAGCATAAGTAGCTAAATAAATAAATAGCATAAATAACAGGAAAAATAATGTGCTTTCTGACTTCAAGTCCTTATTAGCAGAAAGTTTTTAACTTGTAGAGTATTGAATTATTTTTGTGTTTAAAGCACGAAGTACATAATTTTTGATTGCTCCTTTCAGATTGCTAAAAATTAATATGTTTTTAAGTTTTTTTAAAAATCATTAACTCCTCACAACTTGGATATCAAAAAAATATTTTTCTACCTTAGTACTACATCTACAATACAAATATTATTTTCTACCACAAAATTCCCAAGAAAATTATTTCTGTTCCTTACCAGTGCTTTGCATGAAGACCAATGTTTATACCAAAAGAGAGAGAAGAGAGGTTTCATTTTAGTACCATTGAAAAAAAGCTGGCCAGGCATTTGACGGTTCCTTATTTGAACAATTTCTTCATAAATTTCTTGAAGGAACTACACAGATAGTTCTGGCCAAGTCTGCAGGATCATGTAAATATTTATTCAATCATTACCCTTATATTATTTCCAACAGAGACAAACTTTTCTTAGTAGTGCCCAGTGACAGGATGAGAAACAATAGGCACAAACTGAAATTAAGGAAATTCTAGTTGAACATAAAAAGTCCCTCTTTTATTGTGAGAGTGGTCAAACACAGGAACAGATTTCCCAATGAGATTGTGGAGTCTCCATTGAGGAGACTTCAGAACAAAACTGAATGAGGTCCTGAGCAATGTACTCTAGCTGACCCTGCTCGGAGTTGAGTTTACCAATCCTAGAGATGCCTTCCATCCTTATTCATTCTATAAGAGTCTGGTATAAAATATTTTCATTTTGCTTAAGCAAAGTAGCTCTTCTACTGTAATGAACTTATTTGATGTACCTGATCCTTTATCAGTGATGTAGTTGAGAGGATCAGGTACCCCTTCAGTCAGATTCAGGGGGATCAAGTGCCCCCTCAGTCAGATGATATGAAGTTCGGCAGGAGTGTTGATCTGTTGGAGGGTAGAAGAGTCTGCAGAGGGATCTGGACAGGCAGGATTGGTGGGCTGAGGCAAATTATATGAGGTTCTACAAAGTCAAGCACCAGGTACTGCACCTGGGTCACAACTCCATGCAGTGCTCCAAGCAGGAGGAAGAATGTCTGAAAAGTGGCCCAGTTGAAAAGGACCTGGAGGTGCTGGCCAACAGCCAATTGAACATGAGCCAGTGGGTGCCCAGAAGGCCAAGAAGGCCAGTGGCATCCTGACTTGTATCAGCAACAGAGTGGCCAGCTGACCAGGGCATTAATTGTCCCTCTGTATGAAGCACGGTGTGTGAGACCACACCTTGAAACTTAGGTTCTGTTTTGGGTCCCCTAGTACGAGAAAAACATTGAGGGTCTGGAGCATGTCCAGAAAAGGCCGGCAGAGCTGGTGAAGAGTCTGCAGGAGAAGTCTTATGAGGAGTGGGTGAGGGAGGTGGTATGGTTTTGCCTGGACAAAAGGAAGACCTCATCGCTCTTCGCAATGGTGGAGATTGGCCCCTTCGCCCAGGTAACAATTGAGAGGACATGAGTGAATGGCCTCAGGTTGCACCAGGTGGTATTTTGACTGGATATTAGGAAAAGTTTCTTCACTGAAAGTTATCAAGTCTTATTTGCGGGGTTCCCAGATGAAGGAAGGAAATGATGAATCTGACTCCATGTTCTTAGAAGGCTAATTTATTATTTTATGATCTATATAATATTAAAGAATACTAAACTAAACTATACTAAGGAATACAGAAAGGATATAGACAGAAGGTTAAAAGATACTAATGGAAACTTGTGACTGTCTCTGGAGCCCCAACACAGCTTGACCCCAATTGGTCAAAACAATTCACATGAAACCAATGAAACAATCACCTGTGGGTAAACAATCTCCAACCACATTCCAAAGCAGCAAAACACAGGAGAAACAAATGAGATAATATTGTTTTCCTTTTTCTCTGAGGCTTCTCAGCTTCCCAGGAGAGAAATCCTGGTAAAGGGATTTTTCACTGCCCAGGGGAATGGTGGATTCATCACCATCCCTAAAGGCATTTAAAAACTTGCAACTGGTGCATTTAGAGTTTATTGGCAGACTTGGTAGTGTTGAGCTAGCAGTTAGACTTAGGGATCTTAGAGATTTTCTCCAACCTAAACAATTTTGTGGGTTTTTTTATTATTATTTTCCCTGGCTTCAAATGTCTAAATTTAGGCTGAATTTGAGATAGCTTATCCCATTGCTGATAAAAAGAAGCAGACACCTCTGGGAGCATCTAAGACATTATATAAATTGTTCCATTTTAGGATGATGTGCAATGTTCTCTAACAGGGACTCTCGCTCCAGGTTTTAGTTATAGTTACAGTAAGTGATACCACTGAAATAGTTCAGAATATGAAGTTACACATTCTGTCAGTTTCTATGAAAGGAGCAAAACCACAAAAGGAATGTTTGTTTATTATCTTCTCAAACCACTAGCATGGCAACATGCGAGAAAGGAGTATAAAAATACCATCAGTGTGTTTTCATAGGCTTGTGTAACCAAAAATCCCACCTCTGGAAGGGTCACAAAAATGTCAGGGAGGGACATAAGACTAGGACAAATCTGTATTAGTTCTTCTTGTCTATGCTTCACATATTTTCATTTTTTAATTTCTTGAGCTGACTTCTCAGTCAATTATCTCACTTCCTCAAAATTTCTTAATTGTACTTGTTTCAGTCTCTCTTTTAAACTGTGTGGTTCAACAATCCTTGACAAGGGAACACTATGGAATCACGTTCACTTAGAACTTTGGCCTCATTAGCATTTAGAGAAAGCATCAACCTCAGGCTATGGAAAACAGTATACTGAGGGGAGACACCAGGGGAGCCAGGCCAGGGTGGGAAGATTCATTTTGAGCAGGTAGAAACAATTTTTAAGCCTGAAATGACAGTATATTTTCTTGAAACATTTAGATTACTTTAATCTTCAATGAAAAATTAATGAAGTAACACTTAAAACATGGTAAAGATTGAGGTCCAGTAATTTTTTTTTCTGTAATAAGCTTATGCAAAATGTCTAAAAACTTATAAATGTTAAGTTGACCTATGCATGCTGCAGTTGATTGAGTTCTCAGTCCCAAATTAAGTGCTCAAGATGCCCTTTGAAGTATGTGAGGGAATTAGAAGTCCAAGGAGATCTAAAAAGGGTTTGGTATGGAAGTGTTTTTTGCAAGTTTTGCACAGAAAATATTGAGAGAGGACTTTGTGCACAAATATTTCTTCATTGTATCCATAGATTATGGCATAAATTGATGGGAAAGGTAAATCTTACTTTACAGGAAAAATAAAAATACAAATTAGGTAAAGAGAGAGAGAGGGTGAGATAGAAAAAAAATTACTTTAAAGAAAAAACTAGACAAAATTCAAATGGGAAAATAAAGTTCACTCCAGTGGCCAATGAAGAAGAGATGCTTCAGGCAAGCCTCCCTTTTGGACCACTCTACAGTCTAACAAGTGGTCAAACATAAAGTTTTTTTTGTATTAACTTTAAGGTTTTTTCAGGATCTGCCTAAAGTCCCTCACAATTGTTTCTGATCATTAATGATGATTGGAGCAGGATATGACACAGGTTGGAAGGGGCAAGGTTTTCGTAGAATGGCTTGGGTTGGAAGGGAGCTTAAAAACATCTGTCTCCAACTCCTCTGCTGTGGGCAAGGACACCTTCCATTAGTCCAGGTTATTCTGAGCCTCATCAAGCCCAGTCTTGAACATTTCCAGGGATGGGGAGTCTACAACTTCCCTGGGCATTGTGTTCCACTGTCTCACCAACCTCACTGTAAAGAATTTCTTCCTAATATCTAATCAAAACCTAACCTCCTTCAGTTTCAGGGCACTCCCCTTGTCCTAACACTACATGCTCTTGTAAAGTGTCCTTCTCCAGCCTTTTTTTAGATCTTCTTTAGGTACTTGAAGGCTGATATAAGGTCTCCTTGGAGCCTTCTGTTCTGCAGGCTGAATAAACTCAGCTTTCTCAGCTGTTCTTGATGGGAGAGTGGCTCCAGCCCTCTGATGACTTTTGTGGTCCTCATCTGGACTCATTCTGACAGATCCATATATCTCTTATGTTGGTGGCCCCAGAGATGGACACAGCACTCCAGAAGGGTGTCATAAGAGCAGAGAAGAGGGGCAGAATCACCTCCCTTTACCTTCTAACACCCTCTCTTTTGATGCAGCCCAGGATGTAGTTGGCTTTTTGGGCTGCAGGCACATTGCTGAGTCACACAGCTTGCTCCAAGGTTAATCTTGATCCATTCTCCTCCCAGCCTGTACATGTGCCTTGACATGCCCCAATCCAGGTGCAAGAGCTTGTAATTGGTCTTGTTTAAGTTCATGAGGTTTTTTCATGCTAAATAGTCAATAAATGTTGTTCCTGTGTGTTTTTTAATAAAACTAAAAAGCAAGGGATAGGAAAAAGTCAAGGGGAAGTTGACGCAATACTCAAGCCTGTGGCATTTTCACTAATGGCAAAGTAATATAACAATATCAGGGTTTGCAGTTCAGGCCAATAACAATATTAGCACAAGACCAATAGAATGAGAAAATGGAAAATTACAGAAAAGGAAAATATATACAAACTTGTGTGAAAGGTTACAAAGCTTGGAGGAAAGACAGACTACAGAACTACACATGGAAAACCCTGAGCATTACACAGTTTAAGATATTTAAGGCACCCTGTCAAGAAAAACAGAAGAGCATAGGTCCCTGAACATGAAAACCTAGCCAAGGACACAAACTTTTTCCATCTTAAGATGCATTGCTTAAGGTTTCATAAATTGAGTTTTATGAGCATAAGTGCAACTGAGATTTTTCTGAGTTCACAGAAAATGCAGACCTTTTCTGCTCTTTGGTTTGGAGCAAAGAGAAAGATGAAAGACATCTTATGAATAATAATGGTAATTTCCAGAGGGGTTTAATTTTTATGTATGCTGACTGCAAGGAACTAAGAACCATGAGATTTATTTGCTTAACAGGGTAGGCACAAGCTGGGCAGCATTTGTCAATAGCTCCACGATATCTAAAGTTTGAGCTTAGATTTGTCCATTAGTATATTTATCAATTGATATGTATATAAAAGTACTCATAGGTGTTGATATAGACCTTCAAAGGGACTGAAGGTGGTTTGTCCAATTTTTTTTTTTTCAGGAAAATTCTTAACATTCCAAAGAAAGTTTGAAGCCATCACTATAAAGCATCTTTATGGAAAGAAAATGACAGAGAATTAAAATATTTAATTTGACAAGAAATAGATAAACTAGCTATATGACAAGACCTTACTATCTCCTGGAGTATGGATAAAAAATTTAAAAAAAAGAAAAAAATTATGGAAAATATACTGAGGAGTATGAAAATCCTCCTTTTCCCCCCTAAAATTAGTGAAAAAAATTATTCATAATGTTAATCCATTGCTAATGCTCAAATTTGTGGAAAAAATTTTATTCATTATGTTAATCCTGAGCTATTGCTCAACTTACTGAAATATAGATATTTTTGTCCCATTTACCTCAGACAACCTCTTGAAAAACCAGGCTCAGTAATGAGTAGGTTCAACAGTCAACATACAAATTTCAAGCTTAAAGAACTATTTGACTGTTCCTTTTCTTCTTGTGGATAGGAATAGAATATTTTCCACAGTGCTGCAATGTACTGCCGACATACCTTCTGCAATTCTCCCCAGAAGAAAATGAGCAGTCTCACACAGCTGATGTGTATTTGGGAAAGGAAGCAGAAGGAACTGGGAGTACACTACTAGATTCTGCAATTCATGTGTAAAGACACAATCACAAGTGTTCTCCCGGTTTCAGCTAGGCATGTATAATATAATAACTTCTTGAAGCATTTGTAAGTACTATATTCCCCTTCTCCACCTCGATCAGCTGGTGATCACATTCTGGTACCAGCACTTGTAATGAACTTCATAGTCTAGGCAGGGGCTTAAAGTGATGAGAAATAATAGCAGCTGAGAAGGCTGCTAGAAAAATATAAAGCAGAGTTTTACTTCTGAAGAAAACTAGCAAGGCAATTGGGTGACATAATTTTGCATAGAAAGTAAAAATCCAATACAATCAATCACTGAGTTAAACAACATCATCACTTTAGGATCTTTGTTGACTCAAAAATCTGGCTTTTATCAGACATGAGGAATGGATGAACCATTTGGCAACAGAATTACACAAAGGGACATAGCTATTCTTATAATTCTGAAGCAAAATTTAATTACACAAAAACATAGAAAACTTGAATATATGTTTGCTAGATCACCACTTACCATAGTTTGCAAAGAACAGATTAAGTTCATTATAATGAATCCCTATAAAGCAAGCAGAAAATTAAAGAGCTAGGATAAAAGCTGTTTGCGTGTCACTAAGGTCATACAGTTACTTTTAGAAGTATCAAAATACCAGGGAGACATAAATCATTATTCTGTGTACATACAAGATGTATGGGTTTCCTTGTCTTTGGACAGATTACAAGGACCATCCTCTTGGAAGAAAAGGAGAACTAAAAATATTTCATGCTAGCTGTGTCTTCTGTTAATAAATGGTGGGCTATTTCTGTCTATAGAATCTGAAAAAGGACTACAATTTTCATCAGAAATTATGGTTTGCATATGACTTGAAAGTATAAACATTGTAAAGTTTAAAATATAAGGACAACATTGGATGTACTCAGTTGTATAGAGTACTATATCTTTAAAATCAGTTCAGGTGTGCTGATTTACACTTCAAAATTTGACCTTCTGTCTCTGGAACAGAGTTGACAAAAAGTAAAACTGAAGAGGTGTAATATGATTTTCTGATAAAATAATCTTCTGATAACATTTAGACTGAAAAAGAAATATGTTGTAGTCCTCCCTCTGTTACAAAATCAAGTCACTTAATCTGCTTGGTTGAGATTCACTTCTATTCTGCAGCAGATTTATGCACCCTCTGAGACTGAACTTGAGGAAGTTAGTGATGTACAGACCTGAGTGAATCTACCCTCTAACTCAGTTCCTTGTCAAAATCTAGAATAACAATTTTTCTACCTGCAAGATTATTTTAGTAATGCTCTTCATTCTTCACATGTTGCAGATGTTGGAGAGCATTCTTTGTGTAAGGTTTACGTTCTGCTACAAAACCATGTGAATAATATAACAGTTTAATTTATTGTAATGCAAATTGTAACAGAATGTACTGCCTAATTAAAGTAACTTTATCTTGAGCCTGAACATGTCTAATCTTTGAATGTGGATACAAGCATGCTAATCAAACCATTTTAGTGGTATATTTTTGTTAGTGCAATCTTCAGTATTGTGCAGCTAACTCACATGCACACTTTCCAGGCTGAATTGATACAATTTGTGTTTCTCTCTTCATGCTGAAGCATTGCTTGAACTGTTGTGACTTGCTGAACTTTAAATATTCATTGTCTTCTCTGAGAACAATTCAAGGCCATCAGATAATGTGGCAGCCATTCATTCTGCAACAAAGCATGTGGCTCAGTTTCAGAGATGGAAGATTTAGCACAAGAAACACTCCTCACATTCTTGAGGAGTATTAGCAGCCCGCTGCTGATATTACCCTGAAATGAATGTGCTGTCTTTCTTTATTCATTATTCACTCCTTTTCCTTTTAACTAAAGTCAGTTTAGGGTGGAGTGTGTGCAGGGAATAATAAAAAGAAAATACAGTCTTCCCTTGATAGGTCTTATTTCATCACTGACAGACTTTGATTCAAACCTTTGTGTTACGAAGTCTGTTATTTTCCATTTGATTTAAACAGGATTTTTGCTGCAACTTTATTAAGAATCCTTCTGAATTCTAAACTCTTGACTTAATGCTTCCCATGGAAATGAATTCTGTAATATGATTTTTCACACAACAAATATATATTTGTTCTGTATTTGGTAATTTTTAATGTATTCAAGGATTCTTTTGCTTTTAATATTTTAGAATATTACCCATCTACTAAATCTATATATCCCCATATCCACTCTTTTCTGTATTACTTAGTTAGGTAATTATTACTTAGTTAGGAACCTAACCTTTGCTAAGTTAGGTTCAACTGTTGCTATCTCTGAGAAACTCCTGTCCTTATCTACTCCTGCCTTGAAGAATTTTCATCTTATATCCGACCAAAATATTCCTTTGCGCAAGTTGTGTGCATTGCCATCTGTCCTTTGCTGTGCACCTTTGAGTGGAATCTGGCACTGTGTTTTTTAGAACCAACTATTAGGTAAACAAAAACTACAGTAAGATTTCCTTCTCTTCCCCACTCTAAACAAATTTATTTCCTTCATTCTCTCACTGCACTCTTGCATCTTAAATAGAATCAACACAATTTAGGAAAATAACTTTGATATCAAAACAGTATCACTGCCATGGATGGATGCAGAGAATTGAAAAATACTTGCAAAATTTTAATCCATTATGCATGCATGCACACAAATGTCCATACACACACAAACACTTTCAGTTAATCACTCTTCTGTAGAAGGAATTTTCAATGACCATAAAACCAGAATGTATGCATGGTCTGATCATTGAAGAAGATACTGGAATATCCTGGGGCTTCCTAAAAGCCAATCCTGGGATAGCAAGATAAAGTATCTTAAAAAAGAAATGTTAAGACACATCTGAGAAATTTGAATGTGCTATCAAGGAATTAAATCTCCCTGGATGCTAAAGTAAAGGAGACATAGACAGAAATAATACCAGAGTATTATTCAATATCTTGAAGAGTGCAGAATAAAAACAGAAATCTATTTTGGGAAAATCTCTCTATCATTGTATTGGTATTTCTCAACATGATCAAGTATATAATAAATATCAGATAAGCCATAATAATTAAAATACTATTTATTAAACAACATATTGATGATAATAAAACATATAATTATGTTTTTATTATAAGCTTTTGATTATAAACTTTTGATTTTCCAAAATTGATAAAATAGATTAAATTGTCTTAGATTGCTTTTATGAGATTGCAACATAAGCTAATAACTGTCTGGGCTTTGCTGCCTTAAGACAGAGCAAGCAGAACTGATCATTAAAATTTCCTGAAATTTTAGCTGTGTGTTATCTCAGAGGAAACACATATCTATTACTTGTTTTTCATTTGTTACCTTAACACTGTCACTTGATCTTACTTTTTTTTCATCACTTACATAGTTTAGTTTTCTTTACTTCATGTTTTCCTCCTGCAAAGTCCCTCGTCTGTCAATATTTTTCCTTCAATCTAGAGTCCAAAAGTGAATACAGCATCCAAAATGTGGTCTAAGAATT
Source organism: Pyrgilauda ruficollis (assembly GCF_017590135.1). Lineage (NCBI taxonomy): Eukaryota > Metazoa > Chordata > Aves > Passeriformes > Passeridae > Pyrgilauda > Pyrgilauda ruficollis. The sequence goes on along the minus strand of NW_024524266.1, from coordinate 3,685,006 downwards.
GTTAAGTAAAGATAAATCATCACTTCTCTTGACCCATGTTCTTGCTAATGCAGCTACTGCAGCACACAGCTGGCCATCACTGAGAGGTTGTTGCCCAGATGATATAGATGCGTGGTATTTTCTGGGAACTCCCTGCTCATCTATGAAGGCCTCCTGGCATTTTCACCCGACTTCCTCTTTGTTTCAATTTATTGCTCCTAATCTTTGTATATTAATCAGTTTCCCTTCATGGCTTTATGCCAAATAACTATGAAGCAGATCCTTAAAGAGGCCAAAATCTGCTCTCCTGAAGTCCAGGTTAGTGAGCTTGCTCTGTGCTCTCCTTGCTGCCCTAAGGTGCTTGAACTCCACCATTTCATGGCCACAGCCGTCAAGGCTGCCCTTGATCTCCATATTCTTCATCATTCCTCACAACCTTGGTGGTGAGAACAAGGTCCACCATAGCACCTCTCCTCATTGGCTCCTTTATCTCTTGGAGAAGCAAGTTACCATCAACACATTCCAGGAACCTCATGGATTGCTTGTGTCCTGCCGTGTTGTCCCTCCAACAGATACTCAGGTGCTTGAAGTCCCCCATGAGCAAGAGCACTTACAAATGTGAGGCTACTCCTATCTTTCTACAGAGAGCCTCATCTGATCAGTTTCCTGGGCCATGGGACCTGCGGCAGTCCCCCAGTATAATCTCACCTGATTCTGCACTACCTTTAATCCTGACCCTTAATCTTTCAGTCAGTGCCTTTTTCATTCTCTCATGGAACTCACTGTTTTCCTCAACAATAAAATGACTTGCTATCAAAACCAGTATTGTGTTCAAATCCCCTCTATATATAAAAAAAATTGAGAGTAATATTAGAATCCAAAGGAAATTAAGGTTTATCAGTTTTATTTACACAAGAGCCAAATATTCCATGTGAATTGACAGTGAATTCAACAGGTTTTATGTGAAAGGTTAGTGACCTAAATTTTTCTGTCTTTTGTGTCAGAATAAATACAATTGGTCAAACTTTTTTTTAAGTGCAACTACCCCTTACCAAGATAAAGGAATTTCCTTCAAAATTTCTTTTGATGAAAAGAAATCTAAAAAAGGTCAAACTACTGGGCAATCACCACTCTGCAAGAGGATAACTGGATCACTTACTGATTTGCATTCTTGTGCCAGGTAAAACCTGCTGCTTCAGAGCAGAGTACAAAAACTGCCCCTGATTTAGGAAATCTATATGTGGTCTTTCCCAGTAGGAAATTTGTTTAGTAACTCAAAGTATGATATACAATTTTTCCTAGTGCGACTCCACAAGTGTAATAAACACTTTTCCAAATAAGGTACTAGTCATCCTTTCTACAAGAACTTCTTTAGGATTTGTATTATGCATGGGAATAAGCAGTTAAACATTGCATAATTGGTATACCTTCAAGAGCAAGTGTGAGCAAGTATTTATAAGCAGTAATAAAAAGCTACATACCTTTCCTATACCTCCAGCTCAATCTTTCCTTGCCTGTCAAAAGGGATCAATTTAAATTTCAAATAGTAAGCTTTCCTTGCTTCCTGCAGCTCCTGGCAGAGGCAGCAAATTTCCAGTCTGAATTAATGGAAGTGACAAAGGAACAAATGCCATTTTATCACTTTATAATCCAGTGAGTCAATGATGATCCCTACAATGGGAAACTTTTGCAGATATCTTTGCTGCTAAGGTATGCTCTACTACAAAATACATTGTATTGAAAAGATACAGGTAATTTTGTATGCCAGATACTGGAGTCTCCTCTAATTCTTGCAGTTTTTGTGCTACAATATTAATCCAAAAGGCAAGAAATCAGTCAACAGGAAATGTCTGAAGCTGTGTGTTTAAAATGAAGTTGGCACCTTCCTTAAGACACACACACAGAGTTCAAAGCCTTACACCAGGCTTAGTACTTGGACAGATTGATTCCCCAAACTCTTATCCTTCCCAAAATTTGTTCAGCTTTATTGACATCAGTGACCTTGGATGGATTCTTAATTAGGCATTAATTAGATCTGCTCTGAGCAGAATAAAATGACACCATAATAAAACTGTAAGCAACAGCCTCATTATGCTAAGGCTCCAAAGGCTGGCAGCACCAGTTAAGGGGAACAGATGTTTGGAGCAGAAGAATCTGAGAAAAGAATATGACAAAAAAGGCTCCAGTGAAAATAGGCCACAGGTTTCTTTAATTTTTAAAAATATTTTGTCACCTTGTGTGTCACTGTAATATTGAGTTTCTAATAGAAGATCTTTCAAACACTGTTGTTTTTTGAAGCCATGTACTCACTTTCTTGTGACCCTAATGTATGTTAGAGTTTCAGTAAGGAGATACCTTCTGCAACTGCGGCACAAGAGGATGAGACTACAGTATTGAGAGACCCTCTTTAGCATCACTGAATTCAAGGTCTCTCAACCTCATTTTTTCTGTACCACAAATGACACAAGTCAGTGTCACTATGATATTATTACTTTTTAGCTCTGATTTTCATGGATGCAACAACTATCAGATATTTCAAAAGTAAACAAGGAAAATGATGACCCTGAGATTAGCTCAATTAGTCAGAGCACGGTGTTAACAATATTGTGACTTCAATCCTGTTATGGGCTGCTCTCTTAAGAGCTGTACATGATTATGCTTCTGTGTTCCTTTCAACTCAGATGATTTTTGACACTTCTCTTTGTTGGAGAAGTGTTTATTTTATGTAGTCAGAATAATCTTTTCTGTCACCGTGTTTTATGAAAGCAGAGGAGTGACAGGAATATATGTAGAAGATACTACACAGCATAAAAATTATTTAACACATATGTGATTCATAAAATCACATATGTGTTAAACTAACATAAAATGTATGATATATAATATTCAGGGAATAATATAATTTGAATATAAAACATACAATATGATTTTGCACGATATTAGAAATAATAACATCACAACTCTCTTTAATATTTTTCAGAGTTCTGTCTTTATTTCATATGTTTAGATTGCTTTTAATGAAGGAGAATGAAATGCTAATTAAAATTTCCTAAGTACGACTCAGTCTTATTTTCATCACTGAGCTAACTATATTGTGCAGTTAACAGTACAAGAAAAATGTTTTTGTATTTTTGCTGACCTCATACTTTCACAAACTTCATTCCCACTTATTCATCTCTCACTCAGACAGGACTTATTCTGTCCACTGAATGCAGAGAAGAGGGGATCACAGTACTGTAGACAAAAACTAAATAAAATATTAGGACATAAGCCACAGAGTCCTCATTCATTCTGGGCTGTCTTCCACTTTCACAGAGTTAGCTAGCCAAGGCAAGAACAAACTGCAGATTCCACAGCAGAACTAGTATCAGAGGGAAATGTATCCTCCACTCCATCACAACATGTCTTCAAAAATTAAAAACTTGAGAACATCTGTGTGTTGAATACCAGTATCCACTGTGACTTGCCTTTTCATAAAAAAACTAAGACAGAACTACCCTTTTGTACAATTTAATTTCTCTTTACAGTTTTAACTTTAAAAGCTTGGGCTAGAATTTAATTGGAAGCACTTGAACTTTAGTAATGTCACTGGTATCTGAATTAGAGATATTTTATAACATAAGAACATTATATATTTTATTGTAAAATTCTTTTAAATTTAAATAGTGCTTATATTCAGCCTCTGGTCTTAAATGCATTTTCTGGAAGATTTTCTAGAAAACTGAAGAAATGCTATACTTGACTAGATGTCTGTCTTAAACCAATCTTAAGATAACTCTTTCAATTGTAATTAGTTTCATATGATCCATATAAAGTTTAGAAAATCCTTTTACAGGCAGGTAAGATATAATTTAACCTCATAAGGAGTTTCCTCTTTGACCCATCAAATGTCTAGTTGTGCTTTAAAAAACAGCTTCAAATGTCTTAAAAACTTCTATAAAATATTATTTTAGTTTTGAAAAAAGTTTAAATATCTTTAAATGCTACTATTTCTTTGCCTTGCTGCAGCCTTCTGACAATAGAAACTGCTGATTAATTATACATTTAGAAAAAAAGATGCACTTCTTTTATCTATTTCTGAGCAAGTAAATTGCACCACAGGAGTCAAGATATGAGTCTTCTTTCTCTTCTAACTTCTTCATATTGAAGGACTGAACACAAAAGATGTAATGCAGTGGGAAAGTAAACCCCAGTCTAACAATGACAAAAGCATAAATTACAGCCTCACTCAGAAATGGTGACAAAGACAAAAGAATTATTTGTGGGCCAAAATCCAAAGACAGCAGAACTGTCTATTATTATCTCTAACAACCTAAATACAGCAGGGAATCCTTTGGGTATGTTACAATAATCACCTAACTTACAAGGATCCCCTCTGATATAAACCATGCTTTCTCCTGTATTTCCTGTGGCCAAAGAGCAGTATCTTTACCTCATTTATCACATGAAAGTGATACCACTGGTCTCATTTTGCTCAGCAGAAGTGTAGCAGTGTAGGACACCCTGATATTCATCCTCGCAAAGAAGACTGGTTTCTTCAACATTAAAGAAAGAGCATTGAGAGAAACCAGTCTCCTGTGTAGATGTGCTGTAGCTCCTCAGGCAGAGAGACTGCCAAAGGGCAGTCTCTAATTTGCCTTCTAGGTCTCCCCATGAAGAAAGAAAGAAAGAAAGAAAGAAAGAGAAAGAAAGAGAGAAAGAGAGAAAGAAAGAAAAGAAAAGAAAGAAAGAAAGAAAGAAAGAAAGAAAGAAAGAAAGAAAGAAAGAAAGAAAGATAATTCTTCCACATCAATCTTATTAATCTTTTAAATTAACCTTCTGATAGGACATCTGCGTAACAAAATCACTAGGTATATGCAAATGAAAACTTTTCTTTAAATGGTTTAGAAATAAAACTGAGTTAATCATTACAAAGTGCAATACTGTTTGAACATGTATGAATACTTTGAATGTCACAAAACATGAGGAATGAAAATGAAGGTTTGAAGTAGACTGAAACAACCTGCCATCCCATCAAGGCATAACTGTTTATATTACATTTTTCTTCTGTTTTCTCCAAGCCCAGAAACATTTAATTAACACCCCATGCAAAAGACACTGTTTGAAGTCATAATACTAATAAAATCAATTACAAAGCTGTCAACAGCTTTGTAAGAAGCAGGGTTTCATGACTGGTTCCTCCAGAAGTTCTGAATTACATTTTTCTTCAATTTCCTGGTTTTTCTTGTTTTTTATTGTTGCTATTATTGTTATTATTATTAAATGTGGGTTTTTTGTTTGAACAATACTTGGAAGGATACCTCTATCTTTCATTATTGATAAAAGAAAAGAAATATAGCAGGGCAGACTGTAAGCATATGTGGAATGTGAGAGCATCTGCTTCATGGAAGTGATCCCATCAAGGACCTCTTCAGTGCAAAGGGTATAATAAACAAAGGTGGAAGTGGTAAATAAGAAGTCACAGAGACACAAAGCCAACAGACAAGAGACAGCAGAGTCATTACCAAGGACAAAAAGCCTTCAGTTACAAGCCAAAGGCCCATTAATAGTCTACAGGCACAGCTTCGGAGAGGAAGAGCCTGGACTTTTTCAGTCATAAAAGGGAAACAAGCACATGGGGATCTGTGATATTCAAGGGCTTTTTCTGCGGGACCACACATGACTTAGGAGGAAGCATGGTGGGGAAGGAGGTGGGAAGGAGAAATGGAGTAATGGACAGACAAGGCTGTGTATAGAATGGTCCAGCTGAGTGCAGGGCATGGCCAATCAGCAGGTTTATCTCCCAGCCCTGCAGCTGAGTTCTCCTTAAATCCTGTGGCAAATCTCCCTGTGCCACCTCATCTGTTATCCTGTACAAGAGTAAGAACCAAATGGCTTAGGCTATTTTATCCCGGTATGGAAATACCCGAAGGGAGGGTGACAAGAGGATGGAGCCAGGATCCTCCCACTGGTGCTAAGCAATAGGATGAGAAGCAATGGACAGAAACTGGAATACAGGAAATTTCACCTGAAGATGCTAAAGAACTTTACTGTGCAAATGACGAGCGCTGGAACAGGTTGTCTAGAGAGGTTGTAAAGTTTCGTTCTTTGGAGATATTGAAAAGCTATCTGGATACAATCCTGAGCAATATGCTCTAGGAGATCCTGCTGCAGCAAGGAGGTTGGACTAGATGAGCTCCAATGGTGTCTTTCAAACTTATCCATTCTGTGACTCTATGAGAAGCTGGTTTCTATAGGTGTGAGTGGACTGGGACCAGACTCTACTCTGAGATGTGTGTGCAGAATTCCTGGGATGGTGATGCCAGTGGCTGGAGCCAATGGAGTCTCAGGGACATCAGCTGGAGGCAGGTGGGGGACTTGGCCTCAACTGCATTGTTACAGGTGTGTTTTAGGAAAATCAACTGTAGGCAGGCCAGGTGAGTGAGGTGAGTGAGGCCTGACTGCCAGGTGCCTGGTGCTGGCTGCTGGGACTGGGGACAAGGATCTCCACTAACCTTGGTGCTAGGCAGGGCCACCAGTCAGGCAGCAGGGCTGAGCACCTGCATGTGAATCAGGGAACTGTGGGGCAACTAAGGGGTCCCAGGATCCATGAACAGGTACCAGGCGGACAGAGGTGCAATATCAGTACTCAAGGGATCCACGAACGTGCATGTTCTTGTGACTGGAGAGTGGCAGATGTGTTGTGTGTGTGTGCACATGCACTTACATGCACTAGAGACCTTCAATCCCAACCAAGACATCGTTGGCTGTCTGCACTTGTGTTAGTGTGTGCTCGCATCTGGGTGCTGCTGACAGCAGTGCCTTGTCTGAGGCACTATGTGCAATCAGACCTGTGGGTTACATATATGTCTGTCCTTGGGATGCATGCTCAGCTTTTCTATCAACTGAACCTGCAAACACCTCCCAGCCTAAGCAGAGACCCTGGCTCCCTGGGCATGATGAAATTCCAGCCTTGGAGTCACTGGAGGCAGTGTCAGTTACAACATTCCTTAGAACAAATAAAAGGGGGAAAAAAGGATATTTGTTAAAATTATGTTTTTCCATTCTTTGAAGAATTTCAGCAAGAAAAGTGTACAAATTATCTGATAAATGAAGGAGTTAATAAATGTTAATGTGAACACCAAACCCCCACTGCTGTAACTTTTTTTTACCCCTCGTTTAATACTTGTCTCAGAGACATCACTGTTATTGAATCATAGAATCAGAGCATGGTTTTTGTTGAAAGGGACCTTGAAGATTATCTAGTTTCAGTCCCTCTGCAATGGGCAGGGATACCTTCTGCTAGATCACATTGCCTAGGGCCTGATCCAACCTGGTCTTTAACACTTACAGGGATAGGTCATCCACAGCTCCTCTGGGCATCCTCTTTCAGTGCCTCACCACCCTAAGAATAGAGAATTTTTTACTAATATCTAATCTAAACCTACCCTCTTTCAATTTAAAGCCATCATACCTTGTTCTATTACAGCACAGAGTGGTAAAAGGCCACTCTTCAGCTTTTCTGTAGGCCCTTTTAGATACTGAAAGACCACAAGAAAGTGACCTTGGAGCCTTCTCTTCTCCTGTCTGAACAGCCCAACTGTCTCAGCCTTCCCTTATAGTAGAGGTGCTCCATCCCTCTAATCACCTCCTTGGCCCTTCAAAACTGCCTTGAATCCATAGATTTCCTCTGATTATTTCCTACCTTGAATATCCCCCAGAAATTACCATACACTTCTACAGTGCTTGTCTTTACCTGTCATGGCTTATGTGGTCTCTGCAGTACTTCAGTAAATTTTACCTTCTTTTGCAGGTTTTTCTTTTTTTCTTTCTTTTTCTTTTTTTTTCTTTCTTTTTCTTTTTTTTGCCATCTGGCAACCTAATAGGGAACACATAATATCTTCCTTCGAAAGTCAAAAAGTGAAGGGGGACCCCCATACTTTTGATTTTTTATGTATTCCAATTCAAATTGTGTTGAAATGTAAAAAATATTGGTAGAATTCAAGCACAAACTCACATGCAGTATGCTTTTCTGTATCTTGACTAAAATGTCCTCAATTCAAGCCTGTTTTGGAGCTAGTTGAAAAACACTGTGTTGTGTCATTTCCATCACATGGAGTCAGATTTAAAATACATAGTAGGAATGTGACTCCTCTGAGGGATACAGCTGTAAACAAATAGAGACAAAATATGGAGATCATGGTACAAGACATACCTGTTACTGTTTTCTCTAGGTGATATTTTAAAAAGCCAAATATTCACTGGCATGGCCTTGTCTAGATTGAACAACAGGAAAAAAAATCAGGTATTTTGCATTAAGAGTACTTCAATCAAGAAACATGACAGGTTTGACATTTAAAAAGTGATTGATGTGACAGTCACAACAAGATACATCTTACAGCTACATCAGTGGTTTTATACATTTGCAAGGAGTCTGAATTATGTCTTCATGAGCAGGTGGTGTTTTCAACCTGAAACTCTTCCAAAGCTATCACTCACATGACAAAAAATGTATAATCTTATACCTGACAGGTTTTGTAACAAGTGCTGCTTGAGAGAAGGCAAAGATCTGATAAAACATCATGCAACAGGTCATATCTAGGTAAACATATCTCCAGATGTTTAACACACTAAACTGCCAAGATGGTTTTATAAGGAGAAAAAGCAAAGGGTTTTTTGAGTGTATGTGTCCTGATTTCAGATGGGATAGATTAAATTTCTTCTCAGTAGCTGGTACATTCCTGTGTTTTGTATTCACAGTGATAATAGTGCTGATAATAAGATGATGTTTTGGTTTTTTGCTAAATTGAATTTATCCTAAGTCAAGGACATTTTTGTTTGGTTGGGGTTTTTTTGTTTGTTTTGTTGCACTGTTTTGGTTTTTGTTTGTTTGGGTTTTTTTTTTGTCCATACTCTGCCATTTAGGAAGTACACAAAAGAAGAGTGGGAGAGAGCATAGCTGGGACAAGTAATCCAACTGGCCAAGGAGATATTCCACAACCACAGAACCCAGAAGGGAGGCACATCTGGGTTCAGGAGCAGGGTCTGGCATAGGTCAGCAGGTGGTCAGCAACTGTGTTGTGAATCACTTGCTTGTTTTTTTCCCTTCTCCATTTTTTAAAAATTTATTATTATTATTATTATTATTATTATTATTATTATTATTATTATTATCATTACTATTGTCATCATCATCATCATTATCATCATTGATGTTGTTATTGTTGTTATTGTTATTTGATTTTTTAATTAATAAACTGTTCTTATTTAAACCTACAAGTTTAACTTTTGATTGCCCTCCTCATTCCACCAGGGTGAGGGGGAGAAAAGAGGGTTGAGTGAGTGGATCTGTGGTGCTTAATTTCCAGCTGGGAAAACATGACAATGGGTTGCTATTTTTATGTTAACAACATATTTTTATTTTAAGGTGAGAAGGAACAAGATAACACAGACTTCTTTTTCAGGAGGTTTTTTATGTGTCACTAATGGCATACATATTCCATTAAAAAAACCAACCAAATAAAAATCACCAATTTCTCATTACCATTGAGAAATGAATAAAGATGAAAATGAACAACCAGTATGAGATGTCTGATTCCAGTAATGCAGTAACACCTAAACTGGAACTTGGGCATGAATTACAAATCCAAATACCAAATTTTTACTCCAAAACATTCCCAGTCATTAACTAAATCCATAAGTATTTACAAACTGTGTGCACTGTACCACCAAAGGGTAGTGTAGTATTCTTTGTCGAAGTTATTCCATCCTACTGCCAGCTTGGTACATAACTATCCTGCAAGAAAAGCATATTGTATTTTAAGGACAAACATATGTTAACTGAAATGTTTTTGTAATATGTAGGAAAAACTTAAGATGTGTGAGGCCTGAAAAGTGCTTTAAAGTGTACAAGACTGACAAAGTGAATGGGAAAAATAGTAATGGAAGTTATATGGGAGTTATTATATCATAACAGCATCAAAACAGAATATGTAGTTCTGTTGTGGAAGATGCAATCAGATAATATCTCTTCTGAAAGATGTGACACATGACACATTAGATCTGTAACAACTAATCTTATTAAGTCTGTCATGGTAAAAATGACATTATTACAGGATTATATAATTGAAGAATATTAAAAAAAAGGATATTTGAGAACTTGCATAGGTCTTGAAAAATGTATGAGCAGAGAAGGGTGAGTGCATATGGGAAGGAGTCATATAAACAAAGGTCTATTAGTACAGATGAAATATTTCAAGGTACTTGAAAGCTAATTTTTAAAGAAAATGACGCAGGCAAAGGTAAGTGGGAAAAAACCCTCCAAATCCCATAAAATTCTATGAGGGTTTCAAAGAGAAAATACATGCTACATTTTAAAAGTTAGTTCATTTTGTTGAGAAGAATGAATAGCATTAGTCAAATATTTAATCTCTTCTTAGGAAATTTTAAGTGAAGTCTGTGAATATAGGTATTGGCACCAAAATGTGTAACACTATCAAAACTGAGGAACTGGAAATGACTATGATTTCTGTTGGAACAGTACCAGACTAGGAGAAAATATGTACTGGAAGTTTTCGTATATCTATTTTGGGGCACATCTTGCTTAATATTTTCTCACTGATTTAAGATCAACCACAAAAATGTAATTTTCTTCAAGGCATAAGTTTAGGACATATTATTAAAACAGAGTAAAACTCAAATGTTGCACAGAAACATCACAATGAACTTAAAAACTGGAATAATTTACTATGTTTTGTATGTATAAATAATTATTTGGAAGCTTACAGCTGTGGACTTAGAAGAGTTACATGGAAATTGTTAACACTGAATAATTTTTTGGTGCAGATTCTCTCAAACTGGTCTTCAGAGAAAAAGAATTAACTGGGTCACATATCAACCTAACATCAGAAAGAATTTTTTTCCTACCTAAGGCACCTCTTAAATGATAAGTTCTCAGGAGGACAAAATTTCACGTGTCTGGTCTGTACATACCTGCCAACATCAAGGGTTCATGTCTATAATATTTGCATAAATGTCTAAAACCGCTTTGAATTATAGTCAAATGAAGCTGGTTATCTCCCAGAACTGATATGAAGGCTGCATTTCATACCAGAATTCTAGGGCATGCAGATTGGAGGGGGAAATAGAAAGAGAGCAGATTCATGTCCTGTCTCTCTGTGAATATTATTCTGTTTGTTGGACAGCAAGTTATCAGCACACCTCCCTCACACTCAGGGTTGCAGTGAATGAGCAGGCTTTGCTCTTTTTGCCCTGTTCCAAAAACATTAGTAGCAGATGAGAAAGCTCCTGATATGACAGAGTCCTTAATCACTGGTTATTTCTCAAATATATTTGCTTCCCCTCCAATATTACTTTGTGAATATACTGCTACTGAGGGCTATAAAGAAAATACAGATGTATTTGATAGTATACAAACATCTCTGCTACTGGTTTTCTTGACACTTTCCCAAGCAATAGGCTTTATGTTTAGAGTTTATGAACACTATCTGCAAAATATTTTTATTGATCATGCCAGTCAGTTGGAGGTTACTTTTTGGCACATCTTTAGTATGTTGTGGAATGGATCTGTATAGTTAGCACTAGTTTTTCAGAATTAAGATTCTAAATTCAGATCTCTTTATATATCATTAGTAGATACATTTATTTATGTAAAAAATGATATCTAAATACCTAGATAAATTTTATCTAAAATAGGTGATTAAAATGTATCAATATCTATCCAGAGCAATTTAATACTCTATTTTAAGAGAGAGAATGATGAAACTTTGGTATCTCATTCCAATGTCTTTATATTCCCACTAAGTAAGTTTTTTTTTTTTAACTTAACGATCTAATTTCAGACAACTTCACTTATGCTTTAATAGATGTTGCATGTCTTTATACAAAATACCAAATTTTTTTTTTTTATTGAATACAGACCACTGTGCCCCACAGTCTGTTGATTTTATTAAAGGAAGAATATGATTTTTAGAATAATGCCTCAACCTAATTTTAGTTCTAAAATTTTCTAGAATTGAATATATGATTAAATTGCTTGAGCAGTCAGGGTTGGTAATTGGGTGGGGGGGTGGTAATCCACTATCTACTGAAAAAGATAATTAAGTAATGGTAGTGTTCCATTTGAAGTACATGGGCTTCCACATAACCTATTCAACCAAAGACAAGAAAATTAAATAACAAGTTTACTTTCATACAGTTTATTTTATTCTAAATCTTGCATTTATTTTTTTTTTACTTGGTCCTTTGCAATGCACCCGTCTCTTAAATGTTTCCCTCATACACACACACACACACACACACACACACACACACACACAAAAAAAAAAAATATAGACAATTTTTGTATAATTTGCTTGTTTCAAGAGAGGAAGATTTTTTTTTTCCTGGCCTTGAAAAAACCTAAATAAAAAAGAAAAAAAATAGAACAATTGAATAGGTATAATTCTCACTGAACTTCACAAATTATTTTGAAATTTTAAGGAAATCACTCAGTATTAGTTTTCTTCACCAACTGGAGGTCTACTGCATTTTTGAAAATGCTAGGATGAGGCTCATAACCATTTTGAAATCCTTGACTCTACCCTAGAGAACGTTTTTTTGTTTTTTTTTTTGCTAGTAAATGTGTTTACTTATGAAATATGAAAGAAAGAAGGCCTACCAACCCCTGCTCCTGAACACTTTAATTGATTTCTGTCTTCCATCTTTTTCTTTCCTTCGGGAATGGGAAAACACACAGCATTTAACATCCTACCAACACTGACTACTGCTGCAAAGCACAAGAAGGGCTCAGTGCAAGTCACTGGGGACAAGCAGCATTTCAAGCCTACATAATGTGCTGAGAATACACCAAAATAAAGTGCAGGCATGTGTTTCATGGCTATTTACTTTAACATGCGTGTGTGTGCTTAGCTTGAGAGAGATCAGAAGACAGGAGTATTTTTTACTCTGGAAATATTTTATCAATTGGGAAATTTTATCGGCACTGAGGAAATAACTTCATATATAAATGCACCTTTTTCTAGGACCTAGCTTTTTGTATTTTCTGAACAACAATTAATAGCAATTATCATTGATAATACAGAAGCGTTTTTCCCTTCCTTTACTTCCTAATAATCCTAGAAAACCCATCAATCCAATCTCTCCTACTGATCATTAATTATTTTTAAAAACCATATAGCAATAAAACTGTGATTACATAGCAAAATGATTAATCTCTAGAACCCAAAAGACATACTTTTTAGTAACTGACTACCTCTATGATTTCTGTTTGAGGAGTTGAGGTAAAAATCTTGTTTTTAACAAAAGCAAATTCTTTGGAATTTTCATTCTTAGGGGTGTGCAAATTGCCTGTATACAATAACAAGCTAAAATGTGTTATTAAAGGTCTTGCTTGAATCTAGCTTTTTGCCTGTTTTTATTTTTTAAATTTTTTTTGCTATGCTCCTAAAAGTTTTCTGGTATTTTCTTTTCCCACAAGCTCACCTTGAATAGACTACGGTAGAGTCCTGTGTTTTTGTGAGACAGATATAAATAAATCTTCCTCATTTTCTAGCAAAACCATTCCTAGTATCTGGTAGGAAGCTACGACAGAAATTAAATAAATATTTGGTTTAGGAGTTTTTCTGGACTCCTGAATAAGAATAATCCTTATTTTTCAGTATTACCCACACTTATGGCATTGAAGTAGAATATTGTGATATTGATATGAATGTGAGGAACTCCCTTGCAATTATTAACCTTTAAATCAGAATTCAGCCAAATGTTACAAAATCACTAGTATTATTAGCATAAGAAATAGTCAACATTATGGAACTTGACACTTGGGGTAGACTGACTTTAATGTCATAATATTTAATTCAAATTACTTTCATTAATTTTTTCTAAGCACTTTTTTGATTAAAAATACACAAGATTTGTATAGAAAATAATGAAATTGTATGCAAGTTGTTTGTAAATCAAATTGGTTTTAAATTAAATTGTTTTTAATGCTTCTGTAGTTTAAGATGAAACACAAATAACTCTGAGAAACTTGAAGAGAGATCCTATTTTGCTGCATAGTATTTTAAAAATTAAAGGATGGAAAATGGGATATATGCAAGCCCAGGTCTGTCTTAGTATACCAAATGTCTTTTAGATTTCCTATGTTGAGGCTACACATGCCTATTAGAAATTATAGAAATATTGGAACATTTCACACTTGCAAGATTTCTGGTATTGTAGCCCAAAGGAATTATCCATAATGGCTGCAGCAAAACTGCCTTTTCTCATGACATTCTACCTATTTAAAAGATGATTCCTACTACTATTTTTCCACATTTTTCTACCTTTCATTTAGTTTACCTTAGACCATGAATATCAGGATCTAGAAAGTGTGCTTCTCATTTTAGTTGTACATCACACTTCTATCTCTGCTAAGGAAGCCTTTTCTATTGCAAGGTTTCAACTACACATAGTTTTCTTCCCTCCTCCTCCAAATGTGTAGGGGCCTTCACGTGAATCTCACAGCTGGCACACCCACAGTTGTTAATTTTTCACATATTTAGTATGTTAAAACTTACCTCAACCTTTATGCATTCTCAAAGATTCCCAAGACTGTCCCAATATTTCTTCTACACCTAATTTGTCTAAAAGGCATTACTTTAATGATTTTCAATTTAAAAAAACAGTGAAAAAAAAATAGAGAAATATGTCTACTGTTTAAATGCTTTGAAAAATACCATCTATTGAAGAGAGATAAGTCTAGGATTTAACTTTCTCACTAAATTTTTCAAACCCAGTTTTTCTTATGTACTTACATCATCATGACAACTGTGATATTATCAACCTACTGAAAAATATATTCAGAAATTTTTTTCACATTTTTACACAAATTAATTTCATCAATTTATATTTCAACTATTTATATATAAAAATTAAGATATTATCTTACCCTTATATCCCTCTTTTTAAAAGGTGCTATGATGGAATACCACAGTGATCTGAAAATCTTCACAGCCAGATTAGGTGTATGTTCATAGTGATCTATTCAGAGAATAGGATTCAATCCTGAAAGTCAAGTTTAGTTGACTTAAAGAACAGATGGAACTTGTCATAATCCTCATATAATATAATTTATTACACCAGTAAATAATCATACTAAGCCACTGAGAAATACCTTAATTATTAGATGGGTAATTTTTTTGTTTTCTATCATAGAAGCATTTTACAATAAAATGAGTGTAGGAGTCTGATGAATTGTCCTTAATAAAATAATGCTGGTGTTTTTTAAATTTCCTTTCTAAACAAAAAATTTTTAGAAATTTTTATTTTCTCCTTTTTCAGTAGGTAATGGAAATTTTTTTAAGCTTTATTTCATAATTTAGAAACAAGCAATTCTGTTACATATTTATATAACCAGTTAAAGTAGGCAAAAGTAAATTGTACAGGGCCACGTGTGGAAAAGTGTTCTTTTTCTCCTTAGTACCTGCATTAATACACAGGAGTTCCACAATCTGAATATGGCTATAGGGGTTTGCTAAACAAGACAAGGCACATTAGTAAAGTATGTGGTAGGCACCACTAAATGCTACAGTATGATAAGATAAACCAATATCATAATAAGTCTGATGCTTGCTTTAGAGCAGCTACTCAATAAGTCTTTCTGTTGTTGCCATTTAATATGTTCA
Organism: Pyrgilauda ruficollis; assembly: GCF_017590135.1. Taxonomy (NCBI): domain Eukaryota; kingdom Metazoa; phylum Chordata; class Aves; order Passeriformes; family Passeridae; genus Pyrgilauda; species Pyrgilauda ruficollis. The sequence continues at coordinate 3,669,362 of NW_024524266.1, read as the reverse complement.
TTCTTTCTGGTCAAGCAATTAAAGTTCTCCTTTTCAACAAGGTGAAAGAAAAACATGTTTAATTTTTCCATATATTTATGTATGTATTGCATATAAACTAATATTTTGCGTGAATATTAAGTCTAGAACTCAAAATTATGGGTTGTTTCCCATTATAAGCTATTCTTTCTTAATTTTTGTGGCTCTTGCAGGTTCTCCTTCTCCATCCTTTGTGGCACTGACCATGCAATACCTCTTTCTGGACCCAGGATGATATTCTGAATTTATTATGACAAACCTTGTCAGTGTTATGAAAATTATGCCTTTTTTATAGCCTTTAGGAAAAGTTACAGTCACCTAGCAGTTCAGCTGGACAAAGTATTGTCACCTTTAGAGTACATGTAATGGCTAAATTCATAAGGAAAATATCTTGTCACACTATGTTCTTATAGCTGATAAAATAAATTACAACTTGCTGAAAGCCAAGGAGAAAGGACATAAAATTGACACCACAAATTATCAGGTCTCTGCTTTTTTCTTTGTGATGACCAGATCATATATAGTTTACACATTAGGATGTTCAGTTATTTTCAGATATGTTGAAGTATCATGGCAACACTTAAGCACCTTAAGGTATCAGAAGTTAAAGTCCTGAAATTAGCAATAAGACAGGTAAAAGGCAAGGATAGCTAAAGTGTGGCTGAGAGACGTTGATGATTATCCACTTCAATTTTCTGATGTCAGGGCCACCACCGCAGGGACATTTATTACTGCCAATGAAGTTAACATGAAAGTCAGTAAAATCTTTTGTGTTTGACAAAGTAAATGTTTAAAGACAGTTGGAAGTCTAACTTATAAGTGGTAAAATTTCTTTTTATTCATATCTGTGTATAAACGTGGCAAAAAATTAAAATAAGAAATCTGAGTAAATTATTTCTTAGTCGCTTTTGTCACAATTGTAATTATCTAACAAAGAAAAGAAAATTAAAAAGTAATTTAAGGAAGAATAATCCTTAGTCTGTCATCAGTATCAATCAGCCCTTACTACAGATTCATAATCTGTCTTCCCTTCCCCCCACCCAACACCTCATTCAGCAATTAATCATTTTCATACCTTCTTTCACATTCAGCCAGCATATTTTATTCAGTGTCTCAAAAGTAAGATCTTACACTGTATCCATCTGTTTTTCTCACTTGTATTCTCAATAATATTGAGAATAAGAGAGCAGCAATGTCCTCTATTTCAATTCTGGTAACCATCCTGGTGATCTCTTGCTTGTCAGATATATTTACTTCATGCAAAGTCTCATTCACTCTATCAGCTCTATACTGAAACATTGATGATGAAGTTTGTGTAAATAATTAATTGCCTAGAATGTACTGAAATTTCTTCTGCAGTTCTGAATATTGAGATTTTATCAAGTTTCATGTCTTGGTTAAATGAGTGTAGAATTCCTGAAGAATAGTAAAATTATGTCAGGCTACCTTGACTATCTGTTAAACAATTAATAACAACAAATTTTTTTCTGTTGAAATTGGCAAATTTTTTTTCAAATGTACTAACCATTTATTTCCAACAGGCTGCATTATTGTAACAAAATGGATGATGCAGAATAGACTAGTGGGCTGAACCTGGATGAATGCCAGATACACACCCAAGCCACTCTGCCACTCCCCTCCACAAGTGAACAGGGGAGAGGAAGAATTACAAAGGGTATGTGAGTTATGGACTAATACCAACATGTGCAAAACAGACTGAAGTTAAGGAAATCAACAGAACTTATTACCAACTAAATCAGAGTAGGATGAGAAGTAAAATAAATCTTAAAAATCCCTCCCTCCTTCTGAAGTTCTATCTTCTCCCCCCACCCCCACTGTGGTGCAGGGAGACAAGAGAATGGGGTTTTTGGTCAGTTCATCACACATTATTCCTGTCTCTGCTCAGTAAGAAAAATCCCCTGCTCCAGCATGGGGTACTCCCATGGAAGACAGTAGTACTTCATTAATTTCTCCAATGTGAATCCATCGCAAGGACTCCATTAATTTCTCCATTGTGATTGCATCCCAAGGGAGACAGTTCTTCACGAACCTGGTCCAGCACGGGTCACTTTTTTTCACAGGATCAAGTCCTTCCGGAGCACAACCTGCTCCTAAGTGGATCCCCCACAGGGTCACAAGTCCTGACAACAAATCTGCTCCTGTGTGGGCTCCCCTCTCCATGGGTCTACATGTGCCCGCCAGTAACCTCTTCCAGCACAGGTTTCCCATAGGTTCACAGGCTCTTTCAGGCATTCTCCTCCTCCTCCAACATGTTGGTGTCCTCTGCAGGCTTCAGATGCATCTCTGCACCTGTGTGGTTCTCCATGTGCTGCAGGGGCACAGCTGCCTCACCTGGGGTGCAGAGGAACCTCAGCTCCAGCACCTGGAGCACCCTGTGCCCCTCCTTCTCCATGAGCTTGGCGTCTACAGAGTTGTTCCTCTCACATGTTCTCACTCCCCTTTCCTCTGGCCACAATTACATCTGCACAATAAATTTTTTGCCTTCTTACATGTGTTATCACAGAGGCCTAGCTGCTATCTCTGATTGCCTTGGCCTTGGCTGGTGGCACATCCCTCTTGGAGCCAGCTGCCATTGGCTTTGCCAGACATGGGAGAAGCCTCTGGAAGCTTCTCACAAAAGCCACCCCTGTATCTGCCCCACTACCAAAACATGGCCACCCAAACCCAAAGTAAATTTTAAAAGGAAAAGTGCACATTGTAACAATTCAACTTAGGACTGATTCTTAATGGTAGAAATTATTCTAATTTTTAAAGATAACTACAGCATAAAGAATGAAAATTTGATCTTTTAATAGGAACTCAAAAGAATCATTAATAGCAAGTAGTATTATAGGTAGTATTATTTAGGTAGTACCTAAAATGTATATTTCAGCACTTAAATTACAAAAGTATAGACTTTCGTTTATTCTGTACAGCTGGTGTCCTGGGTTGAATTCACTCATTTCTAATGAAAAGAGACAGGATGGGAACTGAGTATGAAAATTGTGTGTGGATTAGTGGAAAGAATTGGTAATAGAAGATACATTAGAAAAGAAGGAAAATAAGACAAATAAGGAAGATATATAATGATGCTAAGACAAAGTGGCAAAACAAAGTGGGAACTGAAAAGGTTGACATTTGCAGAAATAAAATAATGTAGGATGTGATTTCATTATCTAACTTTTATTTGCCAGTTGACAAAAAGCCCTGTCAGATCAGAAGACCTGCTGCTAAAATAAATAAGCCTCAGGGTATGATAGAAAATCAAAATCAAGATGAACAAGAGATGAAATATTGAAGGTATTTGTCCACAATTATGATGCAGTAATCATCTGCTCTGTCTTCCAGATTTGTCTCTAATAATGCTTCTCAGTTTCCACATTATAGACCCAGACTTTGCCCCAGGCATAAAATTTTTACTTATTGGCACTTATTTGTTGAATTTACCTTTCTTTGATATGTATGATGTTTTCAGATTCTCTGAAACCAAATTCTATTTTACTAATAGTTTGAATGCCATGTCTTGATAAAAAATACCATATGCACTGTTAATTTTCTGCAGAGATCTTAGTATAACAGGTGAATCATTGTAAGCCAACAAGCATATTCAATTATTATGACAGAAATTATGGTGTCAATACAATTTTACTTTGATGTTTTGGGATGTTAATCCTAAAATGGGTAATACTTGTGTTGCATTAAGAAGCATTAACTCAGAACTGCCACCAGAAGAATTAAAGAAAAATTTTAGAAGAGCACTTCTTTTTAACTAAATGCAGACAGGATCACAGAATATGAGACATAAGAATGTTGTTAATTGTAGTGTAATTACCAATTAATTGAAGAATGTTACCTCTCTGCTGCACTGTAGAATACAACTGTCCCTTCAGTACATGCACATTTAGAAGGGAAGAATAAATATCTGTTAAATATTGCTGATGGTGTGATTTAAATGCACTTAAAATGCAGGGGTTTATACACTTATATTTGTACTTGTATATCTTCAAAAGAAATATCTAGGCTTCTATGACCTAGGAAACAGGAGAAATGCAAAGATAATCCCAGTGCTCTTTTTGTTAAATTAGTGCTCCTGGCTACTAAAGGCTCAACAGAAGTACTGCTCAAACTACAATAGTTACATTGTTGTGCATGAAATTTTTTGCATTTCATTAATTTCATATTAATTTTTAACAGTCTGAGATGACTAAAAATTGTCCTTGTCAGTAGCTTAAAAATTTAACCTCCAAAATTTATGCCATAAAAGTATTTTGAAAGATATTTACATTTTCCAGTATGGACTCACATCAAGGAAATCCAGATGACTTGGACTGAGGCAAGGCTATCTACCTTTTCCAATGCTTTATAAAGGCAAACTGCAGAAGAAAAATATATTTATTTGGTATGATATAGCTAGCAACCTATTTGAAAGGACATTAATTGATCAGAGAAATTTTCTTTAGCTTGTATACCAGTGAGACATCTATTTCACTTTTCAGTGAAAGTTTTTATTTATTGTGTTTTTTACCTCATCATCTAGCCTTTATCTACACCAAATGACTTTCATTTTTAGTCTTTCATATCCTGAAGATGAAAATGGGTAATATTTTAGCAGCAAGTAGATTGAAATTTCTTCTGAGACAACAGCTATCACAGAATTCACAGAATCATTAGGTTGGAAGAGACCTTCAAGATCATTGGGTCCAACCCATGCCCTAACACCTCAATTAAACCATGGCACAGAGTGCCACATCCAGTCTTTTTTAAGCACATCCAGGGATGTGCTCCACTACCTCCCTGAGCAGACAATTCCAGTACTTTATCACTCTTTCCACAAAAAAACTTCTTCCTAATCTGTGCATATCTTTCAGGCAGAAAAAAAGGAATTTCAGTGCTGCTAGATGCATGAAGTACTTTTTTGAACTTCTAAATTGTTCTTTTTTATTATTTTTGTTCTTGGAGCACAGAGAGGAGTTAGTGCTGGTCTAACAAGGGGAAAAACAAGGAGAGTTTATGCACAATTTTTTTATGTGTGGAGAGTCCACAATAGCTACATAAAATCTTGTTCTGATAGGTCCTTCAAGAAAACAGACACAAGTGCATTTCTGTCATGTTTCAAATCTCATTGTTTACATATAAAAGGATTTAAATTTTTACTCAGTCACTGTATGTTTGCAATATTTTGTTCCTTTATAAGAAACAGAATACAAATCAACACTGGAAATAGATAGTCTGAATGGAAACATGCCTGAAGTTTTATGAAGTGAAACAGAAATCAAATGTTCTCTGATCTAAATCTTAATCACAGCTATTTCACAAATATTAAAGTCACAGTTAGAAAAATATACAATGTAAAAGCCTGGAAATAATAAATTTAAACACAATAGCTAAGTCTCTGAACTATTAACCAAAAAATCTTTGCACCCTTTATTTGTAGTCATACATGATAATACACTTACAAAAAATGTGTTCCTTTTAAACCACTTAGCATATAACTATATTTGTATTGCCTCAATTAAAATTGTTTAAAAAAACCCCAAACCAAAAAGTGTTTCTGACTAGGGCACACAGTCTTGAACTTAAAATTTAAGCATCACATATTATAGGGATTGGATTTTATGAGATCTTTTCATCCTTTTATAATTATGCTGCTATCAGAGAGTTTTCTTATTTTACTTTTTAATAGACATTCATTTCAACATGACAGAGGTTTTAACTTCAATTGTAAATCCTAAAATATATGTGAATATATATATGTTTTACTGTTTCTTAATCTATTAAATTTTTGTCAGGTTGGATTTTGAATTTTTAGTTTCTGTATATTAAATTTAAGTAAAAATTTCTTAGTTATTGACTCACTAATTTTCTGAACTCCAGACTTTATTTGAAACATATTTCTGCACTCTTGTAAATAACTTTCCATTTATCCAAGTGCATTGAAAACAAAAACATTGAAACATGAAAACATTGAAAACATCAGCTGAAAAATTATTTTAAACATCTATAAATAAAACATAACATCATAATTCAGTAAGTAGAATTGAAAAAGCCTTATCTAGGTTAGTTTCTTTACTAAATCCCTGGGTAATAAATAGCAGAAACTGGAGATTATTCTTTTAATTGATGCTCAAATCCAAGTTTCCCAGTGCTTTGAAATAAACTAACAGAAATTCTTCATGGGCTAAACTCTTCAAAACCAGCCAATAGCTTTTATCCCTCCTCCCCAGGCAAACAGTTTTTAACAGAAAATGAATTGAAGTAGATATTTTAAATTGCTTCTCTCAAAGATATTCAGTCAGTTTAGAAATAAAGGAAGATTTCATTTATGACAACTTTCTTCCTGCTTATTCTGTCCTTCAGGACAAGCTAATGCTTTCATGTTCCATTTCATTAAACTCTGTAGTATTCTGAATGGCAGCAAACTCCCACACAATCATCTCCTAGGAATTTCTTAGGAAGGGACATCCTTCAATAACATCCAAGACACAGCTGTTTGTTTTTTACAGATTTCAGCAACCTCTTAATCTATGAGCAAGAATTTTCAGCTCTTCCCTCTGATTTTCTCTCTACTTTTCTACCTTCTGAAGAGAAACCAAATTGCTTTATTGGCCTTCTCCAAGAACCATCTTTCAAAACCAAAGAATTAATTGGCATGCAGTTTGCCACTTGAATGTATATTTATATTAGCTGAAACTTGCAGATGCATTGCTCTAAAACTCAGAAGAGTTGTTTCTCAGGATTTTTTTTTTCAGAGTCCATTTTGAAATTGGTAAAACAACACTTGGTTTACTTAAGTTTCATACATATTCATGATAATGTATTTAGAGGGTATGAATTGGTACAAGTCTGTAATGAATTATAATAATTAAATCTAGCAATCAAATATCTTGTCTCCTCTCTTCAACTTTGTATAATAAGGAAGGCATTTGAGCCCAAGGTCTAAGTACCACATGCTTATGCCCTAAATGTCTTAAAACTGAAATATGTTATCTTGCCTAAGCTGTAGGATTTAGATCCACTGAGGTGCAAGAGAATGAACTGAAAAATTGTTACTTATGACCAGGAATTTTTCTTCTGGTGAAGTATTTCCACCACCTGTAAAGTGTGCGACTCTTAATAGTACAGGGTGCAAGTCTCTTAAAGCCAAATATACCCCAAGACCTAGTCCTTGTGGAAAACAGTCCATCATTACTATAACTGTCACTAAAATTATGTTAATATCCATTGAATTCATAACAACTGAATAAAAGTTATCTACTGATACAAATTTAGATGAAATCTAAAAAATGTATTACACATGCTACAAACTGTCTTTTGAGTTATCTACCTGAAGCTAGACTATACATCATATAAGACCCACAAAAATATCTTACTTTTTCAAAGTAATTCCCCATAAATATAAAAAATTACATATTCCATTATACTATCATTCATTAGTGACAAGAGAACAATGCATTTTTTCATATTTTAATTTCTTGCTGTAAACAATGAGATTATTTTCATGTTAAACAAGCAATACCAAAGTTTCATTTAATACATTATAATAAAAATATTATTTTCTTTGCTGTCTTTTCCCCACCATATTCTAAGATATTCAGTGAGGCTCAAAATTCCCTTTTTTCATGTCAGATAAAGAAAATATCTTTTATTTTCCTTTTAAAAAAATATTTTGCAATGAGAGTTAGTGGTGTATATTCCACACATTGGTGTTTGTCACATTCACTCTACTATATTAATTTAGTGCAAATCTTTAAACCTGGTCTCCATCTTACACCAAGTATTCAAGTACAGAACAAAAAAAAAAATTCATCAATAAACTTTTTTTAATTCCAAAGCTGATTTCCCATTTCTAATAAAGAAATTTGATGCTGTATAATTTAAGGCATTAACAAAAATACATAAAAAATTATTAAGATGCCTATCTTCCTAAGAAATGCTCAGACAAGTACTTTTCAAGACAATTAAAACATTCACATGGTTGAAACTAATCTTCAAACAAAAATGGAAAGAGTTGAAGAGTCTGATGTCTATACATTATACCAAGCACAAATAATCTTGAGGTCAGACTGTTTCCCCATTCTCTTTAGCCTCTTAAAGAGGCTCCTGATTAATACTAGCCAAAAGGCACAGAGCCTTGTAAATTGGCAACTTGGGACAATGGTTGGGCAAAATTACAGTGATTTCCTAGACCTTCAGGTAGAAACACTGGAAATAGATGGATATTTTTTGGAGGAAAACCAAACAATGAGAAACAGAATGTCCTTGAGAAAGTGCAGGGATTGTTCAGTACCTCAGAGTCATCTTTATTTAAAAAAAAAAAGCCAGACAGAAATTCCTTAGCTGGGAAATGTTTACTTTAATGAGACATTGGAGCAAAGTTCTAAAATGAAAACATAAAACCTCATTAAGATTCTATATAACCGTTGTTGGTGGTTTTTTTATTTTAATTTTTTTTTTTATTTTATTTCTCCTATTTTTTGTGCATTAGCTTTGGCTTATGAGTTTCCCTAGTTATCAAATTTGAGGTGAGGGAGAGAGTTTTCAGGGGTTTGTGTTGTTTATTCTTAGTCATATATTTAGCTGTAAATTGGCCAATGAAATAACAAGAACATGATGCTCTGGATTATTTTAGTTCAAGTAAAACCAAGTTTTCCTTTCCATCCTCTGTGTTTATCTTGTCTTGGAGTTCAAGCAATTGAATATTTCACCAAAATTTAGGAAGTAATGGTTTACTTTTCCTTGGTGTAGGGTTTAATTCAGATTGCTCTGGAGTGGAGTTTCATGAAAAAAATACTGTGTAGTTTGTATAACTAACCATTCTATGGCTTAAGAATTACAGCATTTTGGTTGCAGAACTTTCTCCATGGTGCATGTGAGCTTTAAGAGCAAAACCAACACTGACTACGGGAGTTCAAAGAGTATACATTTTTATTAGAACAGGGTAAGCATCCCTGCAGCACTGTGAAAGCACAAAAATCAATAGTTAAACATTGTTTTCCTTGTTTGAATATGTCCAAATATTTCTTTAACTAGAACAAACAGTTTCACCTGTCAAAGTGGGCATTTCCTTTGCAATTATGGATTAAATCTGTGACAATATGCAGAACAGCCTAAAACTTCATTTCACAAGTTAACAGTAAAAGGGTGTTGTGTTTTAGGAAGGTAAAATGTATTATGTCATGAAAAAAAAAAAGCTTTATCACATACCTTGTTTAGTGTACTTATTTTAAAAAACCGAGCTGAGTGCATTGAGAAAAAAAATATTTTGTTTTGCCATTGTAGAGTGAAGTGGCAAATCGGTAAGATGGATGACTAACAGTGACAGAGTAAGTCTTGGTGCCAAAATGTATATGCCACAGAAATAAATGAAGAGAATTGTAGATCACTGTAGTGGGAATAAAATGCATCAGGAGTGCTGCCTAGAGTTAGTCATAGCCCAGTCCTCCAGACTGCAGTAATGCAGACATTGTTTCTCCCTCTACATCTTGTAGCTTGGGCTTTTGACAGGATCCTGAGATACTTAGAGCTTTGAGGTGGCTGTGCTGGGGTATCTCCCCACAGAACACCAAAAGAGGTATAAAATAAGGACAGCCCAATTTTATTGAGATAAGAAAGAGAAACATTACTCTTTACATAGAAAAAACCCAGGGGAATTAGGCCAAGAAATCCAGAAAATAATCAAAATGAAAAATGCCCTATGCACAGCTGTGGGGGCAGAAATTTCTCCCACCTCAATGTCCCCCCTGCCTCCACTGCCAGCCCTACCTGCACCAACATGTCTCAGCCTCTGTGGCAGTGCCTGTGACAGCTCCCTCAGGGAAAGGGCATCTCCCTTTTCATCCCTTTTCATCCACATAATCCATTTGAGCTTCCTGGTCCTTTCAGTGAGCAGAGAAATATAGGGAACGAGGAAGTGGATAACAAAATATGGTCCATTACCAGAGGAAATTACTAATGCATAACTAAAGGATAACAGCTAGCATCAACTTCAACATAAATCATAGATATTAAGGAATTTAATATAATCTGTCACCCATTTTACAAAAGAAACTACTTAATGCTTTAGAGTTAACACCTTTCTGTACTAAGATAGTCACATTGGCTGTATATATTTCATGCTATATAATTCTTATAAAATATTTTGTCTATTAAGGATTTGTTTTGGGGTTTTTTTTGGCTTGAGTATGTGTATAAAATTCATATTAGGAAAAGAAATTTTATTATGCATATAAACAAGTTTACTTGCAGAAAAATGTTCCTGACCCTCTGTGTTGGTATTGATTTGAGCTCGCTGTTTGTGTAATGCATTAAACGTAAGCAAAGCAAGCAAATTATGTGCCATAAATAACTTGTCATATCATATACTACATTACCAAGTATTTCCAAGCAATCAGGATACAAAATGATGAGTAAACAAAAAATTTTAGAAGGAAAACTAGATTCTATTTCCTTATGCTGAAGAAATTACTGGATAAAATAAAAATAAAAGATAAACCCCCGAGTGAATATTTTTCATTGCAAAAAACAGAGATTTGATTAGCTCTAACTTTCAAAGATGCAAAAAACTCAAAGCTGCATGGGTTTTTTATAGCTAAAAAATATATTTAAACTTTTTAGAGTGATAGAAATCATAGAAAACATCAAATACATAGAAAATATCAAACCCCGTAAGTATATTTTATTAAATATTTCTTTTTCTCTACTGGAAATGAATGTGTTAGATGTAGTTTTGTAATGCCAAAAAAACTTATAAATTTTTTATACATTATTGAAAAAAAAAGAAAATAATGAGAAAATTATAAATTTGTTTGCTGTACTCTACCTAAAACCTGTAATTTGGGAACATGCAAAGATCTCTAGGACTGATTTTTCTGTAGCTTATAATTTTGATGTATAATAAAAATTATTCTGCTATGATCTAAAACTGTGTGAGGTTAACTTGCCTCCATATTTATTATGTATTGGATTACACATTTTAAAGAAGATTTGAAAACAAATACAAATAAGCTTCATAATAGTATTTCATATTTCAACAGAATAGCAATAGCAACTGAAAGCTGAAGGAAAGACAAAGTAATAAAGTGAGACAATAAATTCAGGCTTAATTATTGTCAATGTTTTCTATATGTTTTGAGCAAAGCTCTGTTAATGTGAAATCACTCTAGATAAAATCATGGTTTGGCCTTTTAATGTGAATTGAGAGGTTACCTGCAGGACTTTATTTCCCTTAGTCAAACCAGAAAGTCATAGCTAGGGATACCATGTGGTCTGGAGTAAGTTCTTAGGACATTTCTTTTTAACTGACTTTTAGCATTGAAACATTTTTCTGGTCAATTGTGCCAACATGGCAGCTATCTTAGGGCTGTCAGGATTCAGGCATGCTCCCTGATATCCCAGTACACACCAAAACATACCTGTAGCTGTACCCCATCAGAGGGCCATAGACATGCTATGCCACCACCACCCACCTGCCTGTGCCGGCAGCTTTCTTCTTGACTCATGTAGGTAAAATGAGAGCCTGCTGTGTTAAACTTTGTGAGACCAAGAAAAGCATGATGGGACTAACACAGATCATAAGGTATCCTGTACTCATGGACTTATCAACCCACTTGGCATTATCCATCTGTCTCCTGGTTGCATAAAAAAACTACACTTAATTAATAATTAGTCTTTTCACCTTTCTTTTTCTTTGATTTGGGTGTGTTTTTTGAATACTTATTGGAAACTTCTCAGCCAGCCCAGGTACTACTGGATGCATTTGTCTGCATACCTAATGTTTCCTGGTAACAAATGGACTCTAAATTCATTTGACTGTACTGGAATCAAGACCAAAGTTTGGTTTTTATTTTTTTCTGTTTACCTATGTTTTGCCCTAGAAGTGCAATATAGGTGAGGAACACTTTTTGGTTTTTACTAACCAAATGAAACTACTGTAGATTCTGACATATACCATCCAGGCACACATACCATCAACAACATGCTGATTTGTCAACAGAAACTTCCTTTAGCTGTCAGGATGAAATATTATGGTGTAACCAATCGCCAAAATCCTATAATGAAAGAAGGATCAGAGAATGTGATCACAGACAATGTGCTTGTGATACTCAGGAGAAAATACAGGGAGTGACAAGAGTTGTTTTAAGGGAAGCTGAACTTAAACCAGAAAAGAACAGATGGTCACCTTTGTTTTAGTAAAATGTTTGATCTGGTCAACTCACTGTGTAAATTACCTTAATGGTTTAATGTCTTCCTGAGCCAGCTGGACCAGCATGGGGGAAGTGTGTTTGCGGCTCAGCCCAACACAGACTAAAAGCTGAGCAGCCAACAGGATAAACTCTGAAGACAGGAACAGACTTGAGCTCCCATGTACTCTTTCCAGTGACTGAGGATGCTCAGCACTGTCACAGCACACATACAGAGGTTGATGATGGGAATTATACGTCTAATAGGATCCAGGTGAATATTGCAGCTGCTATATGTGCTTGTGTTAGAACCTCAGTATGCTGCTGCATAGCCTGCTAAACCAAAGTCCCATGTAATGTCCAATATCTTCAAATAAGTAAATTTGGTATTAAAACTTTAAACCCTCCTTGTTCAGAATATCTGAAAGAGCCTGGTGAGAGAGCATTGGATCCTGACACAAGAGTGAAACCATTGACATATTTGTCAGCTGTAGCGTAGGAGGTCTGCTTACAGGAATGATCTTCTCATGAGGTTGCTGAGAATTAGTCTACTTTAAAGGTCAGAAGATGTATTTGGTTGGCATAGACAGTATGATATTTTCAATGATTTTCTCATTAAACTCCCTCTATGAAATTGTTAAAGTACTGGATTTTACTATGCCCCATCAGATTGGATTAAACCATATATGCATTTCCATTTCTCATTTTCACAGTTTCTTAAAGCTACTGGACTGATCATTTTCTTTTTGACAGCATTCACATCTACATGCTAGTATTTATTTCTGATGTTAAGAATAATAGAGGGAGGGTGGGGGAACAAGTTATCCTCTTTGGATGAAAGATTTATTTTAAAAGATATTGCATATAATTTTTTTTTTTTTTTTTACATTTTCAGAATAGCATTTCTCCTACCTGAGACTCACTTTCTGAATGGACAGAAGTCATAATGATTTCATTGACTTTGTTGGTGCAGAATGCAGCTTAATTTCCTGTTCACAAGCAGTATTAATGTCTTGGCACCAATGACTTGGTCGGCTCTGCAAATTTGAGCCAATACATTAATACCCAGCGTGATGCTGTGCCAGTTAGAAAATGCAGTACAGGATCTGAGCCCAGGAGGACAGTGCCCAAAAATGCCACCTGTTGGTGTCTCTAATTCTTGGCTATTCACAAACTGGAACACACTGCTGGTCCCTTCATTGCCAGTGTTCTACCTCAGCATATTCCCACTACTGAGACTAGGACAGGAGTCTTGGTTGTCTAGATCAGCTTAGTTCTGTCTTTCAGTGAGACAAATTCTGTGGAATGTTGCCCTACAGAAAAAGGAATAGAACAGACTATGCACATTACAAAATTGATTATGTGATACAAATATTTTTGAGTTTTGTCAAGATTTGATTTGATCAGATTTAATTTTTCTTGTTACCACTCATCTCCACCTCTGAAAACCTCCAAATAATAGAAGCCTGTCTTTTGAAGTGTAAAGGTTATTTATGTTTTTATATCCTGATGACTTAATTTTAACTAAAGGTTTGACTTTTTTAATAAGAAAATTCTTCCTTATTTGTTTGCATCCCATATAGTACACAGAGATGTTACTAGTAGGGTCTAGTTCCATACTTTAAAATTTGTTGATGTCCATTGATTTTTGGAGGATTTTTTTGGGCAGTAGGAATATTCATAACTTGGCCAATAAAAAAAAAAAAGGGAAATTAAAAAAAAAAAAAGACATATGAGTGATTAAAACAAAGTCACTTAAATTAAAACAAGAGCTAAACTATCTGTGACTAGAATGCAAACAATTAGTCCTAATATAGCTAACCATTCTATCAGAGCAAACTAATTTTACAAGAAAATTTCTCTAACCATATTACATGATCTAATCTGAAATATGTAGGAAGCAAAAATCATACAATTCACAGTAATGACTATCTGTTCTTCCAAATCTGAAACAAAAATAGGCTGTAAAAACAGGTTTAAAAGAATCAGGGTACATACAAATTTTTGTTAATGATGGAATTCAGAAATAATTTTAAGTCTCAAAAGAACTTATTTTCTTTTACAGACATTTCTGTGAAGAAAGTGACCTATTACCTCTTCATGCAGATATAGGTTTGTAGGAATCAGAATGAATGCAAATACATAAATTATAGACTGACAGACATTCTGTGTTCTGGGATACATGTCCATAACAAGATACTTATATAAGTTTAATTGCCCAGAGACACCTAAAAATGTGATATTCAAAGTAGGAGGAAGCAGATGCAACTGGAGTTGTATTACAGGAAGTAGAGTCATAAGTTACCAGAAAATATCCTCTACCACCATCATTTGGGAACTTCTGTTAATCCTGTTAAGACAGAAGGATGGACAGCAGTACTGTATATTACATACTTCTAATGTCTTTCTTGGAAAACAGGCAGTTGCCACAAATATGCAGTTTGAATACTAAACTAGTTTTGGCAGGACTAGACCATGATGATACACACAGAGAGACATGAAATTCTGAGATCTTTTCCCCATGAAGTACTACATTTTTCACATGTTCCAGGAGGTCCATGTCCTTCATTCTGCCAATTTTGATCAGATTTCCTCTTAACTGGAAGCTGAAGAGGTGATTATTTGGCCCTGATTCTAGAGTTGTTGATGAGAATTGGTATTTTCAGCATCCATTCTTTGGGATGCACAAGCAGTCCCAGTGTGACTTTTCAGAACCCCATAGTTGATTGTGAAATTGCGATGTACTTGTAAACATATCATGCAGTACTACGTTGTTCACATGTTCCAGGAGGTCCATGTCCTTCATTCTGCCAATTTTGATCAGATTTCCTCTTAACTGGAAGCTGAAGAGGTGATTATTTGGCCCTGATTCTAGAGTTGTTGATGAGAATTGGTATTTTCAGCATCCATTCTTTGGGATGCACAAGCAGTCCCAGTGTGACTTTTCAGAACCCCATAGTTGATTGTGAAATTGCGATGTACTTGTAAACATATGACTTTCTGATAAAGGGATAATTTTATTAAGTATACACTGCTAAAATAGTCATGTAATAAATAATTAAACATCCATCTTGATATTCTACTAAATCTTGTTTATATACATACTCAAGGAAATAAAAAAATACATGACATTGTCTCACAGCATTTTGCAGAAAGAGATAAGATCCTGTCTGTGCTTCACAGAAAAGCACAGAAGTAGTTCAAAAGGAAGTGTTACTTGTGTGTAAAGCACACATAAAATATGAAAACTAAGCCCTTTGAATAAAGATCTTTGAAAGTCAGAGTCAGTTTTGTGTGAAGTTAATGAGTAAAAACAGCTGATTGGCTGCAATTGAGGAGATAGGAGGGATGAAGTCCTTTCTTGAACCAATACACATTCACAGATGACCAGCAAAACTCCTGATTCAGAAATAATAGAGATCAGAGCGAACTCATTATAAAATTAGAGTGAAGGAAGGCAGACTTTGTTCTGTATTTTGCAGACTAAAGTAAATTAAATACATTGAATAAATAAGAAGTAAACAATGAGTGTAATGTTACACAACTTTTCTTTCTAACAACAAAGTTAAAGATGACACAAAAAACATTAATTCATGAAGAAAAGAATATCAAATTACATTCCTTTCCTTTCCATCAATGTTTTTAAAGCAAACAAAGAATCTTAAGGGCTACATCCAGTGAGCATCTAAAGTCTGCAGACACTAAATTGATGGCAAAAGCAAAATAAAAAAAATTTACTAGTTGAGCCTTGCTCATTGCTTGAGGTAATCTGGTCAATGAAAGAATGCTACTAAAGTGCTATGTAGAAATCAGCACTTCTTGGAGTGGAAGTGACCTTTAACCTATATTTTTTTGTCTCTAGGAGAAATGCTTAATTTAATAGTGGAACATTTTAGTAACAAGAAAAGCTATCACTAGAAATAGATGTGTTTGTGTTGTGTTTGGTATAATTACTGTGATATGCTTGCAAAGCAAATTTGAGGACAAAACATGCACTCAGGCATTCTAATGAGGATGTTAGTCTTTTTGTTTAGGTACTGTAAAAACATACTGAGTCATCTAGCCAGAGAACAGAGTCTGTATCAGGTAAATCTAATTTTTTTTTTCCCCCCTTCTGTTTTAGGCTGAGGATTTTCTTTCTTATTTAGATTTTCCTTCAGTTTCAAAGTTATTTTTCCATAACAAGACAAAATCAGAGCAAGAATGGCAACAGGTAAACTTGCCATAGTGTTACCTCTAGTGGCAAGAAGCTTTGGTCAATGAAAATTGTTACAAAAATAATTGTATTTTTGTCTAAAACTATCTAATTGCCTGTTTTTTTGCTCAACATTAGAAACTATGCTTGTCTCTTTGCATATTAAAGAAAGTGTAGTGATAATGTGCCCTACATGCCTAGGTGTTTCATCTCAGTTAATAATTTCTATATTCCTTCTCATTCAATTTTTGCTGCATCACATATTTGTGTAATAGTCAAGAAACCCAGATCTCTTAGTTTTGTATTCAAAATATTGTTACGGAAAAAAAGAAACCAAAATGTATATTGTCAATAACAAACCAGTTAAAATCATTATGCATACATGTTTATGTGTAACCTTGCAAAGCCATGTTACATTTTCATCTGTTATGTATTTTTCATGTACATCAGAAAATTGTTGTTTGTTTCTTGCCCAGCTCCCAAGGCTGTATTTCTCTAACCGAGCAGTTGGGAGCTATTTATAGTCCCAAGGTTGCCTGTGACAACCTGTGCCTTTGTTCGGTTTTTTTTTTTTTGTTGTTTGCTGTTTGTCAGTTTTCTTCTTCTTTATTCATCCCATGTTTACAGTTCTCTGCAATATGAAGAGAAACATATCTGTCTGTGTATGCAATAAAAGCTGAGATACTTTCTCTACAACCAGGTCACTTGAAGGAGCAATTAGTAGATGAAAATTTAACAATATATTTTACAGTCTCTCAGGACATCAGGGAAACTTGCACTGCAGCTTAAATACTGTCACAGCAAAGCTGGTATAACCTTTAGAGTGACCTTTCTCTCTTGCTTAATAAAAAGCAACTATAACTGGATAGAAAACAACATTAGCATGCACATAATAATAAGCAGTATAATGACTCTTTAGTTGCATAGGCTACATTAATATCTTGCAAGAAGATTTAACTTACATTTAAATTTCACAACTGATGCAGAAGCCAATGTCATTACCACAAAGCCAGACACAAGGAATCACAAACATATTGGAGTTTATGTTTTCAGTATAGCACACTGGCATACATTGAACAAGAGTTCATAGCAGTCTCTAGGAGGGTTATAAAAGAGTATCTATGCAAATACTATGTATTTTCACTTGAATTTAAGATATATGTTTTCACAAAAAATACATTTTATCTATTAATTTGCAACTTTATCTTTGAGGAATACAAAATGTCTTCTCACTAAAGGAGAATAAAAAAAGCCTGGTTGATGTGGTTGAGCTGAGTACTTATATATTTGTGTGACAGGTACAAGTAAGCCTGTAGAATTTACCTTATTCATGGGACTCTGCATCTGAAACTAAACTAGATATTTATTAACAGAAGAGTCTACAGAGACATCACAACTTGAGACAGTATTTAGCTTATTTATAAAGATTTTCCAATTGTTTTATTTCTACTCTTTCCCACAGTCTTCTGTATTTAAATTGTACACTGTAGTGCCAATGGGAAAAATCAAAATACTGCGCCTTCATAATTTTCACGGACAGTAAACTTGTAAGCACTAAGCTCTCTGTCTCAGTTCTTAGGAACAAACTTCTGCAAAATTTGTGGCCTTGTAGTGGTATGCAGGTGTCAAATATCTAGCAACATTGCGGTCAAGTGCACGGTAACCAGCAGCCAGGCAGATTTTCTTCAGAAGTTCCTTTTGCCTACATTTGAGATTTATCCAGAAAAGAAAAAGAATATATTTTTTTCTTCTGGATGACAAAAGTGCCTATTTCACTGTTCATGACACCTTGTTTCAGAGGTAATTAAGCCTGATCAGTCAAGTCAACTTTTCATCTTCAAGTAAAAAATTGCGACAGACTCACAGCTGTTCGGACATTTATTTGCCAATACTTTGGACAAAAGACCATCTGAGGAAACTAACATTTGTCACCATAAGCTATAATAATACATTATAGATGCTGAAGTAAAGGAAAAAATTTCCTTCTTGTTGATTTCTGAACATACGTTAATATTCAAAAAGTCAACATATTTCTTAACGTCCATCAGAGAGAACCTGATCCTCACACACTCATTGGGCAGACTTCCTGCTGTCCTTTTGTTCCACTTACGTCTACAGCCCTTCTAGGGAAAGAGACCATCTTGCAACAAAGACATTAGTTCTTCAAGTTAAAATTTTCACTGAGGAGATGGAAATTCAATTTTCTGACAGAGGGCATAAGGATGGATTATTCAAGATGATGGGCTTGTCGTAAATGGGACAGAAGACATGAAAAATTGCCATGGTTTAACTGATAAGGTAATGTTAGGTCACAGGTTGGACTCCATCATCTCAAAGGTCTTTTCATCCTAGTTTATTCTGTGATTCTGCAAAAGTGAAAACAAAGAGGAAATCTTTCTTGAAACCCTTAGATCAGAAGAAGGTAATGGTGTTTTGGAGAAAAATGATGGCCAAAAAAAGGAAGAAGACTTCAAGAAAAAGGAATTTAGAAAGGTGACATAATCTTGTACATATATGTGAGGCAGATTTTGGTGTATATAATATCATCAGAAATATTGAAAGTACAAATGGAATCATCTTGCATCAGAAGCAAACAGGTAATGTCTGGTACAAGGAGAAAATCTGCTCCTGTACATGACCTATGATCTGCATTAAAATGGCATTACTGTACAATGCCTCCACATTGATATTTCTCATTGGCAATTCTTATTTAAGAAAAATAGTATTTACTCCACTTCTACCTCTTGTTTTTTTCTGACTTATGTTCCCCACTCAATTACTTTGAATTGTAAGATGTATTTGATTAACAAAAGAATAGATTAGAATAGAATAGAATAGGATAGAATAGAATAGAATGTTTCAGTTGGAAGCGATGTTATAATGATCATCTAGTCCAGTTGCTTGACTAATTTGGGGCTGACCATAAGTTAAAGTATGTTATTAAGGGTCTTGTTCAAATGTCTCAGACACTGATAGGTTTGAGACATCGACTACCACTCCAGGAAGTCTGTAACCAATATTTGACCACCCTCTCATTAAAGAAATGTTTCATAATGTCAACTCTGAACCTCTCCCAAAGCATTTTTGAGCCACTGCCATGAGTCCTCGATCTCAAATAGAAGAGTTCAGCACCTCCTTCTCCACCTTCCCTTCTCAGAAATTTTTATTGAGCAATGACGTTTCTAGAAAAGTGTTTCCTTATGAAATGGCTCTGCATCTGGAAACTTGTATTTTATGCCAAACTACATGCAGAAGAGTGTTTCTGAGAGAGTATGAGACTGATGTGCAGCTCATGAGAGATCCTGACCTTCAACTAAATGCAGTGGGAAGCAACTGGTTTGAGTGACATGCAGATGAGGGAAGTTTGTTTTTATAGACACTGCCACACTGTTAATTTTACAATTTGAGCATCATTTCATCATAGAGCAGCTAACAAAAGGTAGCTGTAGAGAATCATTACTATTCCAGCTGTGTTGCAGAACAGTATGCTATGCCAGCTTTGCACTAGCTTACACGGGAATGTATCTTTGATAACATAAAAGTGGTCTTGTCGCCTTGTCTTGTCACAGATTGCATGAGATCTCATAAACCAATACTTATACAGCTATCTTGTCGCCTTGTCACAGATTGCATGAGATCTCATAAACCAATACTTATATAGCTGGAGGCAGAAAATGAAATTTTCCCGTACATAATTGCAGAAGGGTTTCAGGAATTGCAGTGTTGTTCAAAATTTCATATACTATCCACTGCCTTTGCAGTGGTAATACGTGGTCCAGAAACTCTTCTATAACATATTTGACTGATTTTAGACACAATTATTTTAATCCCCCTCTTCCCCAGCACTGCGAAAAAACCCAAAAACCAAAAAAAAAACTCAGCAAATTGTGTTACTACCAAGCATATAGTGTAATCTGCCGGCTCATTTACTGTAACCAATACTTTTACACTGTCTAGTTAGAAAAGTCACAGGTGCAGTTATTTAATTACTGGTCAGTCATTTTGCATTGATTCAGTCAGCAACAACATGTCCTTTCCAGGAACTGTTTCAGAATTATTTTAAAGCCATTGTTCCAGCTGCCCTAGGTTAAGTGCTGAAAATCAAATTCAAAATCCAAAGGCAGACACTCATAGAGAAGAAAATTTGCATGAAAGAAGTTGATGAGTTTGTTTCTTTGGCAAAATATTGAATGTGGCAGGGCATAGTGGATGAGAAAAAGTTATGGATGTCAGTTATTTAAGTAGAATCTGATAAATATATTTTTAAAATATTTTCGTATTTTCTATGAAAAAATAATCAAAAAACCACACTATTAATTGGTATTACCTCAAACCTGAAAGAAACAGATCAGTGTCATACCCTGAAAACACCAGTCTGGTTGGCAGTAACACACCATTCAGGGATTCTTTCAGACACTTAGTCTGTAATAACCTCCTACACATGCACACAAAAGAGAGATTAGGCATTTTAGGGCCACAGCACCTTTTGAGGTCAGAGGGAATATAAAGTTAAATTCTAGACAGAACTGCTAGATAGAGCTAATAATAAGTTGTATCAGTTGCCTATTTCATTGTTTCAGTGTCATCTGAGTATTTCTGATCCTTTCAGATTGGTTGGTTTGTCCATTGGTTTGGGTGTGGTGTTTTTTTTGTTTTTGTTGTTTTAGTTTTTCTTTAATTTATTTTCCATTTAGGAGTATCAGTCTATCTTGAGAGTTTATATCGAGTTAATAGTGAAAACAATCATCTTCTCTTCAACCCTCTTCTATATTTCTGACTAATACCTTTACTGGGTTCTCCCCAGCTCATAGTATGCAAATTCCTTTTATGCTAAAATGTACTTTTGTGCAGTTCTGTTAAATTTTTGGGTTACGACGTGGAGCTCCTAAGCATTTGAATAGACCCTGGAACAATCAGCCTTAAATTAAAAATGGTCTTTGTCTTACTTCAAAATTTGCATCACTTTCTATTGTTTATTGCTGATATTTTTGCATTGTATTTAATGAGGATATTTTAAGTCTTTCCAGGTTAAGCAAAACTTCCCAGGCTGATATCAGGTTGAAGTTTATCCATAATTTTCCTGTGTGCAAAGAATTCTTCCCCACACACATATTTTTTACTTCTATTTTTTTTTTTTTTTAACCAGAAAGAGTGGAATATGATGTAAGACGCAATCTACGAAGACAAAAGTAAAGCAAGGTGTTTTGTCCTTTCTGTCACCATTCAGTATACGTTACCTTATAAACAGGACAATGCAAGAGATTGTGGCCAAGCTACCCAGAAACAGTCTGTGTGTAGCAATATCCGATATCTCATCAGACACTCCAGCTGTCCCTCCCTTTACTCTACTGAGATTTGAAACTAAAAAGTTTTACCTCCCTTATGTTAAAACCTTATTTCACACCTGATTTTCAGCTTTATTAATAGAGCTGCATTCCATCCTGTTAGAGTATGATGAGATTATTGAGTAAGAAAAATTCCTGCAGAAAGGCTGCAGTGACATAGTAAATAGTAATCTTTATAAATTCTGCCTTATGGTCATTGCATGTGCACTTATTATACTGGCAAAGTATTCAAAGAAATAAGCTTGTGTGAGGTAAAAAGCTGCTGAACTTCTTTTTGTAACTGCATTGTTGAAACCTGGTTTGTTCTTGAGCTAGAACCCAAAGCAGATTAACTACCATACTAGAGTAAATTTTCAGGAGATGTAGTTGTAATTGGCTTTAGAAGTTATGATGAAGACATAAACAGGCTTTTTATTACTAAATTAAAATATGCACTAGATGGAATTGGTATATATAAAATTCATGGGTGAATAGCATGCTTGGGGTAATTATAGAAATTCAAAAGGTGAATAAAGTGTATGAGAATATATGTTGTATAATATAGGAATGTTTATATGGTACAGTGATTTTTTTTTAAAGCATTGGGGTTTTTAAACTTAATGCCTAAATAAAAAGACCTGTTATGACCTTGTGTAGGTTTTAGAAATCATTTTGGAAAATGCTTTACATATACACATAATTAACTTAATGAATCAAATTTACTGTTCCATCTCAGAGGGACACTGAAAATTCACCTCTGAGCAAGTGAAGTGTTTTAAATGCTGTTCCATCTATAATTTCTTTATGGATTTAAGGCCAATGAATGAGGCACCATGACACAAAATAGCCATTTGACTAACTGCCAATATTTGAGGCTGGAAATGTACAATAATTTCACTAGGAAAAAAATTGATTTAAAACAGAACAAGTCTTAAAGTTGATTGTATTTTTAACTAGCAAATGTTGTCCTTTCCTTTCATGAAAATGTTATGTTTATTTCAGCTGGGTTATATCAATGGTAGGTGTTAATAATAACCTAAAAGCTGCCCTTAAAATTCAGCTTGTCTGTTGCTGAATTGACCTATGATGGTGTGGAGACAAGATGCAGCTCTGGGGATTCTGCACATAAAAGTAACCTACTTTTGGGCTCTAAATGTCCTTCCACAATGTGTTATTTTTCAAATTTTGTCAGCTTGTTAGTTACAAGTCAGAAGAGGAAAAATTTGTGGCTTCAACAGAAATGACTGGGTGTTTCAAATATGTATAGTTTATACAAAAATATTTTCTTTTTAAAGGTTTACATAGAATGGGTACTCTGCTTTCAGTAAAGCTTTCAGGGAGTTTTTGTCTGATCTATCACAAAGTCTGTGCTATCTACACATGGCCAGAGTTTTCATTAAAATAAAAACAATTGGAGGCAAACCTTTTTAAGGTAAAGGTTGATGAGAGTAACCTTACTGCTTTTTGAAAAGCTAAAATAGGTCAGGAATTTAAAAAATATTTTTGTAAATATTTTAAATTAATTTACAAATATTTTAGTAATTATATAATAAAGCCTGCTTTGTTTTGTCAAAGGTTTTTCTTTAAATTATATTGAAAATATTACATGGAGAATAAAAGTAAATTCAGATTGCAGTATACAAATTTTTTTAAAAAATCAGAATTAAAAATTATTGCCTGGTCAGCTCTGTTTTTACAATTTAGCTAAATGTAAGATGTATAAGGCAAGTAATCTAATAGTGACACTGATTTTGCCATCTTATGCTTTAAAGAGGTCCATCAAGTTTTTGTTTGTTTTACTTGTTCTTTTTAAACAATTCTTAGGCTTATTTTAACTGCTTTTCATATCTACTTCCCCCAGATTTACACTCAGTTCTAATTCCTAGATTTTGCATGTCAGATCTACTCAGGAGCAAAATTTCTGTTAAAAAATACTTTAAAATGTTTTTTATTAGATACCCTTTCCTGCTATGTGCATGTGCATGAATATGTGCTGCAGCATGATTCAACCTTGTGCCTCTTGTAGAATCATCAGCTCACATCTAACACTGAGCTCACTTTTTGTATAATGTATAAGTAGTTTATAGTCAAAACACATTCTCCAAAGCCACTCATTCAACTGTCAAGTCTGGCTAAAACATACTTATTCAAAAGCAAAAAAAAATTGTATTATATTAGTGAAATTTTAGAAATCTACCAATCACTTTAAATATTATTTTTTTCCTCACTAAGAGATCTAGAAATTAATTTTCAGAACTGTTACTTTAGATTGCTTCTATTCATTCAAGTCTCAGCATTTCTTAAATTTTACTGTTTTATGCAATGTGAGCAGGCAAAAGCTATACTTTGCATTTTCAAAAATCATGCCTTTTCTTAATGTGTTTTGCTGGTTGGGTTTCCTTCTTTCCTTCTGAACAATAATAATATTTAGAAACAACTTATAACAAATGAAACCCCAGGCTTAAATTGAATCAGAGGAATACAAATTAATATTTTTTTACTTCTGTATTAAACAGAAAGGTCAGTTCTTTTGCTCCCATTCCCCTTGCAGTGTTGTAGACATGCATATAGCTGTGGGTAACATCACAGCACAAGGGCAGCAGCACAATGTGACATTACAACACAGCTTGCTGCAAACCTTTCATTTCAACAAGAGCCAGCTGCTTGGTTATTCATGTTCTTCCAATTCAGAAGCCAAGAGGAATTATATTCTGAGGGTTAGGCACTACCAGAAGAGCTCTCATGGAGAGATGGGTGTTTACTGACAATATTGACTCAGTAAGTATTGTCCTGCTTTGATTAGACAAAAACAGAAGGAGTTAAAAATGGACCTTAAAGCCTGACCTATGAATCAGAAAATGAAATTTAGAGATACAATGAAAGAGCCAATACACTTAGTTTTTAGGTCATCTAAGGAAATTGAGATTAACAATAGATGTGAATTCATGGGCTCTGCATTTTTTTCATAATAGTCAAAGTTTTGGATTACAAGATGCTAATGAATGTTATTTATCACCTCATAACACTATTTTTCACCTGTGTGGGACATTTAATTAACTTTCAAGTGCTTCATTATCTATTACAGTCTCATGGCATATCTGGTATTCAGACAAATAATCTTATTTTGTAGAGCTTGAGTGATCTAAGGAAGAATGTAATTTGAGGTAAAATAATACATGAGAGAGATGTGAAAGGGTCATAGAAATAGTAGAGTCATCATATTTCATAATAAATTTAGTGAATAAATTATGGTTTAATGTATTGTTTGCTGCATCCATTGCCTCCCATCTTATAGCAAGAAGTTGTATACAATCCCTAAATAAATGAACAGAAAGGAAAACAAAAAGAGGGTCACCTTAATTATGCAGTACATTCCCAAGTATTAACACACATATAATATGCAAGGTAAGACTAGCCATGCAAATATACTGCCAAATTAGTCCATTTATCAAAGATAATGTCTTAAAAATAAGAAAAAAAAAAAGGGGGGGGGAAAGGATCACTAATTTTAAACTGAAAGGAAATAAAATTTTCTGCCAAAGGAAATGAGTGTGAAAGCAAACCTGAGACACAAATATAAATGAATATGTATGTGCTGCTTCCTCCAGTCTCTTTATAAATGGGCACAATAAATAATACCAGTAAAACAAGATTGAATGATCCTTCTCTGCTGTGTAGAGCTCTTTGGTACCCACTTGGTGAAGAATATTCTTGAACCATAAGGTTTCATTGCGTCCAAATTAACAGTAGTGACCAAATGTGACCAAAAGATTGCTTCATCTTTTGCCCCAAACAAGTTTCTGAATCATAATTTGTAAGAAAATGCTTATTTGTATGAATATTTTATAGCAAATTTGTTATAAAAAATCAGCTAAAAACTGACATACACAACAGAATAATGGAAAATAATTATTGTAATGTAGGAAAAGTAGAGATAAACATAAGAAATATGTCAGAAATAGATGTTATATTTTCTAAAAAATGAAATTCAAAAAAATTAACATGATTCATGACATTTTGAAGGTGAAGAAGTCCGATATAGAGATAAAGATGAAATTTGTATTCATGCCTGAAATTAGAAACTCAAAGCTTCAGATCCAGTTTCACAGCACAATATCAGATCTGCAGTAAAATTCTACAATTCAGCTTCATATTATTGAACTGGGCTCTTCCATGTTCTTTTTGACCTTTTAACATACAACTCAGGATTCTTTTATTTCACTATAGTAACATTGTCAAATGAAAGTAAAATTCAACTAGTTTCAAGAAGTACTGAAGAAGTACTGTAGCAAAGTATGCTGTTTTGCTGGGTAAATTAAGTAATAAAATCTCTGTTAGTTCCAAAGAAAGTGATTTTTTTTCCTTATTTTTCTCCTCTTGTCTTTAGTAAGCTCAACAATGAAGCCATAACTTCTGTGGTGTGTTGATCTTGGCCAACTGCCAGATGCCCACCTAGCCATTCTTTCACTGCCCCTACTCAGGATAGAAAATAAGGTGGAAAACTCAGTTCTAGGTGAAGACAGAGGGTTATATTCCAATTACCATCACAGTCAAAATGTAGTTGATTTTGGGAAAGCTAGCTCATCTCAAATCTACATTAGAGACTGAATTTTCAGTGTCACTTCTGTGTGTAATTTTCTGGTGTAGTATGCATCAATGTATGTGGAATATCTATTGAAAAATTGTGGAAAACTGACACAAGTCTTAGAGTAAAGGAATATAAATGAAATATTCAGAGTTATAGATTATAGAAAGAGAAAATTCAAATTCAAAAATTAAAAAATTAATGCCACAGTGCATATTTCATTGAAAAAAAGGTATTTCCAGATTTCTGATCGTACTTACTTCTGTTTGCAGCAGGGAGAGGAGCTTAATGAGTAGGTCTTATAAGGAAAATATACAGACTTCCTATGGGGATTGCAATAATCAGAAATAAATTTATAGTAATTTCTAAGGCACAAATGTATATTTTGTTCAGTAAGAACCTTAAGAAGATTTTTTTTTTCAATTTATTTAACTATATAAGTAAGGACAGAGATTCCAATGAAAATTATGGAATATGAAGCAGAAGGCATTTGGTGATAACCATAGAAGAGGAAAAGAAGGTTTTACAGATTTCATTAATCCACATGTATATATCAAAGTGCATATATTGTATTGTGTTCAAACTTAGGGTGCTTTCCATCTTGAGATATTTCATGATTCTAGAATTTGAAATGCATGGATTTCAAAAATCAGTAAAAAATAATATTTATCAAAAGTATTAGGAAAAACAATAAAATAAAAACAAATAATATAGAAAAGAATTAAAAAGAGATATATAGCTTTAAACAAGAAAGAAAGGATTATTTAAAGAAACATCATAAAGGCTGCAAAAAGTTAAAAGAGGCACAGGAAATATTCAGAAAGAATACAAACTGGGCTGAAAAGTAAAATAAAACTCATCAAGAAAGGAACATAGAAAGTTAAAAATATAAAATGGAAACTGAACTAAATAGGAAAAGAAGGCAGAAAATAATAAAAACTTGATCCTTCTGAAAGGTTCATAGAGACAACAAAACTAAGGAAAATTCTTCCTTGGATGATTATATATACTTAGAGATAAAAAAGATAGCAAAATAAAGAAAAAAACATACAGAAATGAATATTTGTATTCTTCATTGCTAAGAGCTAACTCTAGGGGTCCCAGAAAGGTCTATGCAGTAACTTATGATATTCACTGTATTTATACAAGAGAGTAAATAACGACCTGCCAAACATTACAGTGGAGAAACACTTTTCAAAGTGAAAAATAGCGATGAATGCACAATATTGCATAAGGAACTCATTGTATTCAGTGATAAAAAATATAAATGATAATTCAGTACTCATAAATTTAGTGTAAGGCACACATGTAATTATCACCCTAACTGAAGACACAGAATGATGGTCTTTGAAATAGGGACTACTATTCTCAAAAATCATCTTAAAATAATTCTAAATAGGCAAATATCTTGTAAAAAAATAAGAGTGAAGGAGTATAGAATGAAAACAAACAAAGAAAAAATACTGATATAGAAATGGATGTATACTCCATGAAGAATAAAATGTGCTAATTAGCACATTTAGAAAAAACCAAAAAACCCCTCAGGTTTAGATAAAGTCCTGAGAAGGATGAAAAGGATGATCAAAAGCATGAAATTACTTACCTATAAGGTGGCACTGTGGAAGAAGTATTTCTGAGTTTAAAATGAAGCAATTCGTGGAAGATAAAATGGAGGTCCATAAAATTGTGAATGGTTTGAAGAAAGTAAATAAAAAGGAGATACTCACTTTTTATCATATATGAAAAAGAGAAAAAAAAACAGAAATCAATTGGTGTTGCATTGATGGCATAGGAATTTAGCAGAAAATAACCCCCTTGTGTTCCAGCTGGTCCTCAGAGATCGAAGGGGCTGGCCATGGCTGGGTTTAATTGCTGATTATAGCCAATTTAGAATTATAATGAGAACAGATGCACAAATAGTGCATTTTAAAAATCTAATACAATGGGTCTGATTGCCTTCAAATAAGGACTTACACAATCCAGATTTGTGGATCCAGATTTGTTTATTGAAACAATAGATGAACAGGTTCAGGATTGCTGGAGATAAATCCAATTACTGCAGAGTATTAGTATGTGCAACAGAAAGTATAATAAGAGGGATCTCTAATAGTTCCACATATATATATATAAAGAAATATTCATGTGTAAAACACAATTTTTAATGTATCATGAAAAATTGGAATGCAGTGGGAAAAAAGAGTTGGAAGAAAGCAGAGGAAATTGGGCAATCCAAGTAAGCTTCATATAACTTCTTTTAAGTGTTTTTAAATAATAGGAAAATTAACCTAAGATAGATGGACACTATAGCAAACATTTCATTAATTCTTCAGAAATATTAAAATTACATAGACAATGAAAGTCATCTGATTGCAACAGATCAATATTTTGACTGCATTTTTAAAACTTATATTTAGTCTCCCGTTATAAATACTGCAGCAATGACAGAGAGAAATCTCATCTTGGCCATTTTAAACATTCATGAAGATTAAGCCATTATTACAAACATTTGAACACTTATGCATATAAAAATCAAGCTTCTAATCGCATAACATAATTTTACATCCATCACACCATAAAAGCCAAAGGAATTGGGTTGGTTAAAGCATGCAATTACAACAGGCTGACCTTCAGAATTAGACTCGTAAAATGATGAACTAAACAGTGCCTTTGTCATTTAAAAGCTTATAAAAAAGCATAAGAATGTACCAAATTATGAAAAAATTATGCTCCATTGGATTTTGTACTGATCTTCATTTACTTGAACAGTTTATTTCATCTGATTAATTTAGTAACAATATGTCAGATGAATTTCTGCTGCTGAAGGTCATCCAATCAAGCAATACCAATCTCAGTGGTAAAAATCTCTTGGAAAATAAGATTTCATTGGTACAGTCAATAAACAAGCTGCCATCAATAAAAACAAAATACACTCTAATCAAAGAGAGGCATGTGTTCATGATTATGCTTCCAATAAATGTGGGTCGTGCTCCTCTGGATAAGAAATAAAAACCACCAGATGGTCAGGGGTGGCATAGGAAAAAGTGGGTTTATTTATTCTATTCATAATACTGAAATTTGATCATTATGCTAAGAATAATAGATACTTAAGTTTTTCTAATTCACTTTGTAACACAGGGAGGCATACAACAGTTTGCAAGTTCCTGCTCTAAGGATCTGCAATTAGACCAGATTATTTTACCAGATTATAAAACATTTAGTCACCCCTCACATTCAAAGAAAAACAGTCAGATACTCTGTTAGAAACAACACTGAACACTTTTCCCTTTTGCTTCCATTCCTGGATGCTTACAAACCTATCCAGAAACAGAGTATTTACACTCTCGGCATTATGCCATGTACATTTTTCTGGAGGCTTTTATGCCTTCAAATTAATGACAGTACAATTAAAATTCCATGCCACAATAAAGAATGAAGTAAAAGAAGGCAGCATGTAAAGACAAAAATTAAACAAAGAAAAATAACATTTAAACATTTCTACCCCTTTCCTTTGTTTACACTTGACAGAAAACTAGGGTCTCTCTTACTGAGACATTCTTATGGAAGGAATTCTTATGAGTAGCCATGCTATTTCAATGTTTATATTTGATGACTGTAGAGGTGGGAATTTTGTACCTGATTCACTTGCTCAAAGCTATTTAGACCCATCTGAGATGCTCCTGGGTACCCTGCCTTGTCTCCATTTTTATCCATGTTACATGCTACACAGGCTTTAGATTCTTGTAAGTGGGCAGCTTAACAGAAGCCCCTCATAAAGGTTTAGTCTGGTCAGAATATTTTTTTCCTCCTCATAATTCGTTAGAATCCAGTGTATATAATGACTAGAAGTCTCTTGAGTATGATGAGAGTTTAGATGAGTGTCATATTTGCACGTATACATATTTAGATCTTAAATTAGGTATATAACAGAATAACAAGTTTTGTACATGGTTTGTAAGTTTTTCATCACAAGAAACTACTACAGTGAAAGACAGAAACTACTTTCTTTGTGCAAGAAATTGCTAATGTATGTTTACACAACTGCCTTTTTTATCAGTTCTGCTTAGCACAGAAGTTAGAACATTAGTGTTTCTTTTTTATGGAAAATCCAAGACAGACTATTTGTTTTTTAAATCCAAATAAACCATAGGGTGAAACACATGTCAGGTGTAGAAATCAGAAATTTATCCAAGTATTTTTAAATTGTTCTTTCTTCCTATGGGACTGAAGTCTCTCATCTTTCCATTGGAATTAATTGTTGCCAGAAACTTAATTGAAACTGAAATAGTTTCACAAAGACCATTCTTGTGCTTATTTTTTAAAAGGGAAAGATCATTACTTTTTTAGATCCAGTATTTGTAAATGGAATATTGGTAATATTTGGGCAAATCCATCATGTTTGATGCAGTTATATAAGTTGAAAAGTAATTGTATAAAATAACCCAAAATATTTTCTTTACAGTTTTTAGCATTCATTCTTCTTTAAATTCATTCATTCATTCATTCATTCATTCATTCATTCATTCATTCATTCTTCTTTGAATTCATTTAATAATTATGATTACTTTTCAGATCTTCTTCCTCTTAAAGCACCAATTAAACCCTCAAAACATTAAACCTTCTTGAAAAAGCAAAACAAAACACCAATAAAAAAACCCTATGAAAAAGAAAATGTCAAAGAAAAAAATAATTCTAAATCATAAAATGAATGAACTCTAGAAATAGAAGAATTTACTACATAAATATTTTAATATAAATTTTTTTTAAATAAAATTCTATTTGAAAGTACTGATGTGAGAAATTTTGAACCAAATAAATATATTTCTGCTAATCTGCTCCTATTGGTCAAAGCAGTTTTTTACAGTTTAACTGTGGGAAAAATTGTGATTAACTCCAATGGCTTCCAATTTTCTTAAAAATTGAACAATGAAGAATATCCCTCAACAAATTTATACCTCAGTAAACACTCAAGACAAAATTGACCTGAAAAATGAGCAAGATCAGAGAGGAATAAAAACATCATTTGTTACTTAAGTAGGCATCTATGAACTGAAATAATTTGATACAGTGTTGGCACTACAGAATAGTATAAAAATAATTTTACATATAATTGCAAGAATAATTTCTTAAGTCAGCCCCCCCACCCTCCCCAAAATAAAGGATGATATAATGGGTTTATATGTATTATAAAAATGTTTTTGGTTTTTTTTTTTTTTTTTTTTTTGATGGCCACAGTCTTCACACTTTTCATCACCCAGGGGAACAACATCAAAACCATTTGAATAAGCAGTTTGGATAAACTTGAGCGTTGAGGTTTGTGATTATATGAATTGCTTGTATTTGTTTGTTTTATAGTATGAATTGTCTATGTCTGTAGTAGATTGTTTTCAGCTAATTTCTTGCAGCTGTTACTAAATTACAGGCTCTGCTTTCCAAGGCCACTTAGGGAAAGGAAAACCAGTGCTATTTAACCACTAATCTGACTGTGTAATGCTCTGAATGAAGAGAGGAAAAACATTTGCTATTTCTAGCTGTACAACATAGAATCTTTGCCAACTACTCACGTGACTGAATGGCTGCCATTTATTTACAGATAAGTTTAGAGGACAATATTTAAATTTCTTTAAACATAGCATGAAAGACAAATTATGTGTCTAATTAACCCAAGTGTCATTAGCCAAACATTATGTCACAGTAGCCAATAGCAGCTAAAACATAGTAACTCTGGTAGTATTAGAGGATGTGAAGGTCTGATTTTAGTAACTAGATTCAGTGCAGAAACTAACATACCCAGACAAATATGAATTATGAATATCCTCAGATTATTTCAGCCCCATTAGCCATGTCTTTTCCAATATCCAATTGTATGCAGTAATAGATGATTTTTAGAGTGTCCAGAATGAAAGGAACTATCAGTCAAATCCTCCCAGAGTGAATGTTTAGTTATTTAACCTGATAATCCAATCTATAGAAATATGACTGCATTATTATTCTGAAGCAGAGGATTTTATATTCTCAAGACATTTGTTCCATGTTATTGACTGATAATATCAAAAATCACCATGTTTACTGGTTTGACATATATTTTCTCTGCTAAGGAAAAAGGGGATGTTATAAATATCTATGAGTATTAGTTTATAAAAGTATTTCTGGGTGTAATTCTAATTAAAGTGATAGTTGACAATGCTGCCTTGTTTTTCTCTTACATAGTGATGCTGCTGAATGTGTTACTGAATGAAAGTGTTAGGATTTTTTTTCCTTTTTTTTTTTTTTTTTTTTTTTTTTTTTTTTACAGGAAACAGGGGTCTTGGCCCCATAAATCTAAAGGGCTTTAAATAGGATTTGAATACTTTATTCTAGATTATTTTGAGCCTAAGGGATATGGATAAAGATTTTTAGAAGAGCTTTAGTGAGTCTAAATTGTACTGAGTTTCAAAGGAAATTATATTTTCAACACCTGTTTTTTCATCAGTTTCCTCATCTTTCCTCCTTTTGATCTATAGATCCCAAATGAGAATGGAAATACTTCCTTTATGTAAGGACAGAAGTGAGGGAGGAAAAGGCAGAGAAAAATAAGATAGTATGCCTGTCTGGGAACTCTGTGTCACTTTTGGACCATCACTCAAAGTAAATATTATTGCACATCTTGTTTTTCTCCATCAAAAATCAAGAAACAAAACCAGAACTAACCCACCTTACTCGCTGTATTACAAAATATAGCTATTACACAGCCTTCATAATAGTGAAGTTGGTAACCACAAGTTTAAATCCTGTGTCTTACAGTATATTGGACCTGGCTTATTGGTGGTTTTGAGGATTGAAATTTGTTTTGGCTTTACACTACAGTGTACAAAAGAACTACTTCATTTATGTATTCATTTCTTGAAAACATTCTGTAGGCTGAAATTTAGTTTAAGGGATAGCTCTGGCTAGAGTAGATGTAAAAAGTAATAGAAATTAATTGCTGTCTCTTCTACCTAAGACTTAGTAACAGTTGAAGATTCGCAGGTAATATTATTGAGAAGGCCCATAACACAATGACTGTCCATGAATACTATTTAATATGAGGCTCAGGCAATATCTTGCAGATGGCACCTTAATTTCAGGATTTCACTCAAGTATTTCTGATAAATTATGTACATTATCACTAAAAATTAATAAAACTACATTCTGTAATTTTACAGACCATTGCTTCCTCTTGTTTAAGCTCATACCTCTGTCAAAATAAATAATTAGGGAGCAAATACAAAATAGGGATAATTCTGCATAGATGTTACAGTGAAAATTAGTGTGCATCTGTAGGCAAGGTTAGAGCTCCTTTAGCAAGAAGCCTTAATTTAGTTCTTTATACAGCAGGTTTTCCTTTCCTTTCTGAAGGAAAATGGTTTTTAGCTCTCTATGCTAGAAAAACTTTCTGTACAATACTTTTTGAAAATTTCATTTGCCCAGTCTCCTCTAAGTAGATCTACCATTGCACTATCTGTAATTAGACAAACTTATTTCAAACTCACTCCATCAATGATAAAAACTTTGTTGAAGACTCTGTCCTGAGTCTGATGCAAATGGCAATAATCCTTGATATGTCCAGATAATTTCAGAAAATTACATTGTTATAAAGTTGTTGCATTGACTCAATTTCTATAGAATTCTTTTGTTCCTGCAGCAACAAATACCATGGCAAATTATGTACAAACATTAAAGCCTGGGTGAATATTTGTAAGTTTTTTAAAACTAGAAACATTAGTGATAAATATTTAAGGCATATAAGTTTATCAAAAGAACAGCTTGAATTGCAAGAAATGGTGAGCAGTTATAGCTGCCTGCCCTGCGATTTCCTCTTCCACGTGGTTTGGAAAACCTTGTGTTGTGCCTGACAGAGCACAGCTTCCAACACAGCTGTGAGACAAGGTTCATATAATAATACCTTTCAGTTTTAGCTAAGCACTTGGCCTTTTATTTATTAGCTAAGGTAAACTGTAAACAGATGTCAGTGTTTTGTTTGAGAGCCCTAATTGTAGCTTCTCCCTGATAAACAGCCCTAGCTGGTGGACTGGAATATTGAAGAAATGCATTCAGGGGGCTTGGAGCTACTTGATCGTTAAGGTCCCTTCCAATCCAAGCCATTCTGTGATTCTGTGATATGCTGTTCCTTCTTTGCTTCACAGGGAGACCTCACAGGTAGACCTTGATTCTCTTGGAATGATTGTAAAGATGAATCTAGGAGCAATTTGTTTCTAATTTCAAGGTACATGACATCTATAGCTGTTATTTTAAAGCTTATGCTTTAAATTAAAATATCTCATGCCAGAAAGTTGTAGAAAATATACCTTTTATCAGGCTATAATTACAAAACTACATTAAAAATGATACAATTTGGTTTAATATTCATTAGGAAATGAGGGGTTTTTTTTTTAGTTGTATTGATTTTATATTGAAATTTTTATTGGATTTTTTATTGGATTTTTTAATTTAGAAAAATTAAGTCCTGAAAATACTAAATAAAATGTAAAATTACAGAAAGAATAACCTCTGAATTACTTTCCCTAAGAGCTGTCAGAAATTTCTTTATTTGGCATGATTGATACCAGCTGTTCAGATGTTCCAGTCAAAGGAAGATAACAGCTGCTTAAGGTTTCATGTTATGGTATTTACCCCTTATTAAGAAATCAAGAAAAGTGATCAAAGAAAGGAGTGAAAATAAAAGTTACACAACACATCCATAGTCCCCATTTATGCTTAACAAGTCCAATTCATTACTACACTTAGGGGAGTGTTGGGGAGGAGAGAGAAAAGGGACATGTATTTCTCCTCTTTGTCTATTGCTCCTCATATTTTAATCACTGAAATTTTTTTTTCTTATGTTATTTTAAAACAGATTCTGGTCAGAGCTAGAATGGTCACTCATCTTTTCTTGAACCATATAACTGGCTGAGAGACGACTGAATAATATTAGACAACATTAACAAAATCTTATAGTAATATTAAGACAGTATATTTTTAGCTACAAACCACAGGAAGTAAGAGAAGAACAAGTTCACCACAGAGCACTGTATTTTGAGAGCAAAATAAATCTCTATAAAATATTGACAGATTGTTTGAGCATGTTTCATTGAGACACATTATTCAAAGACAAAATAAATGGTAATGAAAAAGTGCTATAAAAACTGAAATGCTGAGTCAGCTGACAGGTAATGAAATGTCAGTCCAATAACGTATTCCAGCTGAACTCATACCACAAAACATCTTTTCTCTGTTGGCCACAGTGGCAAAAATTCATACAACTCTACTCAATGAATAAGTTAAACTTTTCAGGAAATATTTAGGTGATATATAAAGGGAAAAACCAAACAACATTTACCTCAGGTGCTGCTGATTTCCTTTAAAACTATATCAGTGTAGATTAGTTCTAAAATGGAACTTTTTTTTTAGTATTGTCTTTTTACAGGATTCTAGATTCTTTTGTTTGTTTGTTTGTTAATGTACCCACACACTGTCTACCATCAGTGTGCAAAAATTATTCTCCATTATTTATTATTTATATTCTAGATGTTATTCTGTGTAATGGTTTATCTCTTGCAAAACACTGGATGAAATGAGTCTGTATGTTCTCTAGAAGTTTTGCATGCTAGTATCCTCAGAATCCTCTCCTATTAATTCTTGTGCACATTATTACCAATTTACCTGACCATATAAATCTTTTGAAGGATTCTTCATTTTTTAAAGTTGAGAAATGTGTTCCTTTGTTTACCTTTGAAATTCTGCCGCAAGTACTTCAATGAGTAATGAAAAGTCTAATTATAAAACAAAAATTAATTCCATTAAAAATTAATTTTGATCCTGAATTGTTGAAGACAATTATTATAGTTTGATTTAATATACCAGCTTTTTAAATACCCCAACTGTGTCCCCATTTTTAGCTTGTACATCTATTTAAAATATAATCTTACATTTCATTTTTTCTCATTTAAATTGCTATCTTCTGTAAAAAACTGTTCTTTGTGTTACTGAACACATTAAGATCCATTTCCACTTTCATTAACATTTGGAAAAAAATTTTAAAAGTGGAAAGAAAAATATAATCGAACTTTTGTCATTGACAAACAATATTTCAAGTGTCTGCAATGCAAAGAACACCCTGTGTAATTCAGTTCCTTTTCAAAATTTATTTTAAAAATTCCTTGTCATAACACCCTGACTTTGTCAGCAGATATACAGGAAGGACTAGATTTACAAGCCCTTAGTCAGTTCATTTGCTGTTTATCTCAGATGCTTTGGATTGCAGCCTCTCAGCACTCATGCATGACCTTTTCCCAAAGCTGCTGTTTTTGTCAGAGTTGATTTAATTGCAGAGATGAACTTTAACTTTTGAAGAGTCATAATCCACTCATTTGAGGCACATAGAGTTATCTTTCTTGTACTCTATCAGAAAAAGGTCCTATTAAAGTTCAAAAATGACTGTTCAAGTTTCCGAGCTAGAAGAATGTAAAATGTTGTTTATTACAATGCTGTCTTACTTTCTATACTTAAGAAGGCATGCAGTGACAATATTATGGATGTCATCTTCTTGTATTGTATACATGCATACTGGAAACAGAAAATTTAAAACTGAACAGAGAGGTCTTGTTGTGTGATAAGGTCACTTTTCCAATGTCTTCTATTTCAGTAAGTAAACACAAACCACTTAAAATTCAAGAAACCAGATGTCCTTTACTGGGGTGAGGGAAGAGAGACATGACATAGGTTTCTTTTTGGCTCTGAGTATGAAAAGGCCAGACAACAAAAGGCATAATGAAACAGTTGTTTAACTCAAATGGAGAAAAGAGAAGAACATAGGTAGCAAGTAATTGTCACCATCCTTTCAGATGCTGGACATCACACTTTCATGCAGAATCGAACAGCCCCCAGAAGGATTTTTCCACACAACGCTGTGTAGATTCTGTCTTTGCAGAGTTCCCCTCCAGTGAAGAGCAAAAAATCACCTCTTTTATTTGAGTATGCAAGTTTTAAGGCATTCAACAGCCAAAATATGTCTAATATCAATAAATGGAATAAGAAAACAAAAAGAATATCCATATAATATTTTGAAATGTCAGCTCCAGGCAGTAAGCACATTCAGTGTCTGCAGAGGACTTTTAATCATACATAGTGGGAGCATTTTAATTGAATTGACTGGCCTGAAGTACCAGAACATAAGTTGCTGAGTATTAGGAGTTTGATCCAATAGGAGTTGACTCCATTAGGAGGTGATCCAGAGCTAAGGGTTTGACCAACAAACAGATACAATTATTTTAATAATAAGAAGTACCACTTCAAATAATTGTGTGATTACTTGGTGACTCACATCCATACTTCTCATCCAAATAGTGCTATAGCATTTAATATAAAATAAAACAAAATGCAAGCAACTATGGGAAATGGAAGTGGAACACTTACTTTTCTCTGTAAGGCACTCTGGAAGTCAGACACTTAGGAATGATGTATAAACATAAACATTGGTATATTTTGCTGTTAAAATTGTGGAGGCATCGAGCTGCAACAGAGGAATGCAGCAGAGGACCTATAAATAGTCTTTAGCATTCTAGAGGGGTCAGTTGCTGGTCTTCCTGGGTACCACACTGTTGTGATTTAGGAATAATATTCTCCAGTTTAGTACTTCCACATTGTATAAAACCATGCATTGCTCCTCTCTCTCCCCTCCCTGTGAGTGCACTGATGAGGGGAATTGAAAGCACAAAAGGCAAAGATCACTGGGTTTAGATAGAACAATTTTCTGGAAACAGCAATATGATAAGGAAGAAACAACAACAACAACAACAATACTAATGACATAAGGTATTAAAAAAAAGAACTAATTCACATGAAACGTCCCCCAGAAAACAGACAATAGCAGACGCCTCCCTCTGCTGACTCACTCAACCAGAAAGAACCCCTTCTCCTCAGATGAAAATCTGTTCTCCCTACCCCATCACATGAGGTGGTATGGAAGAAGCTCTGTGCCCTCTCCCTGCTACTCCAAAAATTAACCCTGTCTTGGACAGAACCAGGACACACACTAAATATAAATTGGTATCATGTGTTTCTGCCTAGAATGAATCTTTATTAAGAGTACAATTTAAACTTGTTTAAAATAAAGGAAGTCTTGCAGGTCACCTCAATAATATTTTGAGGAACACTCAGTGAAGGAAGCAATGTACAAGGTTTTTCCTTAATGGAAGCATTCTTCAAGACACTGCCTGGCATATAAGTTTTAAGGTGTTTTGACAACATAATGTGGGCTTTATTTATGTATTTTGATTATAATCAGCCTATAATCAGTACTATAAAGTACTATAAGTGTAAGTTACTATAAGACAACGCCATAATTTTTTATGCTTGACTGAAAGCATTAAGGCAGACATATGTATTCAAAAAATTCTCTTTTTTTTTTTTTTTTTCTCTAAAAAAATGTCATGTCACCATAGGTGAAAAGCCGAAAGTTTGTTATAATTCCCATCAGGTTGAGATCTATTTCTTCTTCTGCCTGGTTTGTTGTTTTTGTGGGGGTTTTTTGTTTGTTCATTTGTTTTAGTTGTTTCCTCATTTCTTATTTGTTTTTACTGGAGTCTGTTTTAAAACAAAGTTCTACAATGTACTCCCTCTTCAGTGATTTTTAACATCACTAACTGCTTGAATTTGCTATATTTATGGTTCATTGATGAACTGACACTTACTCTTTATTGTCTTTTTTACTTTAAAACTTGTTTTGTCAATCTTCTAGATCTGCATTTCTTTAACCAAACAACTCCAATGTCAGCCTGTGTTCTTTATTACCCTCTGTTTTACTTTTTTATGCTGTATCTTGTTTCTACATTTTCCAAATTCTCTATTGTCAAGCTAGGCTTGTTTTCCTCTACTGTTTTCATCTCTAATATCATTATCATATGCATAAATATTTCATTGGCACAGAATAACTACTCATTGTTACTACTACACTTTTTCTATGTAAGTATAATGAAAAATAAAACAAATGGTAGTCATAGCTACCCAATCTTTAAAAAGAAAAAATCTGTTGAAGGTAAACCAAACGAGATCAAAGCTCCAGAAACATCAAGGAAAGTTCAAGCAAACCAAGCCTGACAAGTTTCACTCCTGAGGCCTTGCAAATTTTGTTAGTAGCCTGTTATTAGCTATGGCAATACAATCTTACTTGGCTAAAATGCCACAGATGGTCTCCTTCAAACTCAGTTTTGCTGATCATTGCAATCTGCTCCATACAAGATAATCTTATTTAGCATTCTGTAAGAGTGAATTGAGAACTCTCCTAGACTTCAGACTTTAATACTTTGATGAATACTTCCATCTGTGGACTGTTAACAATTATATAATGCATTTTTCCTTTTTTTCTGTTTAAATTTAGTTTCTAGGGCTACCTCTGTGCTTATGCATATATTTGTGTGCATTTATATATATATTCTTGTAAAATAATATTTGATTTTGCATAGACTTTGTCTCGAAATATACTGCACATGGTAATGAGAGTCAAGCAACTTACAAGAGTATTTTCTGACATCGAAGAATGTGAATATGTAAAAAATAAGTAGCAATATAACCTGATATTTTATTTCATGTAACTAGACTTAAACTAGTTTTAACATTATCTTTAAACATGCTCTCAAGTTTGCGGTATATTGCTTTTGGCCTTCTCGCATGGATAGTTGTCATTTTACACCGCTGAAGTATCTTTGTGAATAAAAGTAAACATCAGATGTCCTTGAGAAAGGACATTCAGCTTAAGCTTTTGATCTCTGTAAGTGGTAAGCCATAAGAGAAATTAACCTAAAGGTCAAGGAAAGAGCTTAATGTGTCTACTTCAAAATGTGCGAAAGGTAACTGAAGTGAGAGGCTCTGAGTAGATGTTTTTCACAAAGATGAGGCAGAACATTATTTATTACCACACAATCAAATTCAGATCTTGGCAAATGAGTGAAATTGTGTGGGCTTTACAGAAAATTGTTAGACCTTCTCTCAAAAACATCTGTGTTGTTTGTACAACTCATTGATACATTTAAACAAATACATATATGTATAAACATATATCTCTATATGCACATATGTATATAAAATCTGAAATCAAGATTCCCTTACAATAAAATTTAATGTGCATTCAACATTAGTGAAATCTTAACCTTTAAAAAGATATTTCATTTTACAATGAGTATATTATTCACAGGAGTCACAAAAATATTCTGTGGTAGACAGAACCAATTTATGCAAAATGTTATAGAGCTTGTACACGTCAACAAGCTCCTGAGGAGGCTGGCCCTAAACTAGCCCTAAAAATTGCCTCTGTAGGACTCAAAACACTAAGAACCAGGGTTATCTTCTTATGATGATACAATTTGCCATGGAAATAGAATGGCAGTTTATTCTGCAGAGGTAAACAGATCCTCTCTTCTGTAATAATGAAAGTAGCTTAATTTTAAAAGATTCTCCCTCCAAGGGAAGTTCTTCAATATATTCTTCTTCTATATAAATACATTAACCTAAAATATTCCCACTCATCCTCTTTGAAAAGTATTCTAACAATCAAATTTGATTTTATTTTCTTCTCTTTTATGGTGGCAGGAGTATATATAGCAGATTTGAATCTACTCAGATGATGCCTGAGGTGACAGAAGAACAAGGCAGCAGTTCTGTGCAGTTCAAGGTGCAGAAATACCATCATCAAAATCAACAACTCTGCAAACACACAGTAAGTGATAGACATCCTCTATCATGGCGACACACCCCACGTTTCATTCCCATACTCAGATTCACTTACAGCTAAACAACTTATCCAATGAGGAAGAAGACAAACAGATTTAAGATTAGTTGACTGGAAAAGAACACAAAGAAAAACCTGATCCAAAGTTTTTCAAGCTTGTACTAAACCCATAGGAAATATGAAAATCTGATGCTACATGGAAGTAGGTCAGGACTAGAGTCTTCAGAGCATTCTTACCTTCCATAATTTCATTGCAGAAGAGAAATAAAGGGAGTGGAATCTTACATAATGTCTATACTTAATACATGTAGGCAAAGCAAGGATGCAATGGTAGCAAGAGGAAGTAGGAACAGCAACAGTCAAGGGGTTTTGTCATTTTATTAGAATAGAGCTTAGGCAACCAGGACTTATATTTCAATTGACAAAGTCCTTCACAAGATTTGTTTATGAGAAGAAGTGCAATGTATGGACAGAAAATATTTTGAAATAAAACTTTACCAGCCATGTAACACATATTGTTTTCTCAGTTGCAAAACAAAAATATTTTAACCAGTTGAAACTTTATTGTTCAGGTCCATAGTAAACTAAAAGCTCTTGTTTAAAACATGCATTTTTCCTAACCTTTAGAAAATGATGTTTGTCTTAAATTAACTGAATTGGGGTTTTAAAGATAACATTACCCTTTAAAACCTATGATAGAACAGGTTCTTCTCTGACCTATGGATCATCAGTCACCTGAGAAAAATTTTCAAAGGACAGCAACCTGAAATTATTGATCTCTTTCCAGCTAATAACTCCATTTTGAAGATCAGCCTGAAAAATGAAGTAGACATTTTATAGCCTGTGATGGAATTTAATTTCTTATGTATTCAAAATGATGATTATGACATGGGGCTTTACAAGAAAGCATTGGTTAAGAGAAAGACATTCTAGAAAAAAATATAGATTTTTTTTACCCTAGATGTTATTTCTAGATGCATTACTAATGATAGTGAAAATTTTGTCAAATGAAAGTTCATAAGGATGAAAGAAGTTTCATAAATACACAACAAAAATTTGTAAATTTTTTTGGCTAAATATGTTCTCCACTGTTTTTATGCATCAATACTAAGGACAGTATAATCTTTTTTCTCTTTCATTTTCTCTTTCCTTAAGTCTCATTTGCGTCTTTTGGAGGGTAGGAACAAAAGAGAATATAGAAGTATTGTACTTCTCATATCTTTCAAGCAGGGATTTTAACTTCCTTTTTCCTCTGAATAAAACTCCAACAACAATTTTTCAATCAAAGAAATATTTTAATATTTATTAAATATTTTAAAAATTATTATTATCTATAATTTATATAACTAATTATAAAATACTATTTTATCTGGAAACAAGGAAAAGTTTGTAATACCTTAT
Organism: Pyrgilauda ruficollis; assembly: GCF_017590135.1. NCBI lineage: Eukaryota > Metazoa > Chordata > Aves > Passeriformes > Passeridae > Pyrgilauda > Pyrgilauda ruficollis. Next base: position 3,626,920 of record NW_024524266.1, on the reverse strand, counting down.
TTGCTTTCCTTTCAGTCTTCTGTAGAAATATGATTTTCAGGATTACCATGTTAGAATACTTGCTGATTTTAGGGATTCTGTTAATTTAATATTTTACTATAATGTTTCATTCCTTTTATGTTAGAAACATCCTGGTTTATGTACTTTGTGCTGTATGAAGAGATTTGAAACGTTTTCAGGTCTGTGAAATAACTACTGATAAGTTATTTATACTTTTAAAGAAAAATAAAGGAGGAAGGAAGGAAGGAAGGAAGGAAGGAAGGAAGGAAGGAAGGAAGGAAGGAAGGAAGGAAGGAAGGAAGGAAGGAAGGAAGGAAGGAAGGAAGGAAGGAAGGAAGGAAGGAAGGAAGGAAGGAAGGAAGGAAGGAAGGAAGGAAGGAAGGAAGGAAGGAAGGAAGGAAGGAAGGAAGGAAGGAAGGAAGGAAGGAAGGAAGGAAGGAAGGAAGGAAGGAAGGAAGGAAGGAAGGAAGTGTCATTTTGAAACGTTTCTGCTTGGGGTAGAAGATAGCAGTCTAAAGATCTTTATAATTTCTTGAACTCCATCCTAACAGTCTTTAAACTTTTATTTGTCTATCCGTCTACTGTAAAAGAACCAACAGAAGTTTCATATCTTTCACAAAACAGTTTTTCACTGTGCTTATGAAGAGTTTGTTATGGCTACATATGGAGATGCAATGATTTCTTCATGCATTGTTTTGCTGAAATAAAAAAAAACTTAGGCATCACTGCCTCTGCAAGACACTGTTCTCCAAAAGAGCCTTAAACCTCTTCTCCAAATGTCTGTGAAGCTTGGCTATTTTTCACATAATTTCCTTTAACCATCTGTGAAATCTATTCATTCCTCTTAGCACTATCTATAATTTTGTACGTACTTGCTCTATTATTTGGCATGTCCAATAATTCTGCATGTTCTGCCCAGATATTCACGGCAGTTCCAACAGCCAAATCTCAGGCCAGGGCTCAGTTTTCCACCTGCAGACCTTCACAGAGCAAGCATGGTGTTCCCAGTAATGACAGCTCTCAGAAAATATGCTGCCAGTGTGCCACTGTCTCATATTCTGATCTAATGATAGAGCAAAGGAAATTTAATAAACATGTCCAAATTTGTTTAGCAGTTTCATAGTCCCTGTATTTTCGATCTCCTGATTTTTTTTCTTATAGCTTCTCTTTCCAAACCACCCCTCCTTCTGACTTCTGGTGATTTCTCCATTACAACAATACTTTCTATTATTACAAATATGGCTTAGAGAGCAAGGCTCAAAGCAGCTCACAGCAGCAAGCAAAGTAAGCAGGAGGTCACAGTAGCAAGCTAGAGTGTAGACAGGCTGTCAAATAAGACACAAGATATAAAAGAAGAGAGAAAGACTGACAAGGAGAAGCTCACCTTGCTAACTAAAGGTTCCCATGGGTCATGAAGTTACATCAACTCATCCTAGTTTTTCAGTCATCCAACACTTCTTCAGGCGCACTATCCCTAATATCTTAACACCTGCAAAACTGCCACTAACTCCTTTCTAACTGCATCTGCATTTGCCTCCAGAGCACTCTTACCCACTCTTCCCAGACTATTCCAGCACGACCACTCTACATTAACTACCTCCCAGTGATCCCTCTTACCCTAATGTAGAACCATTATGATCTTACCACAAAACTAAATTTTACTAACAAAGACACACAACCTTTAAGTGCCTCTGAAACCAGGGATTGAAAACATGGATTGTCCTGGAAGGGTTATTTTCATGTACTGAAAATCTATGACCCTGGTTGTAGCAGTAAAATGCCCCTGATTCATTGCATTTGATTAATTCTCTCAACACAAAAGAGCTCTCTTCTTGGACCTATGCACAAAAAGCACTACATAAGGACAAAATGTGCTGCCACTGAGATATTAGACAGATCATCTTGGTGTATAAGCAGAGTTATATGTAATATACAGTGAATAGTGTGTCTTCTGTATTCTCTTTTCCTTTTTATTTTGAAATTAATTATTAATTATAGAAATGGACAGTTCAAGGTGCAGTAATAGAAGTCTTTAATAGCGACTGTGCAACAGTTTCTTATCTGTACGGGATGTAATATTGAGAAACAATGATCCATGTTGATGGTATCTTGCCTTTGATGTTTCCCAACAGATTGAAAGCAGAGTAATTCTACTGCTGGCCACTTTGCAGTGACAGCTGGGTGAAGTAATTGTAAACACTGAAGATAACTTTCCATATGGCAAGAATTCCTAACATTATTTGGTAATCACCAGTGTATGCTCGTTAAGAGCCAGGGCTGTATCACCTTATTGAATATGACTGTCTACTTAGAAATTCTGTTGTGTTGAATTTGTTTGCAATGTGTTAGTCATTAAAAGAGCCCAAGTCCTACCTATTGGATTCAGATGTAGATTTTGGTTATCAAAGGGGTAGTATTTATGTATATAATATGGTATTTATTATATAATATAATATTTATGTATATTCTCTTCCCCACCACCCCCTGTCCTGTTCCCCCATTCTCTTTCACAAATGGAATAGGAAAAAATATTTGGATACAAATAAATTTAATTTTTCAGCCAAACTCATCTTCAGCCAGTAGTCAGAGCCATTCCACAATTTCTCTTGCTTGCTGCCTCACTGAAGCTTTCCAGCACAGGATTACCAGTGGAAAATTTACTAAATGAAATTCCACATTTTTCACCTTCTCTCAGCCACTTTCCCTGGATGATACTCAATATCTATATTTAGATAGGCTAAATCAAGTCCTAGATTTCCATTTTTGAATATTTCATAACAAAAAGTGATTGAAGAGATAGAAATATCTATCTCTAAAGACATTATAATATTTAATCAGAATATGACTTCTCATCATTGTTTGCTACTGTCTTAAACTAGATTATAATATTTAATAACATCATCCATTCAAAATGTGTAACTTTCTGATAAAAAATTCAGAAAAAAGATGTCAATATTTTGGAAATGTAAGTGAAAATTGAAAGATTTAAGATCTACAATCTCTTTTACAGAAACTCAAAATATGCTGATTTAAAGGAATCCTCAAGGGATCAAGTCCAGCTCCTGGCTCTGCACAGCACCATCCCCCACATCATGTGCCCCAGACTATTTTCCAAATGTTTTTGAACTCTGCTAGGCTTGATGCTGTGACCACTTCCCTGGGGACCCTGTTCCAGTGCCCAGCCCTCTGGTAGAAGAACATTTGTCTAATATCCAATCTAAACCTCCCCTTGAATAACTTCAGGCCATTCCTTCCAGTCCTGTCACTGATCACCAAAGAGAAGAGATCATTGCCCGCCCCTCCTGTTCCCCTCACAAGGAATCTGTAACTGCAATGAGGTCTTCCCCCACTCTCCTTGTCTCCAGGCTGAACAGACCAAGTGACCTCAGCCTATACGCCTTCCCCTCCAGGCACTTCACCATCTTTGTTGCCCTCCTTTGGACACTGTCTAATAATTTAATATCTTCCTTATATTATGGCACCCAAAACTGTCCCCAGCACTCAAGGTGAGGCCACCCCATTGGAGAGCAGAGCAAAGTGGGACAAACCCCTTGCCCAGCTGGCCATGCTGTGCCTGATGCCCCCCTGGACAGGGTTGGCTCTCCTGGCAGCCAGGGCACTGCTGACTCACGCTCAACTTGCCATCAGCCAGGATCCCTGGGTTCCATTCCATTCTATGGCACTGCTGTCCGGCCTCTCCTTCCCCTGTCTGTCCATACATCCAGGGTTGCCCCATTCCAGGTGCAGAATCTGGGACTTTCCCTTGTTGAACTTCATACAGTTGTGAAAGTCTCTCTGCAGGGCCTCCCTGCCCTCAAGGTAATGAACAGCTCCTTCTGGTTTTGTATTGTCTGTGAACTTGCTTAGTGTCCCTCCCAGTCCTATGTCCACATTATTTATGGAGATGTTGAAGAGCACAGGACTGAGGACAGAGCCCTGTGGAACCCGCTAGTGACAGGTCACCAGTCTGATGTCACCCTTCACCGTAACCCTTTGTGCCTGACCCATGAGCCAGCTGCTCTCCCATCACATGATGTGTTTATCCAGCTGTATGCTGGACAGTTTTTCCAGAAAGATCCTTTGGGAGACAGTAGCAAAAGCTTTACTGGAATCCAAATAGTTACATCAACTGACTTCCCTTGATCAAGTAGCTGTGTTACCCTGTCATAAAAGGAAATCAGGTTTGACAAGCAGGACTGTCCTGTCATGAATCCATGCTGGTTGTGACCAATGACTGCATTGTTTTTCATGTGTTTTTCAATGCCACCCAGAACAACCTTTTTCCTGATTTTACCAGGCACTGAAGTGAGATTGACAGACTTGTAGTTTCCATACTCCTCCTTCTTGCCCTTCTTGAAAATTGGGATGTTTGCCAACTTCCAGTCAGCTGGGATGTCTCCGGATTCCCAAGATGGATCAAAAATCATCAAGAGAGGCTTTTTGATGACATTGACCAGCTCTTTGAGTGTTCTTGGATGAATCCCATCAGGCCCCATAGATTTGTAGGGATCCAACAGGAACAACAGATCCCTCATAATTTCAGGGTCAGTTAAGAGTTTATCATTCTGGCAGTCATGATCCTCCAGCTCAGGGCACTGAGACCCTTTTGGTCTGTCATCCATGTTGAAGACAGAGGCAAAAATGTGGTATATACTTCTGCCTTGTCTCTTTAAAAATAATTAGCATTCTTTATTATGATTGTATTCCTGATGTTTCAGAAATATGAAAGAACATTAAATATTAATTGTCAAATGTTCTTTTACAGATTGGGAATAAAACACTTTTAAATATAAAATATCTAGAAATTGTAGAATAGTAAAATATGGAAATTTCACCAATCCTACAATTTTCAACCAAATCCTTCCCCTTCTTCACCCACTAAAAGAATAAAAACCTGTATGAAATCCTTTCTTCTTTTCATGAGGGCTCGTAGAAAAGAACAAAGGCCAAAAGTTTTCTTTTCAAATTGCATTCAACACACTGTAGAAAGCCTTTGAAGAAAATTGACTTAATTAGCATATTTCTAATCTCATTCTATGCCACACTCTGTACATAAAATCATAGGTTTATCAGTTTCTGGTTTCGCTAAGAGTAGAATGTTTCATGCATTAAGGAAACTGAAATATACATAAATATTCTGCTTTATAAAAATATTTATGCATTAAAAGTCGTATCTTCTACTTCAGCCTTTTTGCTCTGCATTAATCAAACACCCACGGGTTCTTTTTGTTGGAGCTGACATTATTATTCTAAGAACTATAGAAAGTCTTTGGTTGGAGTGATCTTTGAAGGTCGCCTAATCTGACCTCCTGCTCAAATCAGTGTAAATGTCAAAGCTTAGCTCAAGCTGCTGAAGATTTTATGTGTTTGACTTCTAAAAATCTCCAGGGCCAAATGATCCACAATCTTACTGGGAAACCTGTTTTCAAGAGTGGAAGTTTATTTCAGCAATTTTCCTATCTGTATATTCAGAATTTGCAAGCTAACAATTTATATTTTTTCCTGTTAATATGAAGAGTAGAAAACTGTGACAATTTATAAGTATAAAAGCTGGCAGTTCACTTAGATTAGGAATCTTTTAAGCCTGATGATTATGTGTTTTTGAAATGCTAGTGGAAAGAAGCAGACATTTCTGGGATTCATCTGGTCTGATCTCATAGTTCCAACATCAGACCAGTCAGGTACTTCTAAAATGTTCTGACAGTGCCTATTTTTTAGCTCTTCTTATAACAAAAAGACTGAAAATTACTTGCTTAGAGATATAGACACATTCTAGTGTCATGTTAGACATACAGATCGTAATCTTGGTCCTTCAGGGTATTTTATAGAGGACTTCTGTACACCAAGTTTTACTTAATCCTTAAAATCAGTCAAGCACTGGAGGCTCATTTTGAATCTCAAAGCATGCTCAGCACTTAGGTATTGGCTTCCAGTATGATCAGAGAATCTCTTTAAGCTTTCTCATAATTCACAGATGTTTAAATCCCCAAACAAATTTTTATTTTAATCCTTCAAATGTGTTTGAATTGGACTACATCCAGTATGTGTAGAGATCACTGAATGCAATAAAGAAAAGTTTTGGGTTAATTTCAGTTAGACCTTTTGGAAGAAAAGATTATCACATTCAAAGAAAATATATACAATATTGTCTAAAAATTAAATATATTTTCTTTTAATTAAAGAGGTTTTTATTAATGTATCTTTGATATTTATAAAATATCTAGACTAGATCTAGACCTTTTAAACTCCGCTATTAAGCATGAATTACTAAATGAAAAAAATGTATAAGAAAATGCCTAGGATAAAGTCAACTAGTCAACTACCTATTGCTCACCTATAGCTGTGCATTAGTCTCTGAAAACCAAGCACTTTCCAATCCTCTGCCTTGCTCTAACTAGCTAGGCTCTGCTCTTGGCAAGGTTACACACCACAGACTTTTTTCAGAGAGCTCACTGTTAGAGGGGAAAGGGGGACACCCATCACACAAAATGGAAGCTAATCTGAGACATTCAATCTGCGCCTATGATCTGCATAGGATCCATTCTGGGAAAACAAAATTTATTATGCTTTCTACATTTATTTCATCCTAATCCTTATACTACTGCTGACTCAAAAAGCAACACCTTTCTTTATTCTTTTTTTTTCTGCAGATTTTTCACAACTTTAATAACTTTGTTTTTCCTTGTTATCAAAATTGAGCATATACAAATATAGAAGATATATGGTGCCATCTGTATAGTACTACATCAGTGGTTTATGTTATAGTAAAAAATTTCTGTTAGAAATCTATTATGTGCAACAAGGAGACAGGTATATACACATAGAGTGATAGAGATGTATTGGAAGACAAAAGCTAATTGAAAAGAAAAAAAAAAAGACCTTTTCTTTCTCTTTCTGTTTTGGATATTGCTTCTAGATCCTCTGGCTCAGAACCTTACTTTCTCCATTTTCTTTCTGTAAAGACATTGTTTATTTACTGACACAGCTCTTGACTCTTTAAAAAGAACATTGGTGCCTTAGCAAGAGTCATCTCAGGTAACCAGGGAGCACATCTTTACTTTCGGTCTCATGAATTCATCAATTGAAATGACAATTCCATTGGAGAATCATTACATAGAAAGCAAAAAACTTTGGAAATCGTCAGATAAGTCCAGGAAAACAGACCAAATGAGCTGAACAAAACCTCCACAGTGGACTTTGGTTTTATCTCAGAGAACTCACATCCTCAGAGCCAGCTTTCTGTATTCCTCATTTTTCCTGTCCCCATTAATCGAATAACCAACATAGATTATTAGAAGCAAAGTTGCTCTTTTACTGCTCTTGTCAACTTTTCCTCCTTGCTCCGTGTCTGAAATGTGTAATTGAAAAACTATAAAAGGCCCTGATGTTATGAATATGAACAAGGCCAAGCTTCCTCAGGAGAAAGAGGTTCTCGTTTATTTAAATAGCTACAAGGAACAGAGTGCGCAGGATAGGCCCAAGCACTCATGCAGCAACTCAAAAACAGAACAGTATGTTATCCCCAAATGCACTGGGCTCTCCCCAGAAAACAAGTTTCCAGGAAAAAGCCAAGCCCAATAGAACCTCCGCCTTTTATAACCCCCTTTGAGTCCAGGATTGGTGAATTTTGGATCCGTGCGGTGATTGGTCTGTTTCCAGGCTTCTCATTGGTCTTTAATGCCATTCGTTTGGGACCGATCATTTCTGCAGGGCGTGAAATCATGGGTCAGATCTTCCATCCAATCTTCTTCAACCTCTCTCTGCCCCACCAGACTGCCCCTCCACCAAACCCTGGACCCTTCCTCCAGAACATTCTAACAACTCCAACTGTTAACACAACACAATTAATACAACATAATTGAACTCTAATTTAACATAACTTTTACTAATGCTGCATCAAATAGGTACCATTTTTTGTTCTTTTTAGGATTCTCTTGGTTAGGAATGATATTTTTCAATTTAATATTCCCACAAATGCCACTCCAAAACTTGTGCTGTTTACTTACTCCCTCTCTCCCTCTTCCCGTCCTTCTGTAGAGGGATGGAAAGGGGAATTGGAGGCACAAAAGGCAAAGATCACAGGTTCAGGTAAGAACAATTTCCAGGAAACAGCAATGAGATAAGAGAATGAACAATAACAGCAACAATATTAATAACAAAAATGTATAAGAGAGGTGAGTGATTCATATGCAAATGTTCACCATTACCTGACCATTGTCATGTTACCTCAGCCTGGAAAAGACTTCCTTCCCCCTGCCCCTGGCAATGACCATTCTGCTTCCTGGCAAAAATTAACCCTGTTCTGGCCAAAACCAGGACAAGGGCTAAGTTCATTTCTTGAGTGCATGTAAAGAAAGTTTTATATATGTAACATACTATTAAAAAGAAAATAAATAATTTTAAGTGTTTACTGTGACATCTAATAGAGGAATTCTCAGGGTCAGGCATGAATAATTTATTCATTAAGAGAGGGGTTATAAATTGCAAATTCTCAGGACAAGAGAATAATGCTGTAGTGTGATTCCACCAGCATAAGAACATAAAGAATTTAAAATCATGCAGATAAGAACTATACTCAAACTAAAACAATGTGCAATACCTCAAGGGACTGTCATTTTCTTTTCAATGCAAGGATATACACTGACTCTCAATCCAGACAAAGTGAAACTCTCATATAACCTAATATTCCTTTTCCATACTCCAGAGAATATTCAATCAATGCAAAAATCCTGTATACCTATGCATATTCAGAAAAAATGTGTATTTTATATAGAATATTTTTTTAAATAACTTCTCTAACCTTTATTACCAAATTACCCTTTATCAAGGAATACTCTGATGGGATAAACTATTTTTACAAGTACTTCAAGTTGCTGCCTAGTTTTACTGCTAATTGTGTTTCTTGGTAGTAGATAATTTTTCTCATGTGTGTTCTGTGTTTCTGTTCCTCACCTGGAGGAACACAGTTTGAATAGTAATATACTTTATTTATTGAATGATATTTGAACAAGAGGCTTCCTTGGAAAAAAAATACATGCTGCTTAAAGAAAAAAAAATACTAAGCAGCATATTCTGTGTTAGGCTTTGTGTGTGTTTGTACAGTACATTGATTCCATAAATACATAGATATGAAACTACAGACAGACTTCCTATTCAAAATTACAATTCAAAACCTGCCACTTTTGTTCATGTGGTTTGTATTATAATAGATTGCACTAACATGAATTGGTTTAGAATAACTACTAATTAAAGCAAGAAAGAAAGGTAATACTAGGCTTTTAAAATGACATTAATTTAGAAGCCTTTCTAAAAAAATAAAACAGAGATAAAATATTTCCTGGGTTTTTTTTTTCCATCTTCACATGTAGTTTTTACACAAAATAGAATTCACAGTATTTTATTTTATTTTATTGGCTGTAAATGTATGAATATATGATACCATATTTATAACCACTGTATGTATTGGAAATGGGAATGTCTTATTTCCTATACTGATTTTTTTAAACTACTGTTTCTACCCTATTTATCTCTGTCAGAAAGCTCTTTTAAAATATTGGCTATTTCTTTATTTTCAATCATATTTACCCTGGTACTTTTATGGCTTTCTCAAAGGCTGGCCTTTCCTTCACCAAATTCCTAATTCGTTTTGGTACTATTGTGTCATGTAAGATATGCATAGGTAATAGTCCTTATCTCCATTTATATCATCTTCATTACAGACTGTGATTTGAAGCAGTTCTGAAGAGTAAAACAATGGTATAATTTGTAGATTGTGTTACCTGAAGGAGAGACAGATGTTTAAATTTAAATTCTATAAATTATACTCTGCATATATATAAAGTATTGAAATATTACACAGAATTCATATTGCACAACTTCTTTTCAATTAGGTCTCTAAACAGTGGAATAATTCTAATATAATTTACTAACTATCTTTTAAAAACATCATGACACTTTTACTGGATGTGTGAAAATAGAGAAGAAGAATTTACTTATTTATATTTATTTATAAAAAATACTGCACTTATATCAGTATTTTTGCAACATTTTGTCATTAATATATTCTTATGCTAATTTATGTAATAATATTATACATTATTTTTATCTAAAGCTTGGGTTCTAATATATATATCACCAAATTCAGTTCAACTGCATTATGAGAAAATGCCTTTATTATTTTTGCAGTTAGGGAACATAAGTAAGTTTTAGAGATAAATATATATATATATATATAAATTTAATATTTTTCATCCTTATTATATAGGTACAATACAATACATTGAATAAGCAATATTTTTTGTGCATTTTAATAATAATTTCTTTAGTGAATTTGATATAACGGTATAAGTGATATATTTTTTTGCTTATGCAGCAGCAGATTTTATGATAATGTCCAAGTATGAAAAACACAGGAATGTTAAATTTTTAATGCAACTTTAACTTGAAACAAATTTTATTTTAGTGCAAAATATTCTTTTAATAAGTATCTTTAAAAGAAAGGAGTACTAGGGATCAACTCTTTTTCTTTCAAGAAAAAATAATAAAACCATGTCCTATATAGTTTTGAAGTTCTGTGTATTAAAAAAATTGACATAATCTGTCATCACAGAGTAGTCATACTTTTTCATGTTTTTTCTCTCAGTCAGGAAGGATATCTCTTCATCAAATAAAGTAGCATTTACCTTCTGAGACCTGATAGATGCTGGGCATGTGACAAAGAGGCTCTTGCAGGGCTCCATGAATGGGTTGGACACGAAAATATTGAATATTACCACACCTTATATTAGGGAAAATTATTTACAGGTGAAATCAATATACAGAAGGGTAGGGCTGTGGGTAAGTTTGGCATTTCTGGGACAGGACCTAGTGGTCCCTGAGGGTTATGGTGACCTCCTGCGCCCTGAACAGGGTGAGGGGAGTCCTAGAGATCTGGGCAAGAACATTCAAGGACTGTTGATGCCCTCCAAGGACATGACAGTTTCACAGTGCTTGCACAGCAATGAATGAAATAAGGCATTTAATATTTTTAAAGTATGAAACAGACAGTGAACTCTTCAAAGCATTAATTACTTTAATTAATTAATTATTAAGTCCTCAAACCTTTGTAGAGGCACAAGTTTATCAGAAAGAAGAGGTTTCAGCTCTATAGCTGGACATTTAAATTCTGTTTGCTACAACTGAACTTGACATCTAGCCTGCAATAATAGGTCCTAGTCAATAGTCAGTGGGATGAGAAAGCTTTAATCCAAAGTAAGCACCTCAACTTGATCATCTAAATGTCTTTAAATCCTTGTAGTTGTACCACCAGAATATGACAGACACTTAAATTCATTTCTCTTTCATAATAATTGATAAAGCCCTGAGATGAATCAAAGTTTTCATACAAATAAAAACCCAGTCAGTATTCACAGAAGTCAAAAGGTACTTTTCTAGGCAAGATATACTGTACATATAATAGCTCAAACATACATAAATGGGTATTCTAGATGAATTTTTTATTTTCCAACAGATAAAGGATAAAAGAAAATTGTATAGCAATTTAACAGGCAAAGAGGATAAGTGGGTGGCTAATGCCATACATAACTAATGACAACATAATTAATTGGGACAAATATTAGTCTTTAATGAAAATTCTCTCTTGTATATTGAGTGCCAATATTCTATGGATAAGGCTTGAATTGTGTCACAACCATTTCAATGAGAGAGACTAAGAATTTAAATTTAATTAGTACTTCATGTATACAAGCTGTAGTTAGTCAGCAGTGAGCTTGATACTAATTAATTAGCCAGTCTGTTGAATGTTGAAATTTTCAAAAAAAGAAAATAGAAAAAGAAAGAAAAAAGTACCGTGCCAGTAAATATTTCCTCCTTTAGAGTGACCCAAATTAAATTTACTTGGTGTTTCACTTTGTCATTACTCTAGCTCCCTAATGAATGCTGACAGAAAATTTAGCAGAATAATTTTATATGTAAAATATTATATGCACATAAATGCTCTTAAAGTAGGAGAATGCTCAATTAATTTACAGCATCAGGTGTGAAAGCATATTAAAGATCTTCATTACATCACGTCTTCATTACCTTCTTTACATCACATCTTAGTATCCACACTCAAGTCTGCAGACTACTGCCTAGAACTCTAGAGGCCAATCCACAAAGATTTTGTAATACTCAAATATAAACATCAGGAACAATGATATGTTAATTCTGCTCATTTATTCTTCTGAATATGTTTTAGAAGGAAAAAGGTGTCCATAGCTGGAGTGATGGATTAGGTACAGAAAAACAGGTGGAAAGCTTTAACAGTGAAGAAATTTTTCCATTAGTAGCTAACTGAGTACCACTGCAGGCAGCTGTGCCAAGAAGGCAGAGGAATCCAAGAATTCTACAATTCTATGGTGGAAAGGAGCACTGTCAAGAATATCTTTCTGGAAAAGGACCCTTTTTTTTTTTATTTTTTTTTTTTATTTTTTTTTTTTTCAAATAGATATATTTAGCTGAACTCTGGCTACAGTGACTTCATTGCTGCCAGTTCTACCAAATGGGTAAAATGAAGCTCCCAAAGCTCCCAGTAAAGCTACATTTTCTCTGGTAGGTCAGAATGATATTCTGTGAATAAAGTATGAGATATATACAAGGTAAATATTAACCTTTGATCACATGAACAGTTTCTGTAAAAACAAGACAGCAAAAATAAACAGATCAGGTATAAATGTTAGAAAATAAGCTTCATTGCTTGCCTTGATAAAGAGGTTATATAGTACAAACCTTTCATAATGTACTGAACTCCCTTAAATCAATTTGAAATTAGTTTACTGTCTTGTTGATAAATCTCATCGTTATACCTTGAAGGTGATTTAACAAGTATTTTTCAGTGTATAATTTATACCATGTTAGGGAGAGATAAGAAAGCAAATGTTCCAAACCAACAATCATTGTCATATTCATTTATAAATTTTGCTATGTTAAAGGTTTGAATAAAGTTTTGAATAAAGCTTTTGGGTACAGCTATGCATAATGATCGTTCTACTGTGTGTGTAAACTCTGAAAACTCTTGAGTTAGATAAAATTTCAATGTATTCTATATTTTTCTCTATGTATAACCAATTTTTCCTAAGACTGGAAACAGAACAACAGTTGGTGTAAGTATGAATAATCCCAAAAAGGGTTACTTGTTTATTTTTTCTTTTGGCTTTTACTGCCTGTGGAAATCTCAAGTAATGGAAGCCCATGTGCAGGAAGATATTAAAATTTCTTTCTGGAATTGTCCATACTGAAGAATAGAATTGATAATTTTTTCCATGCAACAAGTTTCTTGTCTCTTTTAATTAAAAATAATTGGATATTATATTGTTTAACATATATATATGTATTGCAATGTAGCTATGGTATTATGAAAAATCCTTTGCTGGGATTTTTCCTCTCCTGAGAAGCTGAGGAGCCTCAGGAGAGAAATGTAAACAATTATTATCTACTGCTGTGGAATGCAACAGGTGCATCCATGATTGGTCCATGTGAATTGTTTTCCATTGATGACCAATCACAGCCACCTGTGCCAAGGCTGTGAGCAGTCACAAGATTTTGTTATTCTATTCTGTTCTATTCTTGTTGTAGCTTTCTGATCTCTCTGTTCTTTTAGTATAGTCTTAATGTAGTATTTTAATATAATAGTTAACATAATAAATCAGCCTTCTGAAATGGAGTCAAGCCTCGTGTCTCCACACACAAAGAGTCATCAACATTGCAACATATACACTTTTGTAAAACTGGGTTAATTAAATTTAAGGAGCATAATGTGTGCTCATTCACAGTGGATACATAGGTAAGTTGAGTCCCCATATTATGTGTAGTCATGGTTTTTCTAGCATCCAAAAATAAGCTTTATGATATAATGAATTATATAATTACATTTCAGAGCTACCCACAGAAACTGTACCTCTCATTCTCTCACTAAAGGGAATTGATGGTTTTGTCACACAATTAGAAGTTGCAGCTGCTTGACTCAAGGCAGGCATTTATTTCAGCATCTGTAAGGGGATATCTGATATTCTTTATACCTTAAAATAGATATAAACATTGTACAATGATATGTAGTGCAGGGATTTCCAGTCTCAGCCATCTGAACTATGTAGCAGTCCAGTGCAAAGGCAGAAATGAACACTATTGGCAGTTAGCTAGCATTTCTGCAACATTCTTCATTTAGTGGGGAGAAGGTCACCCTGTGTCTACTGTTGCATCATGGTGACCAAGAAAGCCGGTATTGCCAGTTGCAGACCAGTGGTTAAAACTGTGCTAATTTTTTGCATGCTAAATCTATGCTGCTTTAGCCTTGGTCCGTCAAGTTGCTAGAATCCTGGCCTGTGTGAACTGGAGTTTGGTATTGGGTATTGTTATAATACACAGTTTAAGTGTGAGATAATAGTGCAAGCCTCAGAAATATGGGTGCAAGTTGGGGAAAGCTACTTGCCAGTTGGTCAATAAAGGGATGAGCCTGTGAAAGGACTGCTTCAAAAAGTTACAAGGAAATAAGGACTAAACAAGTGAAAAAGGCTATAAATCATCATCAGCAGCATAACAATACAGCATGCAGCCCAGCCTGCCTAGAAAGTCCACACCGTAAGAGGAGAAGCAGAAGGAAGAGGAGAGGGAGATAGCCACCACAGGAGCTGCAGGATGGTGGGAGCCACGCATGTGCTCCCAGGTTGCCTGCTAGTTGTGGCCTCCGGTTTTCCTTTCTTCCCACTGCTCATCTCTTTCCAGAGTCCCCCTGGGGGTCTGGGACCTGCCTGGAGGTGGTTCAAGGCTGCACCTGATGCTGCAGTTGAACACGTGTGTGTGCCCAGGTGAATTTTTCCTTACAAATCCTGAAGGTTTTTCAACCCAACTGAGTAGTTATGATTTTGAGCAAAAATTTTGCACTTCAAGATATAGAAAACAGTCTTCACCACAGCCTGTAATGCAGATGGCATAACTGAAACAACTTACTGTTTGGCAAATTCCGAAAAAAAGTAATTCGAAATTAAAAATAAGTGTATAAAAATTAATATCTCGGCTAGAAAAACAATGGATTACTCATGATTATGACTTCCTTTGGAGTTCCTAAATGGCACATGGCTTAGAACCATGAATATCAGATTCAGGCATAGTTCAGCATTTTGCTCCTGTGTTATATTTAAATACAAGGACACAGACTTATGTTCTGTGTTATGTCTTAATAAAGTCAAGTCATACATCATGACAAAATATTTGCTCTCTCTCTTTAATATCTATAATATATTATACAGACAAATATGAAGGAATCAGTTACTGATCTTCCATGTCACTTTCACATCAGCTGATGAAATTTCATGCAAAATTTGATGAATTACCATTCACTTTCATTAAGTACTGCATTAAAATGACTTTCTTGCTTTATTGTAATTTCCTATACTTTTAAAAAAATGTATATGTTTGGAGAACAAGATTATCACTGATATAGAAAAATTAATCAGAATACAATAGAAGAATGTTTGAAATATTTCCCTTCACTATAACCATCTTAAAATCTGAAAGCAGTAGAGACAAGAGACGAAAAGAGAAAGATCATCCTACTTGCAGTTACTTGGGAAAAATAAAGATATCAGAGCTATATCTGATTTGCAAAGATGATGAGAAAATTAGTTTATGTGGTGTTAATTAAGTAGCAAATACATATATAATTATTTTCTGCCTATTGTTACCATTTTAGAGACCTAGATTAGTATTGAATTTGTAAACATATTTCTGCTATGAGAAAGAAGTCTCTCTGGAGACAAACAAGTTTAACACAGAAGTCTGTTCAATTTTTTTCTCTTTATTTAAGTGTATTTTGGCAGGAAAAAGAAGTGTTAAACTTCCTTTAATTTCTTACTTTTAAATGCACTTTATACTTGCTCAAGATCTTGTATCTGGTTTCTCCTTCCCTTATTGCCCAAGCATTTAGAAGAACATGAAGTCAGTTTTTCACTGTAAAAGGTCATAAATGAAATGGAATGCAGCAATGCTGACAAGAAACACTTTGCAGATCTATCTGGGGCCATTTAAGGGCTGTTTACTTTTGGATGAAGGATTACCTATTAAATCTGAAAGAGGTTGCAAGCTGAATAAACACCATCTAGTAGGGTCAGTTATCCTCATTGTCAAGCAGTAGAAGTAGCAAGAATGTTCTAGGTCAGCTGGTGATGTACCATACATTTAAATCATACTGAAAGGATTAAAAGGTGCTGAGGTGAAATGGCATTAACAGACATGGCAATTTTCAAGAGATTTTTCCAGGAAAGATATGGTTAAAAAACAAAAAGGATGATTAAGTCTTTTCATGTAAAATAAACATCAGCCACACTCTCCTAGGGAAGGGGTAAAGGCAACATGTGATAAATATAACTCAAAGCAACTCCCTGGGTGCATTTGTAGGCATGTGACTGTAAAAGACTAGTTCATATGATCCTCTCAAGTCATTTTAGTGGAGTAACATTAAAAAAAGCATTAAAGGATTTTGTGTTACAAAGATTTTTTAAGCCATGTCCCTATGCTATACACATGGGGAAAAAATCAAGTATGAAGGAAGGATGAAGAAATGGGTTTGCAAATTGGTATTAAATAAATATAGTTTTATAGTCCTGATCAAGAAGGATTTATTGAAATGTGGCATGCTTTCAACTGATCTGAACAAGGTCTGAGAAGTGCAACCAGCAGCATGTTTGCATTAGTTGTAGGATGCATGCCACTCTCACACCTCTAAATTAATTCCAGGTCTTAGGTGTATTTTAATAGAATAAGTGTTAAAATACTATCCTGTCTTCTTTATCTGACTGGGACATAGACTATTAGTATACTTGAAATATCAAGAAAAGTGTAATCTTTATCATCACTTATGTGAGGAAATAATATACATCATTCTTCTTTAACTAGTAAATATTTTTTTTTAGAGAGAACAAAATCCACTGCATATTTAGAAGTAATTTGAGTCAATACACTGTGAGCTTTTTCTTGTTCATGACTTCAGAATAAATTTCTGGGGTAGCATAATGGATAGAAATTATTAATTCTCATTTCACTGATTTATTGCCACTGAGATGAGAGTAATTGTTCTATAGCAGACCTTCAACTCCCTTCCAGTGCACTACACTGTAGAATGCATGTGCATTCCAGTTTGCTCCAGCTATTCTGGTCAGTGTTATAAATAATACAGGATAAGCAGTGATAAATATTTGAACTGAACTGTAGATATTTTGCATACTGTTAACCTGAGCTTCTAAGGAGCTTTTGAAAGTCAAATCTTTGCCTTGGCTGTGGGTGCTGAGGGTGGAAGTACCAGCTAATAAAGTCAGTAAGAAATAAGGTTCATTGTAATATAACACTTTCTTGAAGGCCAGTGTATGATTAATTAACCTTCAAAACTAGATCAATGGTGCCAGGTTATTATCCATTTAGAGTGTTTTTGTGTTTGCTTTCTTTATCAACATGCTATACTCAGTGGGAAAATTAATGGTAAATAGAAAATTTATTTTCACTCGCTTTGTGCCAAGAGGGTTTAAAATTAGATAATTGAGATAGATTAGACATCTGGCATCAAATCTGACCTCTTTCACCATTCTGTTTGAATGCATTATACAGTGTATAACATCAGTGCCCTCTGCTAGGATAGGTTTAAAGTGCAAAGCAACAGAAAAATACTGTTCACACATTATAATACAAATACTTAAATGTAATCTCTGAACTTCTATTAGTTGATACTTTAAATAGCATCGTGGAAAATATTTCAAGCATTTCACTGGATTTGGGTCCATTTGCTTTTACTAGATTGAAAACAGGAGATTATAGCTCATGCAGGATTATCTCCTGAATTCTGTTCTAAAATATTTTAATCTTTTCATCACTGGCAGATTGCAGAATCACAGAAAAACAGAATGCCTCATTAAGAGTTTATTTTTTTCCCTACCTATGACTTATGTATTTAATTTTCAAAAGCCTTTTTACTTTTAATTGCTAATTTGATTTGTAGATCCATATGAAAAACGTCAAATTCTTTATCTTCTTCTGATTATATTTGAATATCTGTTTTTATGGAGAATGGTGGGATGATTACATTTTCTACCAGTGATTTTAACTCTATTAATCTTCCATTCAGTCCTGTCATTGATAATGCCTTAGCCTGCAGTTGAGCTCTCTGTTGACTTTATCAACATGAATTCTGTCGTTTGTCATCTAATTTATTTCAATATTTTCAAGATAATAACCTGTTCTTCAGAGAGAATGGAAAACTCATTTGTTCAGAATTGGACATTATTTTGGTATTCAGAAGTTCAATTTCTTTTGGATATTTTAGGACTGCTCTTTATATTTTCTTGAATGCAGTTGCTCTCTAACTTTGTCTAACTCAACCTATATGGGTGGATTGTCCCCATTTTAATGTCTTTTTGCACCTCTTTAGGTATAAATTTAGTAATATCTTTATCTGTCACTAGATATGTTGGTCTCCCTTTCACACACTAATAAAACCATTAAATTACACTCCACATAATCATGGTACATGATATGTGTGGTATGTAATGAGAATTTATTCTGCTGTTACTACATTCTGTTGCTTTCTGCTCCATTAAGTGACAACCTCATGCACCAATACATGGCAGGGGTGGAGCAGAGGTGTCTGGAAAGAGATGCAGAGAAGGGATCTGGGGTTCCTGGTGAACACCAACTCTCCCATCACCCAGCAATGTGCCCTTGCAGCAAAAGCTGCCAACAATCTCCAGGGCTGCATTAGGCAGAGTGTGGCCAGCAGCTCAAAGAGCAGTTCCTGCTTTGTTCAGCCCTGTGGAGACAAGTCTAGAGTTCTGGGACCTGGGCTGGACTACCAGCAGAAAAAATACATGGATTGGTAGAAGGAACTCAGTGAAAGGACATGAATGCTTTGCACAAAAGGAAATTACTGAAAAATCAATCCACTGTATAATAAAGAGCAGTGATTAAAAATATAGCCTGTACCAGATTAAATCTCTGTCTGTGTCTCAGTGACACTATGTCAGACATTCTCAGTTCTACCTGTGCTCTCCTCTGAGTTGGTCCTTGCTTTGAAGACTGACAATTTCAGACCAAGAACGGCTGTTATATTGTAACACTTTAAAGTGATTCTTTGACTCACATTGCCATATAATTTGAAGAGCACAACTCTCAGGACCCCAATTTTTAAACCATGGATCCTGACGTTCTCACTGGATTTTCCTTATAACTACAAAGCTGTGAACTTAGTTTTACCTTACAAATGAAAACAAATGAGCTTCTCAGATTTTAGAAACTGGGCACTTTATTTCCTGTAAACTTTGACACTGTAGGATGGTCTTAGAAAATCTAGTACACAACAATATTGGTAAACCATGACATATTTCTTCTACCAAAACAATACTAAGCCATCAAAAATAAACTGATATATACGGGGAGGAGGGGACAGGAGAGAGGGAACAGAGCTGACATAGAATTGTTAAGGTTAGAAAATACCTCAAAGGTCATTGAGTCCATCCTCCTCTACTTTTGAAACTAACTTTGCATAGACAATTTGATTTTAGGTGTTAGGAAGAGAAAGAATATACAAAAAGTAACATTATGTCATCTAGTGGCTAATTTGCAATCAAATAATATATATGTGGATGGATTAATGAGTCCTAGCCAGCTTCTTAAAAGTCCTGCTTTTAAAGATTCATTAATAAATAAAAATGAGGATAAGTGAATTATTCTGTACTAATATCTAAGGGGGAACACCTGCACTTCTTAAATATAGTGGCTGCTCTACTTTGTGTCTAAGGCTGTTACTGGGAGTTTACATTCTTGATTCATTCTAGATTAACATTTCAATGTTCCAACCCCAAAAGGGATATTTCATTCCTTAATATGAGGATAACTTCCTGTAATTCTGCACAGTATCTTTAACATATTCTCTGCAGGTAAAAATCAACAACTCAGTAATTAAGGACAGATCAGTTTTATTTAAATGGCATCTAAATAATTATATGACTTTTTTTTTCTTTTTTTCACCAAACTGTGTAATGATTCTGACTGTGTTTCATTCAAATATATTTAGAGTTCAGAGATAAGCTTCCATCTTCTTAGCTGGCCTAGAAGTTGTCCTGAAAGCCTAAATTCTACATGATCAAACAACATGCAGTTTAAAAAGACTCTAGACCAGATTTTAATTCACTGAGCATTTAAATCTCTTCCCGAGTATATACTGAGGAAAACCAAGCATTTCTTAGGTACTGCAAGATCTTACACATGAATTTTACAGCCCCCAGTGCAATTCAGACATGTTCTTTCTTCCAGCTTCTACACACAAACCCCCCCCCCCAAAAAAAAAAACAAACAACCCAAAACAACCAAACCAAACAAAAAAAAAACCCCTCATTACCACGAAGCTGATAGTTTTGTATTATGTATATGTCATTTGAGATGTGGAGTAAGAGGATTTCTTTAGATCTTTGTAAAACAGTTGCAACAAAAAACACCTTGTTCATTACATGCCCCATGAAATGTTTCAAGATAGATTCTATTCCCTGTTCATTTTACAAGATCAGGTCATATTTTTAAAAATGAATGTCACAGATACCCTAAATGGATTCAACCAAAAGAAGCAAATCCTTTTTAGGTCACCCTCCCAGGCCTCTCTTCTCTCCAGAATATTAAAGCAGGAACAGCAGCAATGTTTAATTCAGATATTGCATACTTGCAGCTGTAAGCTTTCTCCTCTGGAAAAAATATATCTTCTGGGGATTTATGTTCACAAAAAAGACTCTTGGAATTGTCCAGCAAAAAAGAATGAAGCATTCTCATTTATAGATCTGATCCTAGATATTTTTCATTTGTATAGCTGTAATCATGATTTCTCCAAAATGCAGTCTCCTTTTTCCTATCTTAATAGTTCTTTTTCTATATAGCTAAATATAATAAAATTTTATGTATTTTTGATCTGGAATTTTATGATGATCAAAAAATCTGAAGACAAAATAAATGTAAAAATATACTTAACTCGGGTTAAAGTCTAATAGGATACAGTACACTGCAATATTCTTATATGTTCTGCAAAAGAAAAGAGAAACAAATGAGAATTGGATATAAAAATTGTTTCTTTGAACATCATTTCATTGTTCCTAATGCAGTAACAAATTAGGAATATTTTTAATTATTAATCATGGCATGATAAAGTCCTAAAAATATCAGGTTATTGGAAAAAGCCATGTTCCACGAAACTGGAAGTCTTCATTCAATTGAAGAGAATAAACTATTTATAGATCATTTCCTTTTAATAACGTCTCTGAATTAACACTTAGACTGAACCTTAAAGAAAAAAAGCAATCCAGTTACATCATTTGTTCTTCCCAAGAGCCAATGTATGGAGAGAATAGATACCAGCAAGAATTTTGAGAAGGTAAAATGATAACTGTGGCTTCAGCCTTGGATGCCCACAAAGAAAATAGAAGGGTGGGAGGAACATGTGAAAAACTTGCATTAAGCCATTGTGATGTTAGAATATTTAAATAGAATTCTATCAAAATAGCAAAAGTAGTCCATGAAATTAGGCAGAATTTTGAGTAAATTTTATCCTTCAATGTCTATTTCTGAGACAGTATAGGATTTCAGGTGGCATGACAATTTTCATGGTATGCAGTTGCCACCTTCCCTTTTCTGTCTACCCTGTAAAAAACCCAAAACTTAGTATTAGGAAAACTTTTCACAGAAAAAGAAAAATTATGTTGATTTGGATGACAAGAAGTTCAACACAACCTGTCAATGTGCACTTGCATCCCAGAAAGCCAACCACATCCTGGGCTTAATCAAAAGAATTGCGGCCAAGAGGTCAAGGAAGGTGATTCTGCCCCTCTGCTCTTTTTAGGTGAGACCTCACTTGGAGTACTGCATCCAACTCTGGGACTGTGTATTGGGTTTTGGTATCACAGAAGGTTAGAAGGGTGGCTTCTCTGAGGAGCTGCCATAAATTTACTCTGTGTCTGACACAACCAGTGCCAGCTGACTCCAAGATGGACCTGCTGCCGACCAAGGTTGAGCCCATCAGAGACAGCGGAAGCAGCTCTAAGATGATGTCTTCAAAAATGAAAAAAAGGTTATTGCGCAGAAGAAATTGTGGCTAGACAAGGG
Organism: Pyrgilauda ruficollis; assembly: GCF_017590135.1. Lineage (NCBI taxonomy): Eukaryota > Metazoa > Chordata > Aves > Passeriformes > Passeridae > Pyrgilauda > Pyrgilauda ruficollis. The sequence goes on along the minus strand of NW_024524266.1, from coordinate 3,604,759 downwards.
CAGAGTAAGAATATGTGAGAGGAGCTCACTTTACGTTATATGATACTGAAGAATCAAGTCAGAAAAATGCCTATATAACAGGTAGGCAAGGGAAAAACGACTAGTGGTGTGTAATGTAGTTCCCCAATTTAAAGCACAGCTTCTTTCACCTCAAACATTTTTAACTGAAAGCAGATGCTATAGAACAGAAAATAAATACAAGAAGCTGCTACTTCTGCACTGCACTTAAAAGTATTGTTGAGAAAGGTAATCCACACTTCGCATCAAGGTTTTTGGAAATTTTTGGGGACTTTGACACAAATATCAATTTCATCTTAATGACTTTCTATTTCCAGAAACTCTTATATCTAGGGATATATTGCTTATATTTTTCTCTTTCTACTTCATATATATAAAAGAGTAAAAAGTGACATGCAGTATAAATGATTTGGTGCATGCAATCCTGAAAAAAAAAAATTCCCAGAATAATGGAAAAAAAGAAAAATATCTATTTGGCATTTTAACTATGCTGGTGTTTTATGCTGCATTGACAGAGGAAACAGTTATTGTCACTGGTGAAGGGAATATGTAGAGTATGAAGGAGAAAAAAAAATCCCAAAGATATAATTTTCTGTTTTGCTTTTGAGAGCTGTTTCTTTTTTTCTACGTTAGGTTCAAAAATGCCATGGAACTATTTGGATTCAAAACTGAGAAATTTGGATTGTCAGATCAATCAAATGAGTATTATAATATAATTATTTTTGAAGGACCTAAAAGGAATAAAATTGGTGCTTCTTACTGAGCACAGTTAGTTTTTAGACTCATAATCTGCACTTTTAGCATCTAAGAAACCTTTATAGGCAGCAGTTTAAATTCTACCTATTCTTCAATCAAAGAAAAAGACTCAATTTAAGGAAAACTAAAGAACAATGCATTCTGTTTCAATAATGGAGAAAAGAATGTGTGAATCTGTATAGTCTTGTGAGAGATTTCTGTCTGGAGGTCTGAAGAAGTGAAGCTGCAGAATAGAAAGCAGGCAGGGAGAACCATTTGTGGAATCCAGGCATCCCCAACAGATATGAAACAGAAAAAGTGTTTTATAGACACAATAGATGTGAATGTACTAGAAATACAGCGTCAAAATAATGTAACAGAGGAACCCTGTGATCCATGCTTCAGAGCAACACTTGGTGTTTTAGGCTGTAGTTTTGTTAAACTGACATGAGAAACTGGACTTGACTTGGAGCATGAGTTGATGTGCAATGCTTTATTCTATGGTGATTAAAATAACAATGTGTTTTTGCATTTATGCTGCCACTTTCATTCCTTAGAAACTGTCAAAAAAAGGCTTGTGCAGAACACCTTGATTAAACAATATGTGTAGACAGACTCTTCAAACAAAAATACATAAACAAATCACCCTTGCCCTTTTATGTACTCTTTCTATTTTGATCTGTGGATAAAAAAACAATACCTGGAGATGTTCATTCTCTCCTTAGACAAAGATTTTGATAATGCATCTCCAATGGGACTGTGTATGTGTATAGAGATTTTCTTAGAGCAGATGGAAGGTAAAAATATCATGGCAGACGTTTTAATATTTACTCAGAGATCCTGTCCACATCTTATTCTCAGTGTTGTAGATATTCAGTGTGTGCTCTTTGCTTTGTATATTTGCAGGGGAGTACATATATAAATGTATTTATATATTTTTAATATTTTTTATATATTTAATGTCAGTGACAAATGAATGCTGGTTGTATTTAGTGAACTGATTGTGCACATGTGAAAATATTTTTTCCTCTGATTACCTTCTGTGTTCCATTTGCTGCCGTTTTCCAGTATTTAAAAAAAAAAAAAAAAAAAAAGCCACAAACCAAATAATAATAAAACCCCTAACTTCATACGATTGAATTAATAAAAATTTTCTGAGGGGCTTTGCAAGAGTGGTTTTGGAGCATTTTTTGGCAGGGAGAGATTAAGCTTTCTGTGACCTTTTTAATTCACACAACACCTGTAACAGACTAAAATAATCTTCTGTTATTTAAAAATACTATTTTTATTAGATTAATATGAATTACTCTAAATCATGTTATTAGATTACATGTACAAAGTCAGCCACAGGAGCAAAGGAAGACAGAAGACAAATACCAGAGTGAGAAAAGAATGATCATTTCTGCTTTTTTTCTCATGGGGAATGATATGTTTGAGAAAACTGTCTGGCAAATATGACATCTTTAGCTACATAGATGATTTGAAAGCAGTTTGAACCAAAGTTCTATGCTTTATGCTTTATTCTTGTGCTTCTTACTGACAATAAATTTTAGATACAAACACAGATAACATTAGAAAGAAACTTGAAATGACCAATAAGAATTTCAGGAAAACTCTACAGAATAAATTCCAGCTTGACTACAATTTTTAAAAATTCTTAAACAAGCCAAATAGTTTTTTCTATCATTTCTAGAGGAATAGAATGTGGAGACCTTGGGAGGCATTCCTTGGTTTAGAGAGACACAAGAAACTTACCTCTGTTAAGAAAAAGCTGTTAAGACCCCATTGGCTCCTTCTGCTGTTCCTATTTCTGTTCCTGTGTCCCTGAGCCACTCCGTCCCTGTTTCCTGATTGGCCCTCATCTTTGTACTGCCCTGAGACCAGGGTCACCCCCAGGCCCCTCAGTGACACCCTCCATGTGTGGCACCTGGGACCTGAACATCTCACCGTGCAGCTGAATAAAACATCTGTGGGTATTATGCAAAGGCCCATTTTGCTTCCTTACCGTGGACTTTACTAGCAGCAATTCAGACTGCCACAATAAAAAATGTCCATTTTATTGTGAAAAGAGTTTTTTTTTAAGGGGGACTATGCTTTTGATTCCTTATCCCAGGTGACCCACAAACAGGGACAGAATAATCACACAACAGAGACATTTCCCCCCATCCAGTCTTGTCTAATTAAACATAGAATATCCTCTATAACCCTGTGGAACAAGGAACTGCTGAAGATGATTCTCATTATAGTCCTGTTAAAGTGTCCTAAAATGTTGCATGTCATCTGTCTATCATCTATTACAGGCTCTATATAATTCATAGTAAGAGAGGATGCAAATATAGTTGAGTGAATGTCATCATTCTTTATGCTAGGTGTCTGGATGAAACCTTTCCAGGGATTACTGTTTGGAATTATAAAAACATTTTAATGCCTTCCCAAACAGAGTATTTTAGGCCCTAAATATTGAAATGAGATATTTCCCTATCTTCATGAATAATTTCTGGGCTTTGAAAGCTGTTTATACATTTAATAAAGCAAGCAAGAAAGGAATTGCATGAGTCATTTAGTGTCAAAAAGTATAATTGGAGCAGGAATTCACTCTCATCTTTTATGACTGTCAGAGTGGTAGTTTATTGTATAAACCAGACTAAATTTTATCTGCCCTACATTTTTTGCCATGTGTAAAGGTTCTGCTATTTAAGGATAAATCAGAAACAACTTTCATCTGTTTGGTAGAAACTGGGCTATTTTGCCAAGAATAACCTATTAAGCTTAGAAGGTAGCAAAGATGATTGCTCATTCCTTACAGAGTTTGCTTAGAGTAGGTACCCACACCTGATTTAATTTGCAATTTCAGTATTAAAATAATTTCTCTCAATACAGTTGAAGTGTTATGTTCTCATCTCACATACTTTTAAATCTTCCTCCAGAACAGTGCATATTTTGGTAGTTTCTAATAATACGGATATTTTTACAGAATAAGGGAAGAATTTGGTACTAAAGTGTGGACATCTAAGTTTAGATGTCTATGTGAGACTTATACTCAATACGGGGTGTTGCAGTTAACAGAAGGTAATAAGTGGAACAGAAGAAGCTTTCACATCATCCTGAAGATGTTTATGCCTGAACAGATGGACAGCTGTCTAGACAAAATTAATTAATTTTTTATTATTCCACTATTTACAATGGCACCTGATATCTAAACACTTTTTTTTTTATGTTCTTACAACCTGAATCTTTGAATACATTTGAGGAGAAATGGTAATGGGATGGAGAAAATTAATTAGAAACTCCACTGCAAATGTTCCTGAAATATATATGTATTGGATTTGTGTGACCAGAGGGTTATAGGGGGTGACGTCTTTGAGAAGCTCCCAGAAGCTTCTCCCATATCTGGCATGAGCCAATGGTAGCTGCCTCCAGGATGGATGTGCCACTGGCCAAGGCCGACCTAAACAGGAATGATAGTAATCCTCTGTGATATTTAAGAAGGGAAAACGTTATTGTGCAGGTATAATTGCAGCCAGAGAAGTGCAGAGTGAGAACAAGTGAAAGGAAAAACTCTGCAGAAACCAAGGAGGGTTTGGCAGGAGGGGGAGGAAGTGCAGGAGGAGAGTTTGGCAGGAGGGGAGGAAGTGCTGGAGGAGTTGGAGCTGGGATTCCTCTGCAGAGTGTGGTGAATCCCATGGTGAAACAGCTGTGCCCCTGCATCCCCTGGAGATCCACAGGTGTGCAGAGATCCACCTGCAGCCCAGGGAGGAGACTGGCACCAGAGCTGAGGCTATGAACCTGTGGGAGACCCGTGCTGGAACAGGCTCCATGCAGCAACTTGTGGACTCATGGAGAGAGGAGCCCACAATGGAGCAGGTTTCCTGGCAGGACTTGCTACCCTGTAGGGGATCCATGTTGGCTGTCCTTGAAGGACTGCACCTCGTGGAAGGGTGACCCAATTTGGAGAAGTCCATGGAGAACTGTGTCCCATGGGAGGTAAGCCATGATGGAGCAAGGGAAAGACCTTCTCTCTAAGCAGTGGCAGGAACAGCATAAGAAGAGCTGACCATATCCCCCATTCCCTGTCTCCCTGGGTCGCTGGGGGGAGGAGACAGATCTTGGGAATCAGTGAATGTGTTTTTAAGATTTATTTTACTTCTCATTAACCTGCCCTAATTCCAATTGGTAAAAAATTCAATTAATGCCCACAAGTTGAGTCTGCTTTGTCCATGATACTAATTGGAGACTGATCTCTCTCAGTCCTTATCTTTGCTAATGAACCTTTCATTATATTTTGGCTCCCTTTTCCACTAGTGGAAGGAGCAATGAAATGGCTTTTGTGGGTTTCTGTCATTCAGCCAGGGTCAACACACTGCAGTCTTTTTGGTGCCCAAAAAGCAGATGAGGTTTGGAGATAAGGATAGCAATTGCGAGTCATAATGGGCAAAACAAGTAATAAACAATTAATTTTTTCCTTAGCTCTGAATGCAAAGCTAAGTTATACAGACATATTTTTCTCAATGAGTTTTTCTTTATAATTGTTAATTTCTTCATACTGCTTTCTTGAGTCATAATATTTGAAATCTCACTAAGGATTTAATTTAAAATGGACAAAACAGTTGTAATTAGCCTCTGAATTTTTTTTGCTAGTCTGAGTTAGTGCTTGATTTCTTTGACAAATAAGCTTTAAATAAACTTGGGTGTTCAAATTTGTATTGTGCATAGCTATGTTCTGCAACTGCTGTAGTCAAAGATACACCTTGATCTTGGAGGAATTGGCAAGTACCATGATCTTCTCTCAGAGAAGCTAAAGCAGGAACTCTACAATAAATTTTCTCCCACTCTACTGGAAAGTTGTGAAAGCAAACCTCTAATTTTTTTTTTAATTTTGGGTTTTCTACTGTTAATTCTCAGAGCCTGTATCTTCTCTGTCGCCTTGGCCTTTCAATTCAGTATAGGGAAAAAAAATTACACTTTCACAACAGTGTTGGGGCTAGCACAAGGGTTCCCTGCCAATATCTGATGACCCACCCTACCACCTAGTCTTCAGAGAGCACATTCAAGACATTCAATGGGCTACTGTAGAATCAGGACTTTGAAATGGATGGCACGGGGGAGTGTTGCCATGCATTGAGATTTCTCAGACCTGAAAGGACAGTATTCTTTCCTGCTATCCTGTCTCAAATAATGAGAAAAGAGCAGTACCTAACTAACTCCACATATCTGCAGGAAGTAAATAGTGAATGTGTAGGAAAGGCTTAACTGTTGGAGTTCTGCTCCAGCTCTTGAGGAGGCTGCAGTTAATGTTGTGGTCTCTAGAAAGACTTGTGTTTAAATGGAGTCTACCTTTGCCATATCAGGTCAGATAGTATTGGATGGAAATTCATTCTGACCATGCTAGACTTCTGATTTGGTCCTACTAATGCAAGCAAATCACCACATTTGACAATGAGATTAATAAGTAATTGAAGAGTAATCAAATATTTGAATGCTAATTATTTTCTGATAAGTATAAATTCATAGGAAGGAGGAAGACCTACCTGTTTCCTGACTTCCTCTGCCATGCCAGTCTCTCTAAACCCTGACTCTTGTTTCCCTGATTCCCTTTTTTCTGGTTCTGTGCCACCTCTGTACTGGAGATACCTCTACTCAGGAGAGGTATGTTTACAGACAGGATGCAGAAATTTTGTGGCTATTGCTGTTTCTCTATATGTTTTATAATACTTCTTTATGCATTATATACCCCAAGTTTAGCAAACATATATGATGGGCTGTTCTTCACTCTCTGAAATGTAGTTACATTCTGATGTCAACCTACAACTATATATCCAAGAGAAATTCAACTGAGTGTACTGAGGTGAACTTACACTAAAATTATCAGAGATCTCTTGGAGTTAATTATAAAACTGCATGAACCTTCATAAGATATTCAAATTGGGAGAAAATGAATTGTGAGAAAACATGGTGGAACTGATTTAAATAAGGAATTTAATTAAGATAAATTAGTTTTTCCTTAATGTTTTTCTGTTTATATTAATGTTTTATCCTAGTTGACATATAGAAAATAGAGAGAAACAAAAAATAATAATAAAAATAATTTAGTATAAGCCATAGGAAAAATATTCTTTATTGGTCTGAAATATTCACAGAAAGTGCTTCAAGATTTTTAATTTGTCTATCATATATTACACTAGTCAAGAAGTTTACCTCTTTTACTGCTGGACAGTTGGCATATTTTCTTTTGATATAAATGCAAATGTAGTACCAGAATATCCTTATTTTTAATCAGTTTTCCTGTTGGCAGCAGAGCTGGTAGATTTTATTTAAACAGAGTCTATCTTATTTACTGTATTAAGGAACCAGGAACACTACCCAATATATTTAAATTGGAAGTTGTTACTACTTAACCAGAGTAAAAAAAAATCATAGAATGGTATGGGTTGGAAGGGACATTCAAAGTTCATCTTGTCCAACCTCATCTGCCATGGACAGGGATATGTGTCACTACATCAGGGTGCTCAAAGCCCTGTCTCCAATTTTGAATATGTCTAGGCATGAGACATCCACATCTTTGGACAGCCTCTTTTGCTACCCTTATCTTTAAAAAGAAAAAAAGAATCTAGCTTATATCCAGTCTAAATTTGCCCATTTTAATTTAAAACCATTGCCCCTCATAATGTCGCTACAAGTATTGGTTTCAGAAAAGGAGAAGCTAGGGCTGGAAATACTACTCTTTAGAGGAAAGTGGTTATGTTACAAGATCTTGTGCAAACAGAGTTCATTCTTCACTTTCTTCTCCTTCCACAAGTAGGCTAGAATAATTGCACCTTGTTTTAAACAGTTTATGATGTTTGGTGTCTAAAACCGGTCTCCAAGTGACATAAATTTCTTCTGGTGGCTTAAACCAGATACTGTTGAATAAAATATGATTTTTTCATCAGTTTCAAAGATTTTCAATGAGTCTTTATGCATTTGGAAGGAGAAGAATGTTTTGTCTTCAGTTTAGGAATCTCATGTTTCAAAAATTCAGAATTTGTAGTAGGAAACTAAATAATTGTAGATTTTTCCTCAGCCCTTTTTATATTACTTTCCAATTCACACTTTCATAAAATAACAGGGCACAATAAAGCTGTTTCTAGACATTAGCAATGGGATGAACATTCAATAAAGGAAGATCAAGACTGATATTTTACACAGTAAGTTTATATTCTTCATCTTGTTTTTTATAACTACAGTAAGCAGTCCAACATCAATATTTATAATGAATTAAGTTCTGTTCATTTATTAAACAGTGAATGATTAAAATAAATAGAACTTTATAATCTCATTTGACTCTCTCTTGTCCGGCAAGTCTGAAAGAAAATATTTGAGTGAAAGTGCAGTTTATTCTGGTTTATAAAAGGTAGTGTCCTGATGCCACTACAGTTTCTTTCTCCTTGGAAAGTCAGTATTGTGACTTTCATTAAAATGCAGCCCCCCAGCTTTCCCACCCTGTACTCAGAGGCCTGTGAAAGGCATTGTATTCAAGAAGTTGGTGATCTTGGACAGACTGTGTCTGCTCTAATGGGGTGCCCACTTAGAGAAACCTAAGGAAAACTTTCTTAAGCATGTGTATGTAATTAATACAACCTGCAATTTAGAGTACCTCAGACCGTTCTCAGTGAGATCCGGCAAAGACCCTGCACTGGTCTACTCTGACCTTACTCCCTTGCCAGCACAGAATACTTTTACCAATATTTATAGCACCATTTCAGAACAAAAGTGTTTGCTAGAATATGGCAGACAAAAACTAATTTTTCTCCCATGCTTACACTCACCATTCTGATCTGGAAGTGTTTAAAAGTAATTTTTCAACTATTCCATGAAGAAAATTAATTAACAGGGAGACTTAAGTTGTTAAAGCTTTTACAGACAATAAATTTATGACATCTTATTTTATCTCGTTTTCCCAAATGCATATAATGTGCCTGTGAAAGTCCAACTGTGCACTTTTAGTTATTACCAGCTTACCCTGACAAGGTGTCATTGTTAGTTTACTGATTGGTGAAGCAAACCTGGTTACAAAAACAGCACAAATAAAATTATTTTATCTAGAGGCATCTTCTGTTTATAGGAAATCTATAATCATCACTACTTTTTACCTGTGACACAAAAAGCTTGCTTCATAATAAGATCACTAAGTACCACCCTGCTGATATATGAGCAGGTAATAAATATTTAATTGTTTGGGACATTTATATGCATTGTTCAAACAAAACATGTTAGAGGCGGAATGAGTGACAATTTTGTAATGAAGACCTTATTTTCATACATAAGGAGCTATATCCTAGATGTAAATTTAAAAATGGGCAGAGGCTCAACCCTGCTTGATATGGTAGTTTTTAGTTATTTGTATGTGATATTCAACAATATCCTGACAACAACAATCCAACAAGAATCCTGAAGCTTTTTGTGCCATGTAAGTACGCCTGGAAACTGCTCATCTGATTCATGATGGAAATGAGCAGAAATTACTCTCTTGCTACTGAAGTGACTTACAAGCTGAATGTGTGGAACATAATATTTCTACTGGATAGTAACTGTAACTAGGAACCCCAGGAGTGCTTTCAGTCTCTTACAATCCCACACATACCCCAAAGTGAGTTTTAGGATAACACCAGGCAACAGCTATTGCGAGATGACAGCTATTCACTACAATTTCAGTTATCATGGAAGGAGAAGCTAAGCATGTAGACAGTGATAAAAAAGTGAGTAGTCAATCTTCACATCCCAGAAAATGAGTCTGCATGCAGTCTTCGCCACAGGAGGATTAATTCTTCTTTGGACCCTGTTCCACTCCTGTCAGCATGGCTTGGTGTGTTGTCATGCTATTGATTGCAGCACAAAAGAGTGCCCTGCTTTTTTTGGGCCACCTTTTTACAGCCTTAGAAGGTGAGTAAGAAGGGACCTGCTCAATTGCAGGGCATTGCAATATTTACTGTATGACCAGGTAAATATACTGTCTTTTCTTTTTTAATTTTTTTTTAATTCAAGTTTGGCTGGATTATATCATTCAGTATTCTATTCTATTCTGTTCTATTCTATTCTATTCTATTCTATTCTCCAGTGTGTATTCAGACATATAAAAGAAAAATAAATGTCTGACTTCTTACCTTATCAACTTGCTTTTCCTTTTTTTTTCCTCTCCAGTGGAAGCAGAATTGAAACTAGAGATGAACTAAACATATCAGTGAAAACTGTGATCTAGTATTTTATTACAGTATAATAAAATTTACTGGATTAATAATTTTTAGATGTGTTTGTTTGGTTTAAAGTGTAAAAATTAAACAAAGTTAAAAAAAAAAAAAGCAGGAATTTAAGAAGTAGTATGCAAGGATCACTGGAAATAATATTTCCACATACAAAAAAATCAACCCTTACCAGATGTTGGAAGTTAAATAAGTTCAGAATGATATTTTGATAAGAATGAATGTTTCTCTAGTGCAGTATCTTGCATAGAACCACAGCCAACAATAGATCCTGAGGCAAATTTTAATTAAAAACACAGGGAGCATATGGAGAAACCACCCACACTGTCTAGTTATCTGTGGCTCCAGAGGCTTTCTCTTCCATAGTCTTCATCTTTGCCCTTGATAGTGCTGAGTGGCCTGTTCTTCCATGAATTTTCCTGACAGTTTATGAAACCGATTGAAATAATTTATGCTCATGACATCCTGTAGTAATTTGTGCCATGATGAAATTATACATTGTGTCATGGAGTACTGCATAATGTAAGACACTGCTTTGAGAGTGCAGCCTAGCCACAGAGCTACCACAAAGGCAGATGTGAGATGGAGTGGGCCGATCCCTGCCATTAAAGCAGAACCTTAGTGCTGAGACCAGGTTGAAGAACAAGGAGTTGTGCAGAAGCAGCCCCCCTTCTGTGAGAGCAAGAACATGTGTCAGATATGCACTCAGAACTCAGTAGGGGAAGCCTGTAAGGGCAGAACTGATTCAGGCATTCCTTCCTCTCAGCACAAAAACTAAAAGTCACTACTGAAAGTATGGTAAGCTCATCTCCAAGAGGCTTTTATTTGTATTATGGATTATCCAAAGCTTAATAATAAATAAAAAAAGTTTATTTCCAAAACTCACAGCTATGATCTGTAGAGATGTGTTTGGGTTTTCCCCTCCACATTATACTTTTTTTTTAACTTTTTATTCTAAAAGAAAAATTATATTAAAAAAAAAAAAAAAAACAAACAAACAAACAAAAAACCCCAAAAAAAACAACAACAAAAAAAAAAACCCAACTTTTGAGATAGTAACCACAACTAATTAGAGGTAAAAATGAAAATAACATTGATTTATCTTGCAATGTCTAGATCTCGATAGCATGAGATATGTTGATTGCCTTTATGCTTTAGTTTTCACAGTGAAGATCATATTTCAAGATGTGTATCACTATGGAAATTAAGATAGGCGTTTCTCTAGCATTTTTTGTCATTCTTGGTTAGCCATTCATAACTACTCAAGTCTCTGCTTAACTTAACTGGAAAGCCTCACAAGAATGTATTTTATGAAGAACAGTAATTAAAGACAAAATAATTGAGATTTAGGTGAGCAGAACTCAAATAGCAATCCTAGGAAAAAAGTAAACTTGTAGTTCCGTGAAGATGCCTCTAGTGGTAGACAAACCTATAGTTATCTCAAAAATTTTATTTATTTATTTATTTTAATTTAGAAATTATATCCAACGGTGAGATAAAGATTTAGTGTTTAAAGAAGAAAAATAATAGATTTTATGTGCTGCTCCTATTTGACAGCAAACTATTGGATGTGTCATTTTAGAGTTATATGTACGAAATACTGCTTTTCCAAAGGCTGTGTTCAACCCCCACTAGCAGGATGCTCTGTCTGTAATGGGGTAAAACAACTTGAACAATGTCTTATTTGCAAAATGATCAGTAGTAAAAGAAGAAGGGTTTGTCATGTTTCTTTTGTTGTTGAATAATGCTGAAACCAGTCTGATTCATCAATCCCGAAGTTAAACATCCTTGTAGTAAGGTGAAGAAGAGGTAGACCTGATAAAATACCTGGATAAACCAACAAAAAATTACACTTCTGATAATTTATCTAAAGCTGTTGAGCTGATACAGCTGGCCTGGAGACATATATATGATTGGCAATCAATTATTTTATACTACAAAAACAGTTCCAAATTTTAACAAGGTCTACTGATATCTGTCCTTGGAGTGTATGTGTGGAGATTCCTCCTTTGTGGGGGGACACTCCTCAAGGTTGCTCCTTAAGGGTGAGTGAAAGACATTTGCCCACAGTTGGCAAGGGTAACATTAATTACTACTTAATAATTGGGTTTGCTAGCTTTAATATAATTGCTTTAGCAAAATTGTGTCTTGGCTTGAAAAGACAGGTGTCTGCTGAGGAAGGCAGGAGCCTCCCTTGAAAAGGAGAATGTCAATCCCCTCCCTCCAAATTATTATCAATTTGAAATTAAGGGACTCTCAGGCAAAGATATGGGAGTAGGAATAACAGTTCTTTATTTGGAAAAAAACTAAAAATAAAATAAAAATCCAGCAATGCAAAGCAACTCTGACAGAATTAGAATACGACCTGACACCCTGTTGGCCAGTGTGTTGATAGCAGGCCAATTGGAATGGTGGCTGCAGCCCTCCTGGAGTGTCAGGTGTGTAGGTTTTGTTGGAGCAGTGATCCTGCAGAAAGGGTGCAGTCTTCCTCTGAAGATCTAGTGGTGGTGTAGATGGGCCTGGTCTCTGTCTCTGGGAATCCAGTGGAACAGGCTACCTCTGGTGTTCCAAAACCTGAGGCCAAGACTGGATCCAGCCACACCCAGGCTCCCCTCTGAGAGCTGGTTAGGTAAACTTGGGGGCTCTTTCTGCGCCTTGTGACTCAGTGGGAGGGTATTTTTAATGAACTTTGTATGAAGCTCCCACCCGGTCCACAGCACTCCCTGCGTCAGATTTTTATATTTGAAGATACATCAGCATAACATTTTATAAGCAATCCTGATCTGGGCTCTGAGTCAAAAATATGTTCATCCAAAATATATAAAATATATATGTCCATATTGACTGTGCTGTTCCTAAGTTTGTAACACACTTGAGCTTCTGAAACTTTTAATTTGGAAATAACAGTGATAAGATATTACAGTAACAGATTTTGGATTAAGGCAGATCTGGATTTGGAAAAATTTAAAAAATGGTCAGAAAGTATAAAATACAGTGCAGACATGGACACTGTTGTGGTTTGATTATTTGCATTACCTCAATTTTCTTTCCAGCACAACCCAGGAAACAGAGAATTATTGTTATAATGGACCTATCTAGACATGGGAGTTTTCAGTGTAAAGTCATCAAAAGAATGTTCTGAAAAAAACACTTTGATGAAGAAAAAACCCCAAACCCTAAGTATGCAAGAGTCTTGTAGCTAGAGAGAGAGAGAGAACAAACAAAGGGATTTAGGTATGACTTAGATGCTCAGACAAGATTGTAGGGGTTGTAAATATACATGAAGGAAACCTTTAATCATCAGGTTTTCTTTTGGTTCTCAAGGACAAAAATCACTGAAGCAAGAGGGAGGTTTTTTGCACTTCTCTTTAATTTTCTTACTTCAATTCTAGTTCTGCTGAATGCCCAGGGCAGAAGTGCCATTTTGCATGTTGTACTAAGTGGTTAGATAGCTGTTGTCTGTTGTTAGGAGTTAAGATTTGCAGTTGTATTTCCTAATGCTCTTTGCTTGTAATTCATGTAATACAATATTTCATTAAATGTAAATGTCATGTAAAACACTTCAGACATTCAACTGGAACAAGAATTTCATGTCTTTGAGCAATAAGGTGGTATGCAGGAACAGAAGAAGAATTGTAAAAGGCTGCTCAGATAGTCAGAAGAATAAAATGATATCATATGTATTATAAGACATGAAGTCAAAGTCAGTAATTGCTCATGAAGCAGAAAGGAAATAATCTAAATTCATCCATTACAAATGAGGATATTTGCAGAGATCTGTTGACTTAGTAAAACCATTTTTCATTAATATTTACATTGTTTGTATGATAAATTTTTTAGTCTGAATAAATAGATACTTCTCTGATTTTGTTGAATAAGAACAACTCTGAATATTACTGTATTTTGTGACATACTACGCATGTATGATACTTCACACGATGAATCAATTGAGTATATATTATTTTTTGTTAGGAGGGAGTCATAGAGCAACTAAATTAAAATATAATAAAGGCCTCTACATTTTACAATTAACTAAACTGATTGCATTGCAGAGTGTAAAAAGCAGCTCACAAAAGACATTGCAAACATCTAATCAGCAAAGAAATCTGAAGAGCTGAGCCTAAAGAAAGTTATTCCTCACAATTTAGATGGTTTTGATTTCATGAGACAGTAAATGCATACCATCCTTAAATATACTGTATGATTTTTATATATAACATCATTCTTCCCTAACGTAGGTTTTCCCATTTATTTCCTGCTCCAATATCATGTAAATCAACTGAAGATGAATTTGGCCAACACCCCTAAGGGCGAGTTTGTGGAAATGAAGCTCTCAGTAGCAGCCACTGGCAGCAATATGTCTGGGCAATGGGGGAAAGAGAGCTGCTCTGCCCATCTAGCACAGGAGGTTGTGGTCTGTTGTACCTTGCAGAAAGTTGGGAAAAGGCAAAGAAGGGATGTTTTCCCAAGGGAAATGTCAGTGGACATGTTCCAGGCACTTCTTGATCTTGATCGAGTAAGTGCTAGTGCTTTTGTTACAGAAATTACACTTTTGAAAATAGTAGTGACAAAAATGAAGCCTCACTTTGAAAGATCAGAAGATCATAGTATGTCAATAACTATAAAGCAGACTATGAGCCTTGGCCACTGCAAGAAACAGAGAAATTACTTTTATAAGAGCAATTCTAAATTAATACTTCTCTTATGTAAAAACATTGTAGTAGAAGTAGTAGTAATAATAATAATTATTATCATTATTGTTGTTGTTTTGTTGTTGTTGTTGTTATCTATAACTTCAAAAAGATACCATTTACTAGCTCTGTGTTCAGTTCAGTTATGGGCTATAGTCAAATAATTTATCTGAGCCTCTATAAGAATTTTTGATGTGGGGAAAAAAGTTCACTAGATATGAATTATATCCAAGACAATATTCATTTTTTGCTAAGATGGGGACCAATATATGAATACTTTACATTCCTAACTCCATTTTAAATTGAAAATAAGGAAGCATAAAATGGTTATCAAGGTTTTCCAAAAGAGACTTTCTGTATAGACATATTTTATTTCTAATATACACACATAATGCTTTAAGAAACATAAGGTTTAATGTATTCTTACCTGGATTTCACTAGTTTTCAGAATTACATGGGTTTTCAGAATTACATGGGTTTTTTAAACTTCTGCATGAAATTACAACAAGCTATATTTTTAATTCTATAAATGTTTCACTTCTTTGTCTTCTGACAAACTCAGTTTCTGTAGGTTGCCCTTAATATGTTTACTGCAAACTTTAGTTTACAGCTGAGCTTTGCAGCTTTGTTTAGCTCTTTTTCATTTGTGTTAAATTATGGGTGGGGTTTTCTGGTGTTTTTTTTTTAAATTTTAACATTAATTTTTAATGTTAGTTTTAGCTTTATGTAAATCTCAGTGAATTTTTATTCTGTCTTATTTTTTTTAAATAATTAAAAAATATATTTTACTTCAGACATTCACTGGACCATAAGAATTAAAATTTACTTGCTAAGGTACATGATGTATTGCAGATTAATATTTCCCTGTAAGCAGAAACCAAAATAGCTTTGGGGAGCAAATTAAAATCAGGATGTACTGTGTTAAAGTATTGCATATGCATGATAATACTGTAGGCAAATATCACAATTAAACTATTTTTTTTAACTCTGAATTTCAATGCAGACTTTCATACTATGCTCAGATACTTCTCACTTCCCTAATGTCTCTTCCACAGTGAACAAAACATTTGAATCCTTGGATAATTTGCTTTGCTATTTAGTTTTCATCATTTTCTCCAGCAACAGCAAAGTAAAAATGTTATCAGAAATATTTTTCATTATTTAGTAAGGAAGCAGATATATCCATACAGTCAAATTAATCTGTACTGTATAATCTAAGATAGATTTGAATTTGGTTTGAATTTCTTTTCTTCATGGCACTATCTTACCAGTCACTTTTCTTCCTCAAAAAACTTTTTTTTTTTTCTATTTTCTTAATTAATTCTGTGTGTTTCCTTACTGTCTTATTTTCTATTTCTTACATGTTTGATACTCTTATGCAAACACTAAGATATCCTGAAGCAACAAGTTGAAACATAAATTATCTTTGAATGAATACAATTTAGCAGCAGTCAGTACAGAGTTTGAATAAGGACCACAAATTTGGACTTCATGGTGCAGTCCTTTAAATTCGGGAATAACTGCTACTTCTGATAACATAGTTTTCTCTAATCTGTGTTAGAGTTTGTTATTTTTCTCTATGGAAAATGATACAATCCTTAAGGGAGGCATAAATCTTTCATTTAGTAGAACAAAAGGGAAGAGGGGAAGCTGGGAAAGCTCAACTTCCTTGTCTGCTTGGTTCATCACTGAACTTTGGGGCTTTGCTTCTACCCAGAATTTTTGAGATTGTGTGAGAGTAAGGGCAATGACTCCTTTTCCTACCAAGAGACTACTGCTCATCCATAGAAAGGTTATTTGTAGCACATTTTTTTGCCAGCAAATATCGGTACATAATAACTAAAATCAATGCCAACTGAATCATATTTCTATGACATTTCATTTGAAAATCCAATAAGGTATTCAAAATTTGTTTATTTATTGTAATTCTTTTTTTCAAGTACATTTTTATGATAAGAGCAGATATTTGTTATCAATTTATTATTTTAATGATTTGGGTAGTAAAAAAAAAAAAAAAAACCACCTGTCCAGCTGTTTTATATTATGTTCTTTTTTTAGTGAAATGAAACAGAATTCTCACTGGCTGGTAGTTCTGATTTTGGTCACTTTCTTTACTGTTCTTTTTAACCAAGATTTATATCTTGTTAGCGGTTCTTTTTTTCTCAAATATGGGAGCATGGTAAAATAACCAAAGTCCTGCCTGTAACACCAGCAACAGCCAGTTGATAACCAAGTTTTGCCTGTTCACCTGTGGATAAATGGCAAGATTTAGCTGCAAAGGCCAGGAAGATTTCAGGAGCAGAATTTGCCTTTCTGCAAGCAACAAATCTTTCTGGATAGTCTCCCTAGACATACCACAAGTGAAGGGAAGCAGAAAGGAAGCACCGACTGTTGTCACCTGATGCTTCCTTTCAATGCTAATGGTCAGTATATGCCAAGCTGGCTTGGAGGCCCACCTCAATTAGACTTGTTCGCCTTCCTTAACAATTTGGCCATTGCTGATGCTCTGATTGGTGAAGTTTTTTCTTGTCATCATAACCTTCCAGTTTCCCACGTCTTTGGAGTATTGTTCTACCATTAAGCTCTTCTTTCATCCTTGGATTTTGTGACCAAAAGTTTTCTCCTCTACAAAGTGTCTGTGAAAAATATCACTGTCCTGTTCAGCATCCTGGTGCCATGCAATCTGCTCTCTCCTCCTTCTGTACCTCCTGTTGTCACGCCAGAGCAGGAGGGGCACCAGGCACCCCTGCAGTCCCAAGCCTATGTGCAAGCATCCACCTCTGGAGCTCCTTCCAAGTCAAGGACTCCAGTTTGCAATGGGCACTTTCTACAGCTGGCAAAGAATGGAGAGATGGCCACAGTCCATCACCACTTCAGTCACAGAGTCCCAAACTGTCTGGATCAGAACTTCTAGCCCCTCTTCAATCGTCTGCCCTGCTGGTGTCCATGTTGCCTCTCTCATGCATATCAGCTAAACAGTTTTGTCTCAAAGCAGAAGAAGAACAGCCTGATGTTCCTCTCTCAGCTTCTGTTACAGACTACTGCTTCCTTTACAATCAAGATTAATCAAGATATCTTCAAGAAGCAACAAGTAGAAATTTCTGGATGCAGAGGCCCCTAAGGGTTTCCAGAAGTAACTACAAATAGGATCCTGATTAAAGAAAACCTAGACCAAGGAAAAAAAATAGTATTATTAAAACAACAAGAGACAATTAGGAAAAAAGATTTAAAAAAAGATAAAGATTCTACAACCTTCTTCAGGTCATCTATGAAACATTTCAAGTAGGCTGTGTATGTCTATCTGCACAACAACAGTTTTGGTTTTTGACTTCTGGTGGAAATAAAAAGAGAAATCTGTGTGAATTGAAAGAGAAACAGATTTCTGCTGTCCTTCTCTAAAAACACTGTCAGTTTTGGGAGATCATGAAACTTTGGCTTCTCATCGTCCTTCTTTATTTCAGTCTTTGGAATGTACTGTGACAGGTAGTTTCAAACCAAACAAGCAAAAAAAGTTTCTGATGATTGTGGGAAAAATAAATTCCTATTGAAATAAAAAAGAATACTCATAATTCACTGCTAAATTTTTTGTCATTTCTATGTTGTTAAAGGGTCAGAAGACCAAAAATCAATGTGAGATCAAGGATTTGGCCATATACATCATAGTAGAAAAAATCATCAGAGGAAGGAGGTTAATAGCCCATTGAAACACTCTCATTAGTACAGTAGTTCCTTTAGACTCCTGACATTTGATCTTCACTTCATCCAGTCTTGGGTGATCAGACATTTAAATTCCATTCATAGTTCATTATGCATTAAAAAAAACCCACCAATTTTGAGTTGGGAAACTACAAATCTCCCAAATTAGAAAAAGAGCTACAGTAATTTTAAATAATTTCATATTGCCTGAGCCCACTTTCAAACTCAAGTACTTATAAAAAAAATTTAAGTACCTTAATAATTTTACACACCTCCATAGGATGGATAACTTGAGCTCTAATCTTTCTGAAGTACATTTTCAGAGCTGAAGAATACATCTTAGTTTTTTAAGCACAGAACTTAGAGGCAGAGGAGAAATACAGAAATTTGAAATCTGGATTGAGTGTAGGCCAATCAGAAATAAAAGATGCAAGATAGTGCAGTCTGCATGTATCAGGTAGGAAGGTAGTCCCAGTTAGCATGGCTCCATCTGAATAGTTGAGTGTTTTAAAATACCATGCATCGCAAGACAAAAAGTAAGGGTTTATAACACCATCAGGATTCTGAAATACCCTTCTAGTTTCCATATATATTATTTCTAATACCCAGTAGACTAGTAGGAATCGGTTCTTAACTACTGAAGGGATTAATTAGTCAAAGTTGTGATGCTCTAGCTTAAAGCCCCTTTATTTAGGGTTCTCCAGCTACTACTTTGGTTTTTATTCTCTATTCTCTTCTTAATGATGCTGTGGCTTGCTTGAAAAGCCCCCATATTTTTCTAATAGTTCTAGTCATATTTTGCAAATTCTCTGAGAGATTAATTAATTAATTAATTAACACTGATCCTTTCCTCCTGTTAATTACTTAGTAGCTAGAGAAAAGAAGGAGGATAGGCAGAAAGGTTTCTGGTTTAAGCACTTGTATATCTCAATAACAGTTTGTGGAGTCTCTATTGTATTGCCTATTAAATTATTACAAAGAAAGGTATTTGGAGCTCAGTTACTTGTTATTGTCATTGATAAGAACCAATTTGAAAAACAAAAATAATTTCTAAACAAGGTGAAATTTTAATTTGTTATTAATCAGTTTTCTTCTATTTCTCCAAGTTGCTATCATTTAGAAAGTTAGCCTTTAATACACACCTGTTAAGAGTCAGATATTATCTGAATTAATGCTTATGTGCCAGAGAAAGAAAAATGTATGTATGTAGCAAAATTTTTATCAAACTGGTAGATGTTATCTAGTGTTTTGTGCCATATAATATTAGAAAGAGAGAAATTAATTCTTAGTACAGAGATTTTTCTAATGATATAATGCTTGTGCCTTGTGAAGGCTGACCTAGAACAGAGGCTAGACAGAGTTAAAGAATAAAGTAGGTACTTATTAAAAGACCTCAATGGATACATTTTGGGCAGCAAAAGAGTCCAGCCACAGCTACACCCAAGATGGACCCAAAAGGGTCACAAAATGGACAACTGGTCATGGGGTTTCACACTTTTATAAATTCTGGTCCATTTGCATATTGGAGTTAATTGTCCAATTATAGCTTTAGGTTATGAAGTCCCATCCTTC
Source organism: Pyrgilauda ruficollis (assembly GCF_017590135.1). Classification (NCBI taxonomy): domain Eukaryota; kingdom Metazoa; phylum Chordata; class Aves; order Passeriformes; family Passeridae; genus Pyrgilauda; species Pyrgilauda ruficollis. Next base: position 3,584,811 of record NW_024524266.1, on the reverse strand, counting down.
TTGTTTTTTCTCTCTTCAGTCCACGTTGTTTATGCTCTTGGGCCTGAAATTTGGGTGGTTGTCCTTGGTCCCAACCTTGGAAATAAATTATTCTGTCTAGCTACTCTGTAAAGAGGTCTCACTATCCCTTAATGTGAAGCTCAGAATCACACACTAAAGCAGTACAGAATCTGAAAAATAGAAAAGCTAAAACCTAAGGCATCAAAACTGATATAGTTAATTGTGCACGCTTTTTGCTGCTTTTAAAGGTAATTTTATCTTTGAGTAGGATGAAATGTCCAAATTTGAGAGCAAAAGAGCTGTTTTTTGTTTGTGGGGGGTTTTCTTGTTGTTTTTTGTTTGTTTGTTTTTGTTTGTTGTTGTTGTTGTTATTGCTTTGGTTTTGTTTTTGTTTTGGGGTGGGGTTTTTTTTTGTTTTTTTCGTTTGTTTTGTTTTTTTTTTTTTGTTTTGTTTTGTTTGTTTGTTGTTGGTTTTTTTTAACAGCTGAAACCTTAGTGATGTTAAAATAAAATATTATTCCCATACATCTCAGCAGAGTTTGATTTATCTGGACCAAAAATGGGCCAGGGCGATTCTAAAATTTTTATCACTATTGTAAGATTTCTAGATCTATACAAAAGTCTCATATAGAGTTTAATACAAAGTATAGACTATATATATCTGCTTTTACTGTAGATGTCATCAAATGAAGGCTGCTATAACTGTATGATAAGCATGCTGTTTATCTACAGAAAGGAATCCAAGAGTATTTGCCTTTCACTCCTCAGATACAAATTATCTCCTAGAAATCATTTTAAGGCATAGCTAATTTTATACAGATTTACATCACTGTAAAGGAAAAAGCTAACAGAATCTCAGTACTATGAATGCAAATGCAAGCAGACAAATTAAGGAAACAATCAGATGCAGCTTACTCAGATGCGGTTTTCTACATATCGTTTAAAAGCATTCGTTCTAATAAAACTGCAGATTTTATCAACATACTTGATATTACCTCCTCTTTCAGAGCACTTTTTAAAGAAACTAAGTAATTAGTAATTAAGTGGTGTTTCACTTCCTGTGAAACCTTTATCTTCTTCTCAGCAGCTTTCCTTCCTTAAATATTTATGTTTTTCAGTTTGATTCAGAAATAGTAGTAGTTCTCACATTCTAATTGTTCCTTCATACATGAATAGATTTTTCTGTCTTCTATGCTAATATACTTTAAAAGAATGCATTACTGTCACCTGATGACATTTTTTATGCACAACAGCTTTGTAGAGACTTTTTTCCTAATGTAGGATATAAAGCAGCTGGAGCATTTAATAGGTTTGGGAAAAATACTTGCTCATTGAAAAGTGCAGACTGTCACACTGATTATTCATATGAAAAGGTAAATAATAATGTTTTTATTTTTTGCTGACTCCAGAAATTATCAACCAAATATGTTTCTAGAAGTAACCTTTTTGTTTGAACTGTAATAGCTGAAAATATAAATCAGGAGAAAAAACTGAAAACCGTCCACACAAGAATATCTAGTTGTGTCCTGATTTTTACATCTAGTAAAACTAGATCTGGCAGTACTCATCACAGTATCAAAATAAGGCAAACTTAAAATTATTTTCACTCTCTGGGACCTTTTCTGTACCATGGAACAGGAAAGAGTACTGATATGACAATGCTGAATAGCTGTGTCTTCTCCTCTTACCCTTGGTCTTACAAGTTATGAAGGAGAAGAAAATGATAGAGGGAGTTCTGGGTTATATTTATCTGTATGTGAATATCTATATGAAAAACAGACTATTATGTAAGTGTATATATAAAAGAATATGAAATTATAGGTTTGTAGGGAAGGGAAAAGTCTGGAAGAAATAGAGGAATAGAGCCCAAGAGACAAAGAGAACATGCTCAAATGGAAATGAACGAGAGAAAAAATTCAGGAAAAAGTTAAAGTAACTGAGGGAGGAAAAATAGCTTTTTTTGTCTATGCTTGTTTCATTACACAACATGTAGCTGTGACCAAAGCAGTCATGTAATCATAGAATCATTGAATGGTTTGGCAGCATTCTTTATTCAAGTGTGACACATGTATGTTGTAGCTATTTTTGTTACATATTCCATAATTATTTACCATGTTAGTCACACTTACTTTTTCTTTCTCCTTAGATAATGGCAAATTGGTGTATTACCAATCCCAGGAAAAATCTTACAGCTGAGAATGTAATTCATAGTCTACTAAATCAAGAGTACTGCAGCACAATCACTGTGATCAGCTTATACCTGGAAACAAGTTTAACAGGCAACATTCAATTATTATCTACATTTAATTCTAGACATTATCTTGGATTTCCCCAGTCCTACATCCTGTCTTTAATATGATGTTTTACTGATTTGATTAAAAAACCCAAAAGTAACATATTTTGGTTTCCAGAAAATTGATAGGATCCTTAAAAAGTTGTTCATACCTAGTGGGCTATGACCCACTGAAAATGAATTAATTGAGATTCAATTAAGAGTTGTTATAATAGTGTAAGGGTCATCCTCCAAATAGAATGTGGAAATAACCTAAAAATATTATACCAATGAAAATTATATTAATGTGGTATTTCAACTCTACTGACCTAAATTTAGTTGTCTACCAATAGAGCCATATAGCACACCAAATATAGGTATGTATTTCAGGGTGTCCTGAACAGCTCTTCAGAAACCATCTGCTCTTTTCTAGTGCATCAAATATAATGATACCTCGATAATCCATACACACCTAGATCCACGTGTTGAATGAGGAGCTTATTCACCTTTTTATCAAGTTCTATCGTCCTCCTCACATTTGCTGGCTTTGCATGTTTTGGAAAGGTTTTTTTTATGAGATTATATTATATAGTTGTATCTCTGAGTTCTCAATGCCAATATCAGTACCATGCATGCTCAACTAAATTTGTAAAGTCATTTATATTTTTAATATAACATGTCTATAGAACTATCCAACTTCTCCTATTTTACTGATACTGATAGCATATGGAGACCTTTTCTAGAAAAGACTAAAGGCAAAGTAAAAAAGAATAAATATTGACTTATTTTGGTAAAAAAACCCAGTGTATATAAATGCAATCAATAACAGGTATGGACATTGTTTTTATAAACTTGTTACTGGAGTAAGTAATAAAAACTAATACTACGCAAGTCAATGAAGGATTCATCTCACCTTTTATCTGGCATTGCAGTACAGATATTGGCTTTCTTGACTTTGTGTCATGCAAGTAATGGTGGGGGAAAATGCAGCTAAAACTCAGCCAGCAAGAAAGAGCTACAAATTGTAAAATCTGATTAGAAGAGAACGATGGAAAGAGAGTGATTGCATTGCAAGCACTACAAAGTTATCAGCCTGGTGCATCATACACTTATGGGTGAGACTTATGTAAACTGTGGCCAGGATTCTTTACAAAGATAAGTAATGCAGATAAAAATTACTGTTAAATACAATTTTAGGTAGTATCAAAGCTGTGTCTTTTACTTGAACCTCTCCTTTGTCTTCAGTTATTGTGTTTTGTATAGTAGTCCCAGAGGGCACTAACTGTATCCTTTAGGTACACTGAAAGGTTCAGTCCAGGAACACTTCAGCTACAAATGGACATTCAGTGTATATACTAGATTTTACTTTGCCTCAAGCAGAAAAATATATATTCTTAAATGAATATTGACATCAGGTTTTCCTTGTTGACTGCTTTACTCTATACTCTATATTTCTATTTGTCCAGTCTGAAAGACATTGCCAAAGATGTTGCTTGCTTTAAATAACACAAATATTTATCCATTTATACTTTCTCTTCTTTGTATTTTTACTAATAGTAAATAAGTACATAATATACTTAAAATGTAAATATATTTTCATGTAATATATGTATAGTTATTAACAAATACTAATATTATGTACGTATGAGAGCACTAAGGCAATACTGCAGTGAATGTGGAGAAGTTACACTAAAATCTGTTCAAGCCTATCAAAAGACAGGCTCACATGAGAAGGGAATGCATGTATGTCTCTGTGAACTAAAATGATTTGTTACAAATGTGATCTGACTGCCTGATACAGGAGCTGTATAAGTGATTTGCATGATAATCATCATGACTACTGTTGTGTCAAACTGCTAAGTTCTATACAAAACCATAAGGCATAAGTTTATCAAAAGTTAAAGCATGTAATTAAGGAGATGTCTTGTGTTCTAAAGACCAAATACCTCTTAAACACTGATATGCTTGGGGCATCTCTTTAGGAAGCCTGTTTCAGGGTTTTACCACTCTCTTTATAAAGAAATGGTTTCTAATATTCAATCTAACCCTTCTCTAGTGCATCTTTTTGCATTCCTGTCAGAGGAATTCCTGTTTCTTCTTCCAGGAGAAGAAATCAGTACCTCTCTCTTTCCCTCTGCAGGAAGTTGAAGAGAGAAGAGAAATCGCTCTCCAGTCTCCTTTTCCCCAAACTAAACAAATGAAATGTTCTTATTTGCCCTCATAGGACATTCCTTCCAGTCCTTTCACCAGCTTTGGTGTTTTTCTCCGGATACATTCAAGAACTTTCACATCCTTGTTTAATTGTGTGGCCCAGAACTGCCCACAGTACCCGATGTGAGGCTGAGCCAATGCTGAATACAGTGGGATAATCACCTCTTTGAGCAGCTCGTGGTGCTGTGTTTGATGTACCCCAGGGTGTGGTTTGCTCTGTTGGCTACCCAGGGCACCCTGCTGACCCCAACTGAGCCTGCTGCTGGCCAGCAACCCCAGATCCCTTTCTGCAGGGCTTGTCTCCAGCTATTCCTGTCCCTATTTATACTTGTGCTTGATGTTACTCAATTCTAGATCATTTGGACTTCTTAAATTTCAGACTATTGATGATTTCTCAGGGCTCCAAATTATCTCAATCCCAATTTAAGGCTTCTTATACCTCAACAGAATCATCAGCACGTCCCAGTTTGGTATCATCAGCAGGCTTAAATGCATTCAGCTCCTGCATCCAGGCTATTGATAAATGTTTTCAACTGAACTGGCCTAAAATTGAGGTCAATTTCATCATTATGTCCAGATAACTTCATCTTTTATAAAAGCATGTCCATACTGAGTTATGTCAAATATCACCCAGCACAACTTTCTGTGGTAACCAAAAGTTGTATAAGAATGCAAGAGTATAAAATATTTTGTTTCAGAGATTCTATATGATGTTTCTTTCCTTTTCTGTAAAATTGTTATATACTTTAACAGACTTTATGTGCCTGATCATACACCTGAGATTACTGCTACCTAAGTAGATATCTTTCAGCCTCTATTTCTACATACTGATTGCTATCTTTTGATGGTATCTAAGAACATATATTCCTTTTACAAGTATTATAAATTTATTAACAACTATGTTTCTAAGTTTAAAATATAAATCATAAGCAGAAGCAGGTCTAGCATGAAGGCAGTGGTATTTAATACTCATATTATGCACACATTTTTTATTCTTTTAAAAGAGCCAGTAGATTTTGTTTTAAAAAATATGTTTGCCAAAAAAAAATCTGTACTAGAATCTGATTGTATCTCTTCTAGGCATTTAGAAATACATTTTAAATACAATTTCTCAGAATCTAAGCAAAGAATAAAGTTACACAAACTGACTTCTATCTATTTGCAATTTTCTTTCTTCCTTTTTAATAAAAACTTCTGGTTCCTTTTCTACAATGATATGAAATATCCTATATTTCCTATAATTATGGAAAATATAATCCCTGATGATCAAAGACAACAGTAGCCAGATTGTACAGTATTTCCAAATATTGTTTTTCAATCTTAAGCCTGGCCTACAAAACAATTTATATTACAAAAATTTGTCTTCATAACTTTGCTTTGAAATCCAAGTGTTCTTGAAATTAAACTTATGACATGCATGGGTCTAACTCCCCCTTTTGTGAATAGCTATGAAAGCACTTTCAAAACAGCAGCCTTCTTCATTTTTTTTTTTAATTTGTTCTTCTGTTTAGTGTTCACCTTTCGTTCTTTTTACTTTTCTGTTTACTAAAAATTCTGCTGTGTGAACCACAGTAAATAAGTTCAAATCAGCTATAAATTGCTTGTTTAGCATTGCTACATTGTCCTAACCTTGAAAGGGGTTCAGATTGTCTTTTGTGCAAATTGCTTTTCTTTGCAACACAGTTTTTATGTTTCTAGATTGTGGAGTCTGCCTTAAAAAGCAATTGTGTTTCTAAGTATTTTAAAGACAGTTTGAAATCACTAGCTACAACAATTAGCATCCTCTACTTGACCCAATATCCGTTAAAAATAGAGGGTCTAACTATTTTAACCACAATATAGAAAGAATAAGTGGGATTGGAAAACTTACAAGGCTTTTATCCTATTACTTCTCTTAATATTTCTCTTCTAATTAGAGTCGTAAGAGGTTCTCCTGCTGCAATGAACCGCTGAGATGGTAGGGGACATCCTCCCTCTAATTAGAAGGAATTGGTTCCATACCATTAATAACTTCTGGAAGCACTGAGTAATTGTGTTGTAGCTTTGTCTATGAAATTAATTCCTTGTTGAAGCAAAAAGCATGTCCTCTGTGAGGGAAAAAAAAAAAAGACAACAAAAATATTTTTTTCTTTCTGTTTTCACTTCAGGGAAATATTTATGTACGTAAAAGTGAGTCCTTTTGTTTCATGCAATAGTTCTTACTTCAAAGAAGGAGAGTGACCTAAATAAATCTATTTGCTTTGCATTTAATAAATCTGATAATTTATATAACATAAAAGATACTCAAATGTTTAGTCAAGTACTTAGCTAATATTTCTGTCTAAAGACATGAGACAAAATTAGTTAGGAACTTATAATGAAAACTGCAGCTTTATATGTAATCGACTGGTTTTCAGGTGGAGGCTGAAATGCCTAAATTTAATCCAGAACTTCCTAAAAATATATTTTTTTTTATTTTGCTTCCTGACATTAAGATAATAGATGACATAGATGACAATAATGACATTAAGATAATAGATGGTAAAATTATTCTCTGAGTTTCTTCGAGAGAATGCTACATACTTTGGCCATATTTTACTCTCAGATACTCTGATTTTATATCATTTATTAGAATGGATTTTTGTGACATTATTCCTGAATCAAAATATTTTAGTTAAGATCAATTTGTTGTGAAATTAATTTAAGAAAACAAAAATAGAATGCAATTACTTTTGATTATAATTTCCATTCATTTTAGCTGGTCTTGCAGTTTCCACTATTTAAAGTAATGCTTTTATTCTCTCTTTCCTTAAAAGTGAAAGGTACCTGTTCTGTTCTATATAACCAATTTCTCTTTTCAAATAAAGCTATACAGAACTCTACAAAAGTAGGGTAAATTGGTGTCATTGAGGCATTCTTAAACTTCCACTTCTGTATATTCTAAATTACAGCTTTAGTTGTCCTATTTTGCAGGTGCTTTTTCTAAAAATGAGTAAAATACGTATTTTTGTACTATATGAAACAGGAAGAGCAGGAAACTAAAATCCACTGCAAAGACCTCTGGCACTTAGATATATACATATATATAAAATGCTGTCTGTAATGTAGATAGTCAATAAGATTTATAAACCCATGGTGTTTACACTCAGGATACAAATGCCATGGATGCTTTCCTTTTCAGGCTGTGGAAGATTAGAAAAGTAGTTGATACCTGTGATGGACTTGATACAGTATCAGTATCTTCAGTACCCTCAATTTGAAATTAAATTGAATAGTTCAGATTTGACTGAAAAGCAATGCAATATATAAAGGTATCTTTTGTGTTTGTTGTTGGGAAATCATGAGTTTATTTGCTTTTACTCTTCCTATCTTCTCCACAATCCCACTGGAGAGGGAGTGAATGAGTGGCTATGCATTATTTGAGTGGCTGGCTGGGGATAAACAATGCCACCTTTAAATGTTCCTTCCCACCCACTCTATGAGACTATACTCTGTATTTTTTCCATGTGGTTTTGTGTTCCTTCTTTGTGCTCTTCATTCTGGCATTCTATAAATCTTTATAAAATAATCAAGCTACTTGAAACTTAAAGCAATATTTTTTTGGGGAAAAAATTACATTAAAAAGGTTTTTCAATGACAGGTGTAAGGAAATTAAGTGTAACTTATCAAAGATCATTTGTTCAGGTCCATTATTTGTCACTTTTCAGAGGAAGAGTCTTTAATTCAGAAAATTTTAAAGCAATATGGTAGAGCTTAAAATCCTTTGAGCCCATAATACTTTTAAAAACTTTTATTCACTTAATTCAGGACTTCAGATTTTCTATTTTACTATAATTTGAGTGGAGTGGGATGTCAGACACATGATTCATTTGCTCATAAATAATTGACAGACTAAGACTACAAAAATATAAACACCTTTTCTAACAAGGATATTAAAAATATCATTACTTGTTGAAGTATCCATTCTTCTCTTATATCAGAGGGGTGTTTTAACTATAGATTTTAATAGACTCTTACAATTGTATTACAAAATTAGAACAAAATTATTGTAAGAATAGGATAATTCTTATTGCTTTCTTATAGTAGTATTAGCTCAAGGAACTTGTGCTTCTATCACATTGTGGTACTTATTTTTGCAGTACAGTTTAGTTTACCTTATAAACTTGTGGACACTGATAGGAATTTTACATTAAAAGACTTTTTTTATATCAAATCCATGTTCTTGAAAAACACATATACTACCAGTACACTTTTTTGTAGCTTAATTAAAATAGATGTCTTTTTTTTGTCCTCCTCTGTAATTACTTTCCTCACTTTCATTGTGTTTTGCCACATTCTTTCCAGCATGTGACATTGATATATGAGCAGCCAGTGGATGAGCTAATGCTCCGTGCAACCTGAGTCACCTAGCAGGTAATTTCTTCAGGCAGTGAACACCTGACCTACATTTTCAAGGAACCAGATGGGTCAACTTATTATCCTAGAATTCTCTGGGTATTTGGATAGTAGCTAAGCAGTAGCTAAGCAGCTTCTGTAGGGAATCAAATTCTAGACACCTAACCAATGTCTTCCTTATTTTAAAGTGATCACAGTTTCTTAAAGTTGCCTTTTGAATTTCATTAATCTTGGCAGTTGGCGGGTTACTTTTTATGAGATTATAAATACATTATGTGAATCTACTTTCCACAGGTTGAAGTTACTGGTAGTCTTCTGACTGAATATTTTAACAATGGGGCTGAAGAGCTATGAAATAGGATTAGCATTTCCTTTGCAGAAAGCATTTAAAGAAAATTAATCTCTTGTTTGCTATATAATCCCTTCTGACCAGCAATATTTTTAGAGTTATCTCTGACATGTTTTACAAAGAGTACCTGGTTTTCTAAGAGCTACCAGTAATGCACTTCTGAGAGGCAGGGTCTTTCTTCTAAACTTGAACCCACAATAGATGTGCCATGCATCTGTCAGGTTTTTCTGAGTATTATAAATTAGAAAAATTACTCACATTGTGAGTGTGAATATTATTGAAATACTCTGTAAATATAATTCTGTATTAACTAAAACTTTTCTGGACAGAAATCTGATGAATTCTATGCATCTCCAAAGTTCTTCATTTTCTGACTCAATGACAATGATGGCAAAAGAATACAATTGACTTTTCTCTTTGGGTCTTTCAAGACTGAAGATGGAAATTACTCTATTTCTTTGCTTCTATTATGTACTTAAACTTTGCTTTAACTTTGTCTTCACAGCATCTTCTTTATTAATCAGAATATATGATAATGTTTAAGACATATTTCATAGTGAGAGATATTCTGTCTATTTAGTAATGAATAGTTCTGCCACTGAAGCAGTAGGGTTCATACAAACCTATGGCAAAGTAAATAAGGTCATGGCCTAATTTTTTTTTGTTTTTCTTATAATTTAATGAAGATCTTTTAATATGTGTAAAATCTATTTACTTGTAAAAAAGAATGGGTTAAATTTTAACATTCATATGAGAAACCCTTGTAACCATTTGTATGGAGGCCTTTCTCCAGATATACATTTTATTGTTTATGTCCTCTCCTCTGATGCAGATTTTCTGAAGATTTGTTTTCAAAGAGTAATATCTTTTCTCATGTTCTGTGTGGGTTATATGACTGAAAAAAAATAAAAAAGGAAAAAAAATACTGTGATTAAATTCAGGAATTATTTCCACAGTCTCACTCTGCATTTTTTCCCATGTATGTATTAATGTAGGTAATAATTTATTTACATATTTTTCTGGAAAACACTTTCTCCTTGACAAGTGATAAAATTATCACCTAGGTGGTGTCAGCTGGAGGCACAAGTGATCTTGTAGGGAAACATTGATTCAAAGCCCCTCAAAATATAAATATTTTGATGAAACAGATCTAAAATTTACTAAAAGTATTCAAAACTATTGAAGTATGTGTACAACTGCAATATACTGAATGCTTTCTTGGATAAAGTCTTGACAACCAGTGACAGTAGGTACTGATATGTTATTTAATGCCATATGATACAGCTTTTTTTCTTTTGTTGAAAAAGTGCTTGCAGCCAAAAAAAAATTAATTAAAGTACTCAATCAACAAGGGCCCCTATAGTTACTATCATTAGTGTCTGAGCTAATACCAAACTAAATCAATGCAACTATTTACAATATTCAACCTTTTTTTTTTTCTGAATTGATGTAAGTATTATATTTATTTATTTTACAGGAATATGTTTTATTCAATAAGTACTGCCTGAACTGGTATTGAAACATTTTTAATTCAGGAATCATATCCATCTTAAAAGCATTTTGAAGCCTCTTCTAAACAGAGAAATATATGTATTTTAAGTCTCTGAAATGAAAAAAAAAGTACATATACTTTTCTATCAGCCAATCATTCAAAATGCTAGTTTTGTCAAGGCTTGTTTTGAAAATATTGTTTAGAAATGTCAAATAGGAGTAAGAAAGTATGGGAGCAGTTGTCAAAATCTAGGAAATTACATATAACTTATGTCTCTGTACAGCTGTATATCAAGACATTATCTTAACCTAGTGATTAAGGGCAAAGGGTCTGCTGTGCTAGAAACTAACATATGTGTTTAGCCAATACTGGGGGTTTAAAATAGCTTTCTGTGAGGATACAGCAATTTTGAGTCACTGGAAAATGTTTACAGAAATGTTCAACTGATGAACAAGGTTCTGCCTAAGAAAAGCTATGTTTCTCTTTGTCCACTGATTTATTGTAGATTTTTTTACATAATTTTTTGTTGCCTTTTATTCATCAAAATGATGAGCAAAATGCAAGGTGACTGTGAAGAAAGATAGACAGTTTTGGCACTGTTTTTCTTACGAGTTTTTTATGAAAAAATTTGCCTGCCCATCTCAAGTGTCTTTATGTACTTGAAGTAATACTGGGATCTCACCAGCTTTTACATTTCTATTAATAGACTTAGATCCACAGTTTGTGTTTAGAAGTGGGGTTAGTCAGAAAAAAGTTATGTGCCAAAGGTGCATGCAAAGACCATTCTCTTCACTTTGTAATCAGCTCACTCTTCTATCTCAAGTCTCCCGACTGTTCACAGAACCAAGATGCTTAATATCTGTCTTCTATACACCATAATGATGTAACAAAAAAAAAATTACCTTTGCTTAAGCAAATGAATTCCAATATAAATTAAATTGATTGCAGACGGCTGTTACTAGAAAACTAGTAAATCATAAAATAGCTACAGTTACCTCTTCTGTCACAAGTGGTATTAGAATTTTACCTTGGGCTTTCCACTAAGTGTAATGGTATAGCTAATATGAATAAATATGAAATTTCATAGAAAATAATCGCCTGAGGGAGGGCCTCTGCACAGTAATTGATAGATAAGTAGAAAATATTTAAATGGAATATTTAAATGAAATATTAAAATGCACTTTTAATAAAAAAAAAAAACTGGTATGGGTTGTTCCCTCTATGATGTGATTAGCTGAAGCACATGAAAACAAACTTTCCAAGTAGTGCTGTGTGACTATTATTAATGCCAGTGACAGCTGAGCAGCTAGATCTCTGTGTACCCCTTTGAAATGTAATTTTACTTCAGTAATGGTTTACATGTTATGTGAAATTGCTTTAAGAATTAAGCACTTGAAAGAACATTTTATGCAAATTTGATACTTCAAAACATTCATATGAGAATGTAGTTGTAATTTTCAAGCTTGAATATGAATAATTATTTTTCTAAGTTCATGTTCTAGTTCTAAGAAACAAAATGTTAAGATTGTTGAACATCTTCATATGAAGACAGTAAAGACTATGTTCTCAGCAGAGTTAATACAAAAATAGTATTTTCGTTCCGCCAAACTTCCATGAAAATATTTGACATAAATGAGGATGTGGAAAATGTAAAATGCACAGAATTAAGACTGTCATGAGGTCTCCTCCCTTGTACCTTCACTTGCCACCCCCTCTCTTACTGCTTTTCAATGTTATGCTTTGGGACATTTCAATTTGAATGAACAATTTAATGAGCATTGGGTAGAAAAAGACAGTTGAATGGAGTTGAGTGGTAAGAAAATTTTAGTTTCATTCAGTGTGAATGGATGTAGTGATACTGATCGGATGCCAAATGTTCATGGATAAGAGAGTAGTCCATATAACAGGAAACCTGAGCAGGCACAGGAATGTGCTGTGCTGCAAACATCCCTCACTGCAGAACACACTGCAGAGCTCCTTGGAATAGAGGAGCCTGCAGGCAGGCTCTGATTGCTATTGGAGATTAAGCCACCTGTGTGTCTTTGCCTTTATCAAACAGTGCAGGAACAAGTTCTCAGGTGAACATCCTTTCTATTGGACAGTTAAAATAGAGTAGAGTTAACCATTTTAAGAAATCTTGTAACAGCTCAAAAGACCAAAATGTCAACGAATGTTATCACAAGTGTGCTTCACCTTGACTTCAATGATGCTGATTTTGTGGTTCCCTGTGTCTGAAGGGAAGTGTTATTGCCAACACTATCCTCTTTCTTTACAGTGTTGGCTTTAGTAAGTGACCATTTGTAGAATCATATAATGATTTGAATTGACAGGGACCATTAAGGGTCTTCCAGTTTAACCTTCCTTTCTGTGATTAAGGAAATCTTTAACTACACCTGGATGAGGATGCAAACTGACTTTGAATGTTTCCAGGGAGGGGGGCATATACAATTTCTCCAGGTAACCAGTGTATCTCCATCCTCATTATAAAAATTTTCTTTATATTTACTTCATGAATCCACTCTCCTTTAGTTTAAAGTTATTTCCTCTTGTCCTTTTGCAACAATTCCTACTAAAACATCTGTCCCCCTCTTTCTTTTAGGTCCCCTTTAATTATTGTAAGACCATTATAAGGTCTCTCCAGAGTCTTCTGATCTTCAGCCAAACAGCCCCAACTCTCTCAGCTTGTTCTCATAGGAGAGGTGTTCCATCCCTATGGTAATTTTGTCTCCCTCCTCTGGACCCACTTGAAGAGGTCCATGTCTTGTACTGAGATACAGACTCTCAATGCCCTTCTTTTAAGGAACATAATGAGCCAGAACCTACAAAAAAATAATGAACAGATGTGTGTGTTTGACAAATGCATTTCTTAAAGGAGAAACAAGGAAATCAGCTGATAGAGCTATGTTTTGGGAATTATCTGGCACTCCAGATAGATATCTTGCTGCTGGAATTTGCTGCTCAAATAATGGATCTTTAGTTCATGCATGTTGCACACAAAAAGGTACATCATTTCTTTTATTCTACAACTCTTAAATAATTTCTGAGGATGGGAATGGCAAGATGGTACAAAACTGGACACAACTCCAGTCAGGCCACAGCATGCTCTAGACACAACCGTGCCTTGGCTCACCTGTATTGCCATATTTTAAAGGTATGCTTTTTCTTAAAAGTATCATTGCATAGGATATTAGTGCTATTAATGCAAGGAATTAGTGTTAATTTCCTTCAAGATAAAGCCAAGGACACGTTGGTAACAGTGGTAATGTCAACTGGGTGATACCTCCAAGATCTTTTATTATGATTATATGGCTCAGCTCATCTCAGTGTGGCACCATCCTGAAAACCAAATTAAATGATTACAGAACATGATGGCACTTATGTCAGCTTGCTATTGGAATATTAACTCCTCAGTATGCAGTAGTCTTCTAGCTGGGACCAGTACAGTATGGAGACCATGTATCCTGTCAGTATTTATCAAGAAAAATTATCAAAGATAAATAATTTGGAACCTACATAAATACTTTTATTAATTTGAACTGTTTCAAATGTTTCTTCTTTTTTGTTTAGTTTGTGTCTACTTGATGAATTGATCAATCCATGTAGGCAGGTATTTTCAGATTATCTCATAGAAATGCTTCAAATAAATTCTAAGCTGTACATACAGAAAGCCATGAAGGATTTTTGTAAAAAATCCCTGCTTCATTGGTTTGAAGATATTGTTTTACTAGTGGACAAGTTTTACACGCAGACACAAACACACACACACACAGAGTTGTTCTTTTCTATATATATTTGTTCACTTCCAGTGTTTTTCATAGTTACTTTTTTGCTACCAAATATTAACACAAATCTTATTTGCTTAAACACCAGATCCCTTTCAACTAAGAGGTTTTTTTTTTTGGTTTTTTTTTTTTTTTTTACAGAAGTAAAAAAAGGTTCTGTAAAGCGGCAGAGCAGTACAAGTTTCCTTACTGTTCAGGATGCATTATCAAAATTATTTTCAGACTGTAATGGACAGCACATGGTCGAAAGGGACACACTGCATTTTGACACTTTAAAGCAAGTATGCTCAGTCTGCCTGATTTTTACATAATCATTCATATTTCTATGATACAAAGGATAGTTTCTTCATGCCTAACTTTGCTCTTCAGCCTTTCAATTATATGGAAAAAAGGCATTTGTAATCTTAGTCTTTTGTTTAGCTTAATTTTATGCTTTAATTAATTTTATATTCTTCTAAAATTTTGTTGGCTTTTTTTCCAAGCAATCTCATGGACAGTTAAGAACTCAAAGAAAAATAAAATCCTCCCCATTGCTGTTCAGTAGAAAAGAGAAAAGCTGTATAAATGCTGCGCATGTGAGAAAGCTTTTCTCAGCTCTTACACTTTCTAAACACACAAAATAAAGAAAGAAAACTTGACTTCTGTAGGTAACATTTGGGATGTATGGGGAGGATTTAGATTGAAAAATCAGAGAACATGGAAATTTTTATTTTCCTCAGCTAGATGATGCATCTGCACCCAACTCCCTGAAGCTATCAGCTTCCCATGTAGCCACAGCCTGCTTTCAGAGCTGGTCAGTGCTGTTACTATTGTCTTTTCGAGACAATTCTATCCTTGGCTGCTCAGCTTGTGTTTAGGGTGCAGTTGCAATCATTCATCTCATTTCTGTCTTGACACATGCTTGCTCATCCCTGATTCTGGTTCCTGCTCTGGATTCACTTTCCTACACTCATTTATTGTTTGCTTTGCCTTTAGAAGACTAATTTGCAGGAAATACAGCCTGCCTGTTTCTTCTATTTTGATGAATTCCTGATCCTGCATGTCCCTTGCAACAGTCATGGATTGACTCTGGCACAGTGCCAGTGCCCCCAATGATCCTGACCACATATATCATCATATTGCAGGCTGAAGAGAGTCAAATAAATTCAAGTTAAAAAGTCTAGTAGCTGTCACTTATGTTACCATACTTAGATATGAAGATTGTATTTATGAGTAGTTAGAGAGGTGTAACAAATATTCATGGAGTGCATATATGCATATATGTTTTTATCTTGACATGTTGCTATTATTTGCCTAGTTATGCCTACATGTATATTTCTATCTACCTACTCTTGTAACACTGTAAGGTAAATTGAATATCAAAAGAGCCTGAGAAGTGTTGGAAGCCTATTTTATTCATGACCAATATACATTGGAATTATTTTGAATCACATTTAGAAGAGAACCTCTAGAAGATGATATATTTAAAGGGTGTTATCTGCATTGGTAGACAAATATATCCTGATTTGTGGTATACATGTGTCCTTGGAACAACTAAGAAAATATATTCTCCATGAGATACAAGCAAGCTATCTAGAAAAAAAAAACACATTTAAGGCTAACACGAATAAAAGATTAAAGAGAAAATATACTTTTTGTGGAAAACCAAATTAAGCTTGCATAAGAATCACACAACTTAATCATGTGATGAATCATCAGGGGTGATTATAAGTCATAGTACAGGTTAAGCCAGAGCTAGGTGTTTTCTGGACTGCAGCAAGTCTCATTGAACTGTGCATGGCTTTTTCTCTGAAGAACCAACTGCAGAAAACTGAGCATTTTTATAGGGAATTGTGTTTTCATACCTACCTCGATACATTTTTGCCCGTTTCTGTTTATTTGGCTTGAAATCCTGGTGTGACTAAGTCTGAATGCAGCAACACCCAGAAGTGCCTGTCAAAATAAGTCCCATATAGCAGCTTTGGGACTGAACAAATGGTCCCCCAAATTGAGAACAAGTCTGTCTTAGCTTCTGAATAAAGAAGCAAAGGACTTTATTCTTATTTCTCATTCCCTCAATTCCATAAGGAAAGTTTTACATTCTTATATCATGCCTTCCTTTTGTAAATATGAATTTATTTTCATGCTAGGGTCACAGGTCCTGGGCTAATTTTGAGAATTACTTGTGATGCATCATGGTTTTACCCCAACCAGCAACCCAAACCCACACAGCTGCTCACTCACACCCTGCTAAAACCTATTGGTGGCATGGGGGTAAGAATTGAAAGAGTAGAAATGAGAAAACTCATGGGTTGACATAAAGACAGTTTAGAGGTAAAGCAAAAGCCACACACAGAAGGAAAGGAAAAACAGGGAATTTATTCACGGCTTCCTGTGGGCAGGCAGGTGCTTGTTCAGCCATCTCCTGGAGAGCAGGACCCGTGGGGCACAAAGGTAACTTGGGAAGACAAACACCATCACTCCAAATGCTCCCCACCTTGCTCCTTCTTCCCCCAGCTTTGTATGCCAAGCCTAATATGTCAAGTGTAATATGATATGTAATAATGGTGTGGAATATTCCTTTGTTCAGTTGGGATCAGCTATCCTGCCTGTGTGTGTCCAACACATTAGGACAAAATCAGTATTCATAAACATTCATGGAAATATCTGGTTTCAGCAAGATCAGGCAAGTTATTAGCAAACATATTACTAAGTTTTCCAAGGCAGTGTGACTAACATAGTACTGTTGTTACAAACATGAACTCTATTTTTTATGAGTGTCAAGTTTCATGCTTCATTGGGAAAACATAATATATGTTATATATTATGACAATATATAAAACATAAATTTATATTATGACATATAAAACCAATATTTTTTTGAAGATCAAGTGTTTTTTAAAATAATAAAAACACTTCTTGTATACATTTAGCATAAAGTAAACTAACTCAATTACCAAATTCATGTACCAGTGAAGAGAGTGCTATGTTACTGAAAGAATTTCTAATCTAATGCAAGCAAGCACACCTTTGCATTTTTACATTTTATTGTTCCGTATCTATGTGAAACAAAAGTAAAAAGGCTTTTGTAAACACGTAAGAAAACTTTTTGTGTGTTTTGTTTGGTGATGAGAAAGAGTAGATAAAATACTCACACTTTTGTCATGTGGTTGGTTCTTCACTATTTACCCCTTTTTCCAACTTGTTTTCTAACTGGCTTCTGCATTCCATTTCATAGTATTAGTATTGGTGATACATTAATAATAAGTTAATGTTTTCTTTTTCATTATTTCAGAAACTTTAACATGCAAATAACTACACATGCAATATTTGAATAGTGCAATTTATCAAAACTTATTTTGGATGTTCACTGGTACCTCTTTGGACCAACACTATCCCCTTTGTAAAGCCCAGGGGAGATGTTACCTAAAGCAGCCAATGTTTGTGTTAGAATAGAAGTAGATTTCAAAATTTATTTGAACATTTCATTTGATCTTTCATAGTGTTCCATGGCCTTGCTTCTACCCTTGTCTAAACAAAGAGTAATTCTACTGAACATTGGAGGGAGAGGGGAGAAACCCTTTCATTCACCATTTAGAAGTACCTTCCAAACAAAAATGATTTTACATACTAGAAAATGTAATAGATCACTCATATGATGGATCATACAATGAGTAAATATGACAGTGCTTGATTTTCCTTCATTTTCCTAAAATTGCTTTGTAATTGTTCATATGGATAAAAGATATCAACTTGACATGAAATCACCAAAGAAAGAAATACAGTGCAAAGAAGATGAATTGGAGTCTGCAGTATTTCTGCACATGAATTTGTATTTCTAATATTGTATGTGATCAATTCTCTTTAGAGGTAAGAAAAAAACTAGTGAGCATTCCTGTTTTGACTGTGCTTATGAACCACTAAAGATGAGAGAAAAATTACATGAATGTCATATCAAAAGTGAATTGCTGATATGTTGTGTGGTAAGGGATTAATTTGCAGATCCTCTGAAAGTATTCTAAATATTAATTTTGCTTATTGAAATAAGCAACAATTTATTTAGCTATGGTCTACAGATCATTGTTTAATGTTCTATGTTTTGAATTATAGGAAAGTTTTCCTATAACTACCAAGTAATAATCGTGGCCCTAGTATCTTTAATGGATCACTTTTTTAACTTGAAACTTGTGGATAGATAGAATGTAGGAGAATAGAGATAGTAGTGAAGCTAATCTCACCCCTAAGGAGTTACAGCTGTGCTAATTATCAAGAATTAGGAACAGGCCTGCCCTTAATAGGCCACAGCTGAATCCAGTTAGGATGGGTATTGTAAAAAAGTAAGTTAGCTGGTTGAGAAGATTAGATTGAGTTTGTTGGCTATGGTGATGAGAGGAAAAAGGAGACGGTGCTGCGAGGAGCTGCTCATGAGAAATCGCCAAGAGGGTATGAAACCATTGCAACTAGATAGCAACAGAAACTGAAGCGAACTGTTATATTATGGATGTTAATATGTATGTTATTAAGAGATGCCATAAAAAAATTATTCTGTTCAGTCTTGTTGTTAGACAAAAGCAAATTACAAATTGAGAATGTAAGAAAATGTCAAGATATAAACCCACAATTTTTTACTTTTGTGAAATAGAAATATGGAATGCTTTCTATTTATTGAATTTTTTTTGTGGAAGACTGAAACAATAACCCTGAATTAGAGCTAAAAGATCAGCAATAGCAATTTTCATACACTTGTTTCATCAAAAGTTAATATTGTCTGTGTTAGGTTATCCTTACCACTACAACAGCCTGCACTTGCCATTGTAATTTATTAATGTAAGAGAAAACCTTTAGTTTAGATTTTAAGGTTTCATGAGAATGAAATAAATAAATATTCTTTAGTTCTTTGGTTATTAGTTTGGTTATTTGGTTCTTATCACTAAAAATATTGAAGCAAAACTTAAATGCAGTAGATTGAAATTGAAGATAAAACCATTTCTTTTTAAGAGAAGAGAGGAACTATGCAGGTTGTCAGCTTATACATGCTTTTTAAAGATAATGTCCTCTAGAACATCATTCCTTGTAAAGTTTGTGTAATGGCACCTGTAACGCATTCCAGTTTGTGGGAATCTCCATAGGAAGGCAGAGGACAATTTCTGCTTCCTTTACACACTTTTTGTTTCACTGATTTGTGTCACTGCATTTGATACTGGCACACGTGTTGTTGTGCCTAATGCATGGGAGGATTCAGAAAGGTTTTGCTGCTGTCAGAAATCTCTGGTGTGGATGAAACTCCCTTCTGTGGGATCAGTATCAGGGGTCAGGTCAATACCAGCAAGATGTTGCCAAGAGTGGACTATGGCTCAGCAAGACACAAAGTGTGTACCTGAGCTTAAAGGTACCTCCCAACCAAAACCATGAGGGCCCTCAGCAAGGCTCCTTTTAGAGCTCTCTCTCACAGTTGATGGTTTGGTGTTTTTCTCCACTGCTTTCTGGTTCAAGGCTAGACAGTTATAAACACCAGAGCTGTCCTCCAACTCAGACAGCTAAACCCGTGGACTTGGGAGATCTGGGAGGTGCCCTCAGTGTCCTGATGGCAATCACTTTGAATGATATAGATAATATAGAAATATCCACTGGCATGACAACTAGACAAATGGAAAATGGTTTTTCTGGGGTTGTGTTGGACAGGTTAGAAATATGTCCATTTTATCAAGCAATTAGAAAATGTATGGTTTTACCTGACAAATGTACCCTACTTAGTAAATTCAAGAGAGAGACTAAATCTTAACATTCTATATAGCTGGTCAGTTTTCCCTGCTTTCTCTTGGACACGTTGGCAATGTGAAGGAATTAGGTGGATCAGCTGGGCTGAGCTGTGTTTACTAACAAACCATCACACAAAAGCCCTGCTTTTTCAATATTTTGTGCTTTTTCCTTGTCTCCAAGTACGTGGGTATGACAAAGTAAATCCTGGCATATACTCAAGAACAATAATTTAGGACACTTTTGGGTTTTTTTCCTTTTTAAATTAGTGTTATTAAGGTAAGTTAAAGTACTTAAAAAAAAACAAGTTATGACACTTACTCAAGGAAATGACAAAAGGTGCCCCATCTTGCAAATGCATTGCTCTCTCAGCTGCCTCTGTTATGGGGGGAAAAATAGATTATTTATATGAAAGTTACTGCAGCATTCTACCACTTTTTATTGTAACAAATAATCAATGTGTGTATTGGTTTATCATAGCAGCAAGTATCTTAGTTTTCTGGGTCAGTACTAATTCCTCAATAGTCATGATACTTGCATCCGGAGCTATTCTGCAATGGGAAATATGGCACTTTCAAAGGCATCTTTGGAATATACCCTTCCAAAGCTCTCTCCTGATCTGAATCCTTTTTTGAACTGTGGCCTTTTCCAGCAAAGTTCTTAAGTGCATTCAAGGTTCTGCAGAGATCTCAGTGTTCAGTTTGGTTTCATCATCAGCAAAATCCTTTTCCACAAACAATGAACACTGCAGTATTCATTGCCAGCGGCACAAAACAAAGTCTATTTTTGTAATAGCCTGAGGTGCCCTTCCACAGCAGATCAACATTCATCATTTTCTTTTCTGCATTCTTTTTCTGTCTTGCTGTTTCACTCAGTTATGTGACAAACCTGTCTCTTGACATGACTGCTGGAACTGTGTGTGACATCTCCCATCACCCACTATGATACCTGACCAAAAGATAGTTTGCACTGATATTAAAAAAATTGAGGCTTCCAGGCATAGATTTAACAAAAAAACCCCCCCATATTTCTCCCATTTAAAAGCCTTGTAAAGTACTTTCCACCAATGCCTGCTAGCAACAATATCTTCAACAACAAGAACATTCAGAAGTAGGCAGGAAATTTCTCAAGCTAACTTCACTTAATTGATTAACAAAGCAAAACAGAGTCTTAGGCCAGATGTATTTATCTGAATGCCACATTCAAAAGACATAGGTTTAGGCAAGACCCTATCATTTGTAGAAATTAGATAAATTAATACAGAGCAGTTACTTTTATTGAAGATCATTTTTCAGGATGATTTTGAAATAGTAACAATAAAAAACCCCAAAAGTTGCAAACAATTTTCTTTGTTATCCTGTTTCCTTGCACAGCATTGGTATAACTATGAACATAATGAAAATCTTAGGTTAAAACCAGCAAAAATAGATATATATTTCCCAAGGAGAATAATAATCATAACACTTTATTTACTAGTGCTGCTTACAAAGAATGATCTCATTTAGCAGAAATGTGATACAACTGATAGAAAGATTTTTTTTTTCCTGTAATAAATTGCCGTATTAAACACATCCAATTTTTCTTTCCAGTTTTCCAGGAATATGGTAATAAGTTAGACATTTATAGCTTGTGATTTAATTTTCTTATAATTGTCTTTAATCACTGTAAATTGGAACACACCCAGATGACCTGTAGCGATATGGATTTTCTGTGGAGAATGTGGGAAGACAGGTTATTAGTAGTTTTATTTTTGGGAAGTGATGCTACTTGTGTCTTACTATCCCATAATATGAAAATTCAAAAATACAACATGTGAAAACACACATCTTGTACTCAAAAACATCTTGTGCACACAACATAAACAACCCCTCAGGTGTACTTATGACATGTACTGTTGTGCATATGCAGAGTACTATGCATATCCTAGCCAGCCATGTCTGACAGCATGAACTGGCTGAACAGAGGGTTGTACCTATTGTATAGGATGTGGAAATGCCTTGCTAACAGAGTATTCTGGTGATCACAATCTGTGTAAAGCTCCTAAAAAATCTGTAAAATGCAAATTGCTTTCAGCCGGTGTGCCCTGTAACACATTTGGATTATGAAATGGTACACTACATGACACTGTAACCTTGACCAGTTCAGAGAAAGGAGCATGCCTACACACTGCATATTGAAAGCAGAATAATTCATTCAAATTACCTGCATTGCAGCTGAGCAACTGTTAGACTCTGAAACCCTACAGCCTTTAATGCTACCTCCCAGCCACATAGAAAGCCAGTTGTCACAAGATCATATAATTAATTTCTCATGCAGTACACTAGAGACAAATTACTGTCAGTGATCAGTACTGCAGTTTTTATCATCTAGAACAAAAGAAACAGGTTTGGGGTGGATTTTTTTCCTTTTTTTCCTATTTTTTTTTCTTCCCTCTAGGGGAGGAAAACAGTTAGATCTTTGTCAGCCTTTTTGGCCATGAACCTTAAAGAACTCACTTAGTTTAGCAGCCTTAATATCTTTGCAGCACTATAAATAAAGATCTGTTTTCTCAAGGTAGGAGGCATTTCATGAGCAGATACAGAAGAGGGAAGAAAAAGGAGGGAGAAAACAAACAATGATGGTTCAAACTAGGCAATCACCAACCGAACCCCTTTGACATTGAGGCCGGCAGCTTGCTATAAAATTATAATTTCATTGAAAAGGAGAATTATATTTGATATACATTGAGGTGGCTTAGACAGAGGAATTGCATGGCATCTTTCCTAACAACATCAGTGACCTTATTTTGCCAGGTAATTTTAAATTAAAGGATCCAGTCTTAACGCAACAACTGCTGGCAGTTGTTCCTCTGATTTAATTGATGATTCAGAAGGAAATTCACAGGGAAATTGTCTGGCTAAGAGGTTTTTTTTTTAAATTTTGTTTCCCATCACAAAAGGCTACCTGCATTTTCTGTAGGATGAAATCCCTTACATTTTCTTTACAAGATAAAAAAATGTCCCTCACTCTTGCTTCCATTCCTGTACTGCTTTATATTATTGTGTGACACAAGGATTGATGTGTTACGCTTGCTCATTTTCATGTCCATGTTTTAACCCTGTTCCCATGGGGTTCACTGCTTGCTTTTCAGTAGATTTGCCCCTTAGAGCAGCAAGGCTTCAGTATTGCTGCAGGCTTCTAACATTACAGCCCTGCAAATGTCAAATGGTGTTCCAGTGAAGCCTGCTGGCTCATTTGCTTGGATCTTCCCCTCCAGGCTCTTTTTAGCTTTCTCTTCTTTTTCTCTCCTCCCTCAAGAGCCTGATGCCTGGCATATTTCCCAACTGCATTAGTCATGCCGGAAGCAGAACCATGTATCCTCAGTTGAGCTGGTTCCACAAGCTGCCCAAGAGCCCTTATGAGACCAACAGACCATACAGCTTTGATAATTTTGCTAGAAATACACTGTTTATGGATGGGGAAGCAGTAATTGTGTATTTCAAGTGCTGTTTGTGAGCTTTTAATAGTGATAACTTCAAATTTTTTTGGTGTGAAAAAGAAACATAAGATTTTTTTTTAAATATTTTAAGTTCTTGGGACTTCAGACAGGTTTTGATAATCCAGAACCTTATATTTTTAAATACAAACCTAGTTGCATTTAGCTGTCAGCATACATGTTATCCCTCAGGAGACACCCTCTAGCTTTCGTGTTATAGCTAGCTATATTAAAGTTAGTCAGAAATCTGGAAAATAAATCAAAAATCTCTTCCCAGTAATTTTTTACTTTTCTCCTCTTTATTAGGAAAAAAAATCATAAGGAGTTTGGGGTTCATAAATAAAAACCATAAACCCCATGTAATATTTCTCCCTACGTTACTGTTTCTAAAGGTATCTGCCTGTAAACTTTGTGGTACTGGCAGAGAAATGGACAACAATATGTGCAGATATGTGAGTTAGAATCTTGCACTAATCTCTGCTGAGCTTCCATGACTTCTGTAAATGAAGTGGAAATAATTCCACAAGCTTAAAGTCCATCTTAACAAATCTGGTGATCAGGATGAGAAAGAGGACTGGAGAAAGAAAAGTGGGCCAAGAAGATACATGCTTGTCCATTCAGAAGCCTGCTGAAGACAATATAAAATGTATTAACACAATATTTAACACCCACATTTGCAAACAAGCAATAAAAAAGATTTGTGTGTGTGGTTTAACTTTCAGATAATGGAAGATAAATAAGATGGTATGGGGAGGCCAAAAGGGATGTTTTGTCAGAGTCCATCAAAGATGCTATCAGAGCACCACAACAATGAACAAATCTGTTTGTGTGCATTAGCCGCACTAGAGACTGTCTTCATGCACATGCTATATAGACAACCCAGAAATGTCAGGGCTGTTGCTGAATTTTATTCTAAAAATATCTTCTAGCCATTTTCCTAGTAAGGAAAAAAAAATATTTGGAAACATGAGCCAGTGTAAAGCAATTGCTAAGATTTTATTTTGGTCTCTTCAAAACCTGCATCTGATCTATGCAGGATCCTTTGCCCTGTGTCCTCATCATATCAGTGCATGTCACACTAAGTGAAACAACTAGCACTTGTCATCTTATATTTCTTCTTTAAGCATCTCCCAAGAGAGAAACTTCCACAAAAACTAAGAAAGCTGAAGAAATATGTTTGATATCTTGACTGGAAGTGAGTGCGAGAGATTTCAACAAGTTCTGAAAAAGCTCTGACTCCTCCAGAAACAAACAAAATGGTTTTAAAATTGGGGTATCTGGGTCTCTGACTGGAATGAGACACAGTTCTGTGTTGTGAGTTGGAACAAAATTTCTGTTAGTACAAAATGCATAAGGCTGAGAGCTAATCACAATTATCATTGCCCTTCCAACATAGAAAATGTAAAGTAATATTTTGTCTATTTAGAAGTTTTGGTTATTGCGAGATTTTTGTAGCAGTTTTTTTTTAATGTGTTGTCTTAATCTGTAAGCCATAAACAGCAATACAAAAAGTCACACAACTAATTTCCAACTTAGAGTTTGAGCACCAGTACCAATTCTTCAGTGCCAATGTAAGATTTCTGAGATTCTGTGAACAGTAAAACAAAAATTCATTACATATCATTATTACACATTTTCATCAAAGCGTACATTTAATGAAAGCCTGAAACATTGCAAAGGTGTACTAATTTTGCTGATCTGTTCAATAGAAATTACATCAGATACTGGGGTTTCTAGCACTTCTGAAGAAATGGGAAGGAGACAGACAGACACACAGAAAAGACACTGTCCTTTTCAGCCTGAAAATAGCCTTCTTAGGACAGGTCTATTTTGGGGAAAAAAAAATTGAAAATTACAAAATAAGATTACCAATAGAGTCTATAATAACAATGTTACAACCCACTCCAGAAGGGAAAAGTAAACCAGGTTCTTGTTTAGAGATCCCTTAGGACAGATTTGAGAGAAATGACACTGAGTTATTGGTGTTTGCAAATATTTATATGTAGGGTTTATTTTAGAACAATTTGGAAAGCAGGTATGTAGGCATTTTGGTTACTATCTATAGTAACATGCAAATATAAAAGCATAAAAATAGCACTTAAGAAAACAGAAAAGAAAAAGAAAGAGTAGGAAAAGAGTAGAAAGATCCCACCACCAATGGACTGCACAACAAAACTGAGTAGTTGCAATTTCGATGTCTGTTGGTCAAAGTGATGGTCATAATCTTGAGCCCATGAGGGAAACTGACAAAACACACCATTCACAGGGTTTATATTCACTCAGGTTAATATGGGAACACACAGATACTTTCCCTAGAGAAACGAGTTTTACAGTGGATGATGTACTACTTTGGATCATGGGACTCTTCCCAGAGTCTTTGATGATCTAAGCTGTTATAGGTGCCTCCTATCAGCAGTTGAATCGTTTATGGCCCATTATGGCCCATGAGTCCATGGGATAAATGTGTTCAGGCTACCTGTGAGTGTCCTGGTACTTCTCCACATTCCACAGAGGAATTTTCACAAATGAGCAATTTGGGTAAGGACTTTGGCATGTTTAAGAGCACAACCTGCCTCTTAGCAGCTCCTTCCCTAATCTTGGTCAACACCCAGTGTGTAGCCTGAGGTGCCAGGTGTTCATGCCCTCTGCACCTGGGCAGTTTGCACATCACCAGCTTGCATCCTGATTATTTGAGCCATTATCATTCCAGTCTATCAAAATCATTGAGAATTAAATAAATACAAAACCAATTACAACAAGAATAATAACAATAAAAACCAGAAGAAGAAGAATTACAAAACAAAAATAATGACAATAATAAATCTCTAAATCTAATTATTCAGCCATCTTCCTGACTTTTCTTTTGTTTCTTACTTTTGACTAAGATCTTTACCATCTCTCAGCTATTGACCAGCTGTGATCAGCTTTACATCCCTTTGAAAAACAGTCATAACTATATGCCTGCTCAACTGTTCTACCAGCTTCAATTGCACCTGGATGGATGTCCTAGTGTCCTGAAAATAGAATACTGGAAAACCTATAAAAAGACAATATTCAGAGAGGTTTGGGATTTTTTTAAAATCTCCTACATAAAAAACAATAGAGGGATAATGCTTATATCTTATCTGTGGTTTTGACTGTATTCCTCACAAACATATGCATGTTTTGACTTTTATTTTAGTAACTCTCAATAAATATTGCAACTTCTTAAATGTTTTTAAAGTTTGTCTGATTTCAGAATACTACATATTTCTAAAGATAAATATAGGGAAAGCATCAAGCACTTGAACTTGATGCTTTGCCTTAGCTAGAAATTAAGAGAATTCAGATACTATTTCGAAACCAGGCATTTACAAAGGAAGCCACCAAAAAACAAAATCTTGAGTCTGACCTGCTAGAACTGAATGCAGCACTAAGGACCAGCTTTTACTTGTGTTAACTCTGAGGACTCTATTCTTAGATAGTTCTCATATGTTCCAAAGTATCCAAGTTCTGTTCGTTTGACAACTTTTGTGCACTCTTTAATAATGACACAAAGAGGTTTTCTTCCATGGGTTCAGAGAGCAGCATGGTAAAGAGGAGGAGTGTTTTGAATGTAAAATTTTATTGTTGTATAAGGAGCTGGTGATTGAACAATTTAAAATGTGGGACCTGGCATCTGGACTGGATCTTCACATGGGGCAGTCCACACAGTTAACAGCCTCTGTTAGCAAAGATAAAAAGTGTTAAATATCTTAAAATGATATGTGAATTAGTTTCTTAGCTGGTCCCAAATAACAAAAAGCAAGAACTTGAGTCTGAAGAACTTGAATCTTCTACAGCCTCATAAAGAAGACAATTATGAGGAAAGAGCTTTTTAAGACATATAACATTTGGGAATAGGAATCTTTCCTTCTCAAACTTATTAGGTTTACTTTTGTAAACAGGAAGAATTAGAGGTCTGTGTGAAAGAAGATCATGCAACTCTGGTGGCATAGTTCACATGGATGGCCTGCTGCCATGAATGGATGCAGTCCGTTTGTGAAGAATGGGCTGGGATGGCAAAGAGGGGGGTATTTTACCCCTTTTTGTGGGAGAAGAGTGAGAATGTGTGGAGGTCTGCATTACGATGGGTGATGAGCAAACTAAAAGCTTGTTGATCAGGTTTAATGGGCAGAACAACATGGGCAACATTGTGTTGAGTGTTTACTACAGATTCACCAGTCAGGAGGAAAAAGTTAGTGAGGCCTTCTTCAATAACTGGAAGAAGCCTTGTGCCTACAGGCCCTGGTCCCATATCTGCTGTAAGAACAACACAGTGTGGCACAAATAAGGCAGAAAATTTCTAGAGTTCATTGATGTCAACATCTTGGCACAGGAGACTGCAGAGCTGAGGAGGGGATTGCTCTGCTGGACCCAATAGCTGATACTTACACAGCAGAACGAACCTGGTGGCGATAGGCTGGATGCAGCTTTGCTGTGATGATCATGAAATGATGGAGTTTGGGATCCTGAGAGGAGGCAAAAAAAAAAAAAAAAAGGAAAAAACCAAGAATAGGAGGGCAGACTTTGGCCTGTTCTGTGATCGTCTTGGATGGGTCTAAAGTAATTTTTCCCAGTAGTGCCACTTTCTCTTCTCATCAAGAAAAATGATCATTCAGCAATCAGAGATGTCTATGAACCAGAATAAAATCCCAAAGTATGAAAAAGATATTACAAACTCTCCCAGGGTAGGTAGTTCCTCCTAATCCATAAGAAAAGATAGAACATCTTACTGTTTGAGGTTTTGAAAGATGGATTTTTTTGTGGGTTGGGTATTTTTGAGGTTTTGTTTAATTTTGTTTTTAGGAGGAGGAGGAGGAAGAGCAGAGTTGTAACTTGTATCAATTTCCATCTAGATTTTTTTTTTGGTTGGTTGTGTTTTTTTTTTTCTTTTGTGTTGATGTTTTGGTTTATTTTATTTGCTTCCTTATTTGGGATTTCTATTTATTTGTGGTTTTATTTGTTTGGGATGTCTTTATATTTGACTGTAGCTTCCCTTATGAGAGAGAATTTCTGGAATAAAGAAAAGATGAGTGGGAATAATTTCCTTTTATTTCTTGAAATATTTCATGTCTGGTGATTTGTTGATAGTGCTAAGAACAGCAGTTAAGCTCTCTTCCCCTCGCCTATTCACCCCTCATTTCCTGCACTGTCACTCTCATTTATAGCAAGAATTAAAACTAATGATAAACACAGAAGATGAATAATTAATAAATTAAATAACTAGTATTAAAGACTGGATGGGGATGTTTTATGAACTGTGAAGAAGACTAATCATTTTTAGTGACTGAAAATTCATGTTCACTTTTTTTTTGTCCTAATGAGAATGTTTCAAAATCACTGAAGCTACATCTCAGTTAAAAATATGTCAAGACAAAGTTATTAAACAGTTTCTTGTTGTCCGTTTCATAGCATTCACAAACTCTGTAAAATTTATCACGCTGTTAAAATAGCAGTGGAAAGATGCAAGAAGTAGTTAACTGAGACAATTCCACTGCAAAAAATTAGCTTTTTAAAGAAAAATCTTCTGTGAAATGGTTGGTTTTAAACAATTCAGCTGAATAGTTATTCCCTGTAAAATCTTGATGAACTGCACCTTGAAGATTATTTCTGCTAAGGACTACTCCCCAGCAAATTCCATATTTCATTTTTTGCTCCTGACTTGATTTTTGGTGTGAAATAAGAAGACACGCTATTAAGAGAAGATATTTTGGGACATTTTGAAAAGAAAATGGTGTCTTTCATGCATTTTTTCCTGGGAGATATGCTTCTGATAAATTATCTTGTTCTCTTTGTAAAAGATTATTAGATTCTAATGGCAGATTTTTTTAGAGTTTTGGGTTTGTCAAATAAATCTGAGAATCTGAATCCAAACACTTGAAAAAGAAAGGTTAGCCACTGATTTTTATATACATTAATATTTTTGTTGTGATGAAAAAAATATCCAAATTTAGTCAAAAATTGAAACAAAGCATCCATTTCTAAACAAGTGTTTCTGTTTCCCATCCCTCTGTCAGAGTTTATTGACATTTATGCTATAAGAAGTAGTAAACTGTAAAGATTTCTCAGGGAAAAAAAACAAAAAAACAAACAAACAAAACACAATAACTTTCTTTTTTTGTCCAATAGATGATTCAGGGAATCCCAGTTATCAGATCACTCTGAGTATACATCTCAGCAATATCTATCAAACATAGCTATACTTGCTATTATGCATTACATTACCCTTTCTTCTATATTTTACCAGAGCAAATCTTCTGAAGCAAGGTACAGTGCCTCACCCATGGTTGTATGCAGGCTTTTCTAGTCTCAAATTAGAATAGCAGTGTCAAAAAGCTACACACTTATGTCTTCCACTCATTCTGCCTTCCAGAAAGAAAGTATTGTACTTTACAAGGCTAGTCCAGGCATTTTATGCAGTAAGTTTACATATGCATAGTTTTCCACATTTTTTCTTCCAGCGACTCTTACACACACATGCTTTCCATAGATGAAACAACTTCATGGATTTAATCTTATTTTATTTTACAAGATGTGGACTATAGAGGTTGAAGGATGACATGGTGCAGAAATTTTATTAGTTTTTTGTTTAGAGGGTCATATGTGCATGTGCATTCAATTGCAAGCACTGGTCGCTCAATTTTAAAAAGAACTGCATTTATATGACCTGATGAGGGATAAAAATTTAATAAAAGGATAAGGAGAGGTTGAGATAGAAATACATCTAATCAATAGCATTCAGAAAGTGAAAAGCTGGTTCTGGCTAAGATTTTACTTTGACAATTGCAGATTTGCATGTACTAATTGATATTCACAGACATTTTAAATATGACTGGAAATAAAAAATAGTAAGAAAAACTGTAGTATATAATATTGGAATTTAGCTATTGATTTCTAAGGAATAATTTTCACATTTTTTTCCTTAAATATTTAAGCTTTAGAAAAATATTCATTTTATAGCAAAAATTGATTTCATTGGAAGCTAGTTATTTTGGGTACCTAAGTTCTTCCTGTGTTGTTACTCAGACCTGCACAACAGAAATATCTCTATTTTCCCCTGTGGGGTGTTGATTTAAATCAGTAACACACACTGCAAGGATGAACTGAGCATGGTCATAGAACCTGTCATCATGGTGATGATGTGACTGCCACACAGGTGTGTATCTGCATGATTGGTGTGCTCCTGTCAGACTTGAGAGGCTTGTGTGCTGTGCCTTTCTTAGGCTGATACATTTCTACCTCCAAGGATGATCTGAGTGTCAAAGCAAATATATGTTTGAAATTAAGGGAAGCCATCTCATGATGCTGTACTTACAGAGAGGTAGCTTTGAAAGGTTTCTCATTTATTGGACTAATATTCTAATGAGAAAAGAGCAAATTCCAGAGTGTCTCTTCGTCTTATTTTGAAATAAGAGGCTATTGTTTGAACTCCAGGGGAAGACTGAGACTAATGTATTTGAGGTTCAAACTATGAATTCAAGTCTCAGATTTGCAAATATTTAGAGACAGACTTATGATTGCTGAGAGGTTAGTATTTCTCTCTATTCTTATTTTTTAACTCTCAGCAAGCATCAAATAATTTACTTGGTATCTTCCATCTCACCTTCATTAAATTCTAGCAGAAATGTTGCTGAGCATTCATTTGATATTACATTTTTCAGTTATTAGTAATAAATGCTGGCATTAGTGACCCTATATTTAAATCCTGAATACAATAAAATTTTATGGAACAGCAAGGTCATTAATTTAGGAATTATTACAATAGTGAGCCATCAAGATATATGGTCTCCTTATAAAATTATCTATCTGACCAGGTTGGTAAAACCAATACTGATTTACTTAGCTTATTTTGCCTAAGTACCTAGGTATGGCCTGCATTTTCTTTTGATTTTTTTTAAAATTTGAATTTCTAGTTACATGGTAAGTTTTTGTATCCTTCAAGAAATGGAAACTATAGAGTAAAAACTGGCTTCACAGGTAGCAGCTGGGATATTTGGAAAATAATTTTTTCATTTCTGACAACTTTAGAGTGAAGATAATTGAAGTACTATATTTAAGATAATTTTAAAAAGACAGTTGGCTACAGACTCCCAAATTGATACAGATTCTATTGTAACACACCATTAATATATTGTACACAAATACTTTACATTATGTTAATTGCAAAAAAAAAAATAAATAAAGAACCTCAGAGGAATATTGCTCATAGAGATAAAACTATTTTGGGGATATTGACCTGCATGCCAAGAATGGATAGAAGAAAAATTAGCCAATAAAACTGAGTACCACTGTTTTCTGATAAGAAAGAGTGAGATGTTACTACTCATAGACTCTTTTAAATGAAGAGATTTCAAGGGAAAAAAAAAACATAAGAAAACAAAAATTCCCAAACCAAAGAAAAACCAAAAATCCCACAGAACAAACCCCACCATAGTTAAAATAGACAGCCTGTCAGACTCAACACTGAAACTGCTATAAGGAGGTAGAATTCTTTTCCCCAAGCATACCTTCCATTAACATTAGATGAAGAGTGATAACTCTTCATTTCAGAAGTTATTCTCTGATTCTATCACTGGCAAAGAGAGGGAAAAGTGAACAGTGAAATTTTGTGCTGAAGCTAGCCAGAGTTTAAATAGGATTATAGCATTAAAATGAAAGATTAACAGGATTTTATGGAGAAATAGGGTGCACTTTATTACAATTAAAAGCTTAGTTTACACAGAAAAAAATAATGAAGACAGCAAATGAACCTTTTCTTGTTTGAAATATCATTCCAAGTGAGAAGAAATGTCTTATGCCTTCACATATTAAAAAAAAAAAAAAAAATAAAAAAAATCCCAAAAACCCCAAAAAAACAAAAAACCACCACCCAACCACCAAAACAAGAATTCCTTTAGTTTCAAATAATACAAGGGGGTACTGCAAAATCCCTTATCATTTTAAATAGCTTAATTGCTATGATTTATATAGTGTTGTTTACGTTGCTGACAAAGATTCAGGGCATTTATCCATGTTCTAACAGATCAAGTAGGTAATGTAACTAAAGTACTCAAATTCTTTCTCTCTGTTTCATTCTCCTACTTTTCTGCTCTTTTTATGACTTTTCTGCATGTGATGCCTTATATCATTACATACAGTGGATGTTATCTTGAAGATAGGGCCCATCCCTATCATACCCTCAAAAAGCTCATCAAAATCTTTCTTTCTTTCTGTGTATGCCTTATTAACAACACTTAGTATTGTTAGCAGCATTACACCATTGATGTTTGAGAGAACAATATCATGCAAATAAAGACCAGTATGTCTTATTCACTGTTTAGAGTATGAAGGAGGAAAGAATATTTAATTAATATGGCTCAGAAAATGGGATGGGGAGAGGAAATCTTGCAACGAAACTTATCCAATACACCTAATTTCAGTTTTAGCTAAACCTAAAGTAGTAGTCATATGTTAGTCTCTATCAGTTTGGAGATAATCAGCAAAATCCCCAAATATTTACATCATTGTCTTGATAACGAATAATCTAGACTGGTTTTGCTTTGGGTAGTAGTCTTTGAAAACTCCACTGCCTTACATGTACACACACATGCACCCCTGCAAAAATATACACTCATATACAAATCTGTGAGAAACCTTTCTACTGAGACTCCCCAACAGCTAAATATGTCAAAGCTATCCCTTTGGTACATCAAAATCTTCACATAAGACTTGTAGAGCTTGAGTGCAGTCTAGCAAGCATGTTCAGACAGTAGGCTGACATACTATGTTGTTTCTTTACTTTTATAGATTATAATAATGCCTTTTTATGTAAATTCTTCATATTCTTTGTTTTGATACAGTTGCTCACTGCATCCTTTTATCAATTCTTTAAACCTCCTCTGTATTTCCAGCTCTATCTGTACCAACTAATACCTCTGTCATAGATTTGTACAGTATTGATTAGATTAGTTGACATATTGCCTGTTTTTTCCTTCTTGTATCTATTGGAGATTAAGCTGTCATTTCCGTGGCTTTATTTTCTCTACATTTTGACATGTAGCAAATTTGCCTTGTCTTAGCTTCATTGAGTTATTAAATTTCTTTAATCTTTTCCATCAGAAATGAAATGTTTTTTTTACTTTGCCATTTGAATGTCATGACAAAAAAAAAAGGTATTCACAGATTATTGTGCCTTTTTTTACTGTGTATATATTAAAGTAATATACAGATTTCTACTTTAAATAAAGAGATGTATACAATGTTCTCATATTTCAATTTCATTACATTTTAAAGCCAGATTTAGAAATATATAACAAAGAGTAACAATGGTAACAGAGATGCACAAATTTCTTTACAATCACATGGAAAAATTGCAGAGAAGAAAAACATAGTTTGATATAATTTGCAATGAAATATGTCATAAATTTATTAATATAACTTTTAATTTATTAAGAGAATTCACAGTAACTAGGAACAGATATAGAAATTAGAGATCTAACTTTAGAGCTACCATTCTGAATTCAATCCTGATGTAAACCAAAAATAAACAGGAGTTACTGAAGTTTCAAAATCATGAATATCATGCTTTATATGAGAAGGGAAGTTTTACAAAGGGCAAAAATCTAGCACATATTATAAATGATCCATGAGAGCTACATGAATCCAAGAGGCTCTGAACCTCATGACTCTAAAAATAATACAGAGAACAATAAGTCTCAAACATTGGAAAAACAGGTGTGCCTTCCAGGGCTGACAAGTGCTCAAATGCCTCTCCACTACTGAGCTGATGTCACGTTGAGTAACAAAATCTAACTGCTCAGAGACTGCTTTATTTACACTGAAGTTACTGCGGAGCTGGCAGCAGCTACCAGTGCAGCTGTGCAGTCTGGCAAGGCAGCACTCCACTGTGCCCTTGCCTGTCTGGAAGTCAAGGCACATCAGCACTCTCTGAATGTGAAAGGTTCATCCAAAGTGAAGGATTCATAACATAGCATAAGTAAGAAATTCTTGAGTCCAAACAATACATTGCAAGAGCAGTGAAACCTTATAAATCAATAAACAAAGTAATAGAACAAATCAGATTCTTTATAAAGCTGAACTTCTTACCCAAACAGCTACCACATTCACAGAAAAGCTAATTTCTTGACCAATAGTTCCTGACATAATTTTAAAACTAACAATGCAACAACATCTTCCCTCTGCCCACCAAAGCTATGCAGAAAAGAAACCCCAAACAACCCAAATCTAGAAGATAAAGGCAGTTTGATCTATGTTCTGGCTAAATATCACTGACTTTGGCTTTGAAACAACTTCTGCATCAGAATTCTTGCTAAAATATAGTTCAGTCCTCATTTTAGGACGAATTTTAGATTTAACATTGGTCATGGAGATTAACAGTCATTACCACTATCTACAGAAATTGTTACCACTGCTAATACCATGCTAAAATCGTTATTTACAAATCATACCAAGTTAGGATGCAAATCTGAGACCCAGAAACAATCCTTAGTCACTGGATTTAGCAGTTCAGAGGTTTTGGGTCTCACTGATGAAATGCAGACTTGTCAATATTGACACAACCACAAATAGTATTATACATTGGTATTACACATCCTGAGCCTTGACTTATTTGTCTTTCTTGAATTATCTTCCCATTATTGCTCAGTATTTCAAACAAAGAGAATTCTGCATGAACAGTGATTATTTTTCCAAGAATTCCATAAAGCCAACAAGTGAGTTGATCTTCACTCAAAAGAAGATCAACTTCACTAAAACAACTACTCTGTGTCTGAAATACATATAGGTGGCAGCATTGAGGGAGCCTCAGGAAACTGAGGGGCACTCTTTCAGTCTGAGAAAAAAGTTAGTATTTTTGTTTCATGATTTTATCACTTTTTGAGTGAACTCACTGTCTACAGTTTTCTAGCCTTTTCTTTGCGATGAAAGAAATGTGTTCACGAGTTTTCTACAGGTTTTGTTGTATGTACTTGAGAGGAAATACAAAATGGAGAAAAAGCTAAACCCAAAACCAAACCAAACAAAACCCAAAGCAACCATCAATATATTATTGTAGGTCTTAGCTAAATTTGAGGAAGACACCAAGAACTTAAATGGACAGTATTTGATTGCTGATAACCAAATTCTAGGCTGTCACATGGAAGTTGACAAATACCAGAGCCTTAGTTGTACAGCTATTCAAAAAATGGAGAGGGAAAACCAGAAGATCATTAATTTAGTTAAGGGAAGACCATGGCAAAACCTTATTTTTGTATTTATTAATGCTTCTTTCTTTGCAGAATGACTTGGGGTATGGGCTGTGGGGAGGGAGATTGGGCATTATGTGGAGAAAGCACCTCAATCTTACTGGTCAGAATTGTTGACTTCCAGCTTAAAACAGGAATCCTTTCTGACCATAACTTCCGTTGCATTGCCCAGCATGTATGCATCCATTGCTTATACCTCCAGCAAGCACAGCCAGGGCCCAGATTTTAAATTATAAGTGATAAAAATATACAGTGTACAGTGATAAAACGTGTATA
Organism: Pyrgilauda ruficollis; assembly: GCF_017590135.1. Lineage (NCBI taxonomy): Eukaryota > Metazoa > Chordata > Aves > Passeriformes > Passeridae > Pyrgilauda > Pyrgilauda ruficollis. Next base: position 3,548,581 of record NW_024524266.1, on the reverse strand, counting down.
GTCATAAAAATACCTATCAGTTTTTAATCTACATAATTCTAATATTTTACATGTGTAAATATTTTTTATTAAACCTGAAAAGTTTTGCCAATTCTCAATGTCTGTAAGAAGCTCAAAATTTTGACATTAAAACTGCACATTCTTTAACAGTGTTACTTTATGTGACCTTTACAAAAAATAATATCCTAAGGAACAAAATATATGCTGTTCTTTTACTCTTTGTGTTTTCCGTTTTTATTAATATCTATGTTAGACATTTTTTTCCCTGAGTAATTTGTAGCAGAATATAACACTCCACTTTGTCTCTCTGTGGGTACATTCTTATTCCTGTAGTACTTTCAAAGACATCTAACCACAACAGTGTAGAAAATCATGCTTGATATTTGAGAACAGTTTTCATTCATATTAATTTATCCCTTCAATTCCCTTGTGAAAACAATCACAGTGAAGACAAACCACTGAGTGATTTAGTGTAAACCGCAGGTGCACCAAATCTTTTTACTCTGCCTGCAGAGAGATCTTTGAATATCCCAATATCCATTTCAGCAGCAGTAATTGGTTTATAATAGCAGTCTTGACAAAAATATGCAAAAAGTTTTGAAAACAGTTTTAAAAAACCTGCTATTTATTTTATGATGTTGTTTAAAAAGATATCACTGTGTTATATGCTTACATGATTTGGTACGTAAGACATTCATTCAGTTTTGCTATAGCATTAAAATAGCCTTTACAGATAATACTGTCATTTTTCTTTTTGTCCTGCATTATCCGTCTTGAAAATGCTTCAGCTCTTGCAACATTTTAAAGAATATTTTGGATTTGGCTTTAATTGAATTTGCTACAGAGAAGACATGCATAGTTAATCTATCTCTATCTTGTTTTTCTAATGATATTGAAATTCATAACTGCTTCAAATTATTGTTCCAGTTTGTTTGCGCTTTAAAAATACCCTTAGAAAGTACAGGAGAAAAAATGAACTCTATAAAATTCAGAAACAATTAAAAAACTTTTATTTCACACTGCAACCCTTCTCTACCTTTGAATGTATAAAATATTGCTTGAATTGTTATGTACCAGATATAAGTTTATCTGGAATTTGTTTCTAATTCACATTAAAAAAAGATTATATACAAATATTTTGTCTTTTCTGCCACCCCACCTCCTTGCCTCCCACCTTCCCAAGCCTGAAACCTTCAAACAAATAAGTAGAATGCAGTTCATGGACAAAGAATTAATAAGTAATATCACCACCAAGAAGGAGAACTGGAAGAAGCTGAAATTGCTTCAGTCTTTATGAAAAATTGATTTCAAATGGTTTTCTTATCAGTATTTTAAAATTATTATGAAGACCCAAGAAAACTCTTGCAACAATTCTTACAAAGCCTTCCTATGTATTACTGAAAATGTTGCAGTAACTTCAAATCCTAAAAAACCAAAAATTTAACTGAGTGTTTTATAAGTTTTATACTAATATCAAAGTTGGTACAGTAGTCCACAGTCTTTTTAATAACAGTGCTGATAATATGAAAAGTTCATTAAATCTCTGGCTATGAGAGAAAATCTGTATGTTGAAAAACATATCATGAAGCATTGTTTCATCTCCTCAATATTTTGTTCTCTAGTACATCCCCCTATTTGGGAAAAAGAAAGATGAGTTTTATAATCTTATTTCAGTAGAACTGAATTGCTTATATTAAAAGGCATTAAAGTGTTACCTGACCCAGGTGTTTATTTTTTGTTCTACACATATGCTTGAAGTCTACAGCTGATTGACAAAACTTACTTAGAAAATCTTTGTCAGCACCTTTCAGGTGCAGACTGAGTGGGTTCTGGTAGATACTAATTTATAATCAAGTGATATTTTATATTAAGTGACATATGATTGTGGTATTCAAGATCAATATCATATTTATACTACTTGGTCATGATACAGTTACTTAATGTTGATGAGAAATTCTTTAAAGGTTAGGTTTTATGGACAAACAATTTCTATCCATTTGAGGAAATATTCAGATCTAATTTGTGCAATTAGCTACATTTTCAGGAAATCCCTGCACAGTAACCAAGGCTATGTTCATAAATTCCACAGCCTAATGCCTCTTTTAACAATTTTGAGGACTAGCTGTATTGCTTACTCAAGGTAAAGAATAACATCTATTTCATCTTCTGTCTTAGTGTTTTCGCAAGAGATCTTGTTCAGAGCAAGAGTTATTTACAATTTAATGAAAACATTTTTCAAGTTTAAAGTTCTTACTTTTTCTCAGCAAATATTTTCCTTGAAATTTTAACAGGTGCAACAGCACTTCCCAGTGATGTTTGGGAAAACCTACAACACCACATCTTAAAGGAATCCCACCTCTGTTTAAAGCATAATTCTACCTGAACTTATTTAAAAGTGTCATTAAGCACTGATAATAATAAAGTCTGAGTGACAGGACCTTATGTATATCTTCCCATTTGCACTTGCAATTCCATTTAATCATGCTGTTTAGCAGTATTCTTAGGAAATATCTGTCTATTAGCTCTTGGTACCTACCTTTAATGCTGTGGAGTGTCCCACTGGCAAGTGACGAGACTGTTCTAAATAAAAAAAAATGTTCCATCATAAGCATTCTTTCACTGGCAACTGTAATGCCTCATAATGTTTCACTTTCAAGTGAAATATATTATAAGTATGAGCAAATTTTAATAGCTAACTGGGTAACTAAGCAATTTCAGACTCAGTTCAAAGTTGAGAAAAATACTTTATGGTGTTATGATAGCATACTGATGCCCTATATCATATATCATAGTGTTTTATCCTATGTTTGTTTCCTTTGGTTTTAGTTTTCCTTGAAAGATACACAAGTGATGGAATTCTGATTAAAAGTAGATTTTTGCTACAAGAAAACTTTATTAACACCAACTCTGGTTTCAGAACTTCTCTTTTAACTAATCACATCTTGATGTAAATTGTAATACACAATTTACATTCTGACTGGTAGTCTCTCCTTAAGAAAAAAAGCAAAATTTAATTTTTTAAGCTTTCTTTTCTATTCTTATTATGGTCCAAATTATTTTTTTAAAAAATGAATTAGGCATATTAACTAACAAAACAAATTTTCATGTCAAAGACAGTGATGATGAAATTGTAAAAAAGAAATCATTTGAGAGATAAATTAAGAATATATTTTTTATAATTACTGCTTGTATTTAGAGCAATGTTTTTGAAAACCAAGAATCTCTGGAAAAGTTCACTCTTTTTTATATGTTCATGTTTATGTTGATATGTTTATGTGTTTATGTTTTTCTTGCTATCATAGGACATATCAACAGTGTATGAATAGTATATTGAAGATTATTTTTTACACTATTCTTAAAATTCAAACTTAATAATGAAAAAGTACATACTTCCTTTAAGACTTGATAGCAACCGTGTATTTTCTTTGCAATGAAGCATATAAAACCAGTAAGCTAAAATATAGCTCTGTTTTTGTATTATGTTTAGCTGTAACATTCTTCAGGCAAATTTTATTAAAGTTTCATAGAATGCTCTATCTCTCATGAAAGAAGGAATTTATATTTGATATATTTCTTTTCCAGTAGATACAGAGAAAAATCTAATACATACTTTTAGTAGTCATAAAATTCTCATAGTTTTTTTTTGACAATGCATGCTCAGAGATTATTGTAGAGGTTGAATTCGCAATCGAATAATATAAGACAATGAAAATTTAGGTTGAAAATTAACTCAGACTGATGAAGGTGTAATGCAAATGTGTCAAAACAATTTTTAAGTATGAAGCTTAATAACAGAGGATATATGCCTCTGGAATTACATATTTTCGTATCTTATAAAGGGTTGTACTTCCCTTAATTGCATTAGATTTACTGTATACATCAGGACTAATATTCTCAGCAAGTACTATGTTATATAAAATCAATTTTACTTCCTATAGTCAGAAAATTTTCAATATACAAGCAAATTCTTTCAATTCTTTCACTCTTCCATTTTTAGGTTCATTAAACTTATTTCAAGTAATTATAGCTCAGCTGTGCATGTAGAAGACAAAACTTTGCAAATAATTTTAGATTAAAAGTAATATATTTTTCAGTAGTATTTCCAGGGCTAGTTTAAGAAAAAACCACACACACACACACCCACACATATATATATTTAAATGGAGGAAATAAGATGCAGCTTTGACTGAATAACTCATTCTTCTCTAAATACTCAGTGCTTCTTTTGAGGTTTTGTTATTTTTGAGGCCTTCCTGTAAAAAGAGGGGACCATTGAATTAACATAAAAAATGTATTTATGTTCCTAAATGTTCATGGACTCTGAACAATATTTATAATAATATGTATGGGAAACACTTAAAATAAATTATTTGTTATTTGAAACTGAGTTTTGCAAAGAAATAAGATATGTTCAGAAAGGGCATTAATGACAAATGGCTCAAATAATCCAGAAAATAAATAAAAATAGGTACTTTGCTTATCTCCATTGCTTTTAAACAGAACTAAGACAAGAATTGCAAAAAGCCAATGATCACATTTACTTTTAATTTTATTCTGTATTTAGTCACAGGGACAGAAAAAAACCAAATCTTTAAAAAACAAATGTTCCAAGTGATCTTGAAAAATGTTATGTGAACCTGCCATTGAAGACAATGAGTGAATTCTCAAGTGCAAATCTTTATTGTAGATCGAACCCAGTTTTATTTTACTGTGCCATAAACATGACTGTTAATCGTGAAATGTGACAATTTATTTCCTCTGCCCTTACTTAAAAATTTAACTCTGATCATCATTTAAAAATGCGTAATGCAGTATTTCATAGTAGATAAATCTTCCCTGTACAGTTGATAAGAAACAAGCATATAACACTTGAGTCCTGGATCTGGCTGTACCATCTGACAGTGTCAACTGAAATGAGAACACAACTGTTATTGCCAACACAGCGGCAGGTTCTTTTTTGTTAGTTTACTTTCTGATTCCATTTTGATTTTTATGCAATTGCTTCAAAATGGGACCAATTTATATCACACCAAAAGAAAATATCTTCAATATTCAGTGCAAGAAATTCTATTCATTCAGTGCTCTTTTTTTTTTTTTTTTTTTTTTAATATTGGTTCTGCTTTTACTCTTCTTACAGTTTTTTGACTCCTTGATTACTAAAAGATTACACCTTCTTTGGATAGATATTGTCACACTATTTCTTTCAAATATTTCTGCAAGTTCCTCCTTGTGTGCTTATGATTCATTGTATTAAAAAAAGTCCCATCTGTCAAGGTCTGTTTTAATCTTTCCTGCTTCTATCTTTTGCACAGCTAGCCCTTCTCAGCTCAAATCTTGCACACTCTATTTTTACATCTGTTCCAATTATCAGCTAAGGAATATACTGTTTTAAGCTGCATGTCTGGACTAGTTTGAAGCCTTGCATTTTGATGGGAAAATATTGCAAATGGTTTCACACAGATTCTGTCAGATTTATCTTTTAAAATAGTTACAAATCCAGCACTTAACAAGATGACACAGGCTTCTTGGGGTTTCAGCAATTTAATATTTTGGCTTTTAATGCCCCAGTGCCAGGTGCTCATGCAGTCTTGCAATCTCTATTGCTTGGTTGTATCAGAGCTTTTAGATAGGAATTTTCTCTGCTGCTTGTTCTTGAAAATTATCCAAGCCTTATTTTTTCAGTTCTGTTTTCAAATGACTGCATCTGTAAACAATTTCTTTGTAAGCTATTTCTATTTATGTATCTAAAAATTTTCTGTGTATACTTAACTGTAAAAAGAATGCAGCTTTTGGTTTTCTTTTGTTTGGTTCACCTAAGTTCTGTTTTAGCATAACACAAGGTCTAGGTTCAAGTACAGGCACTTAGTTAAATATAGTCATAAGCAGAATAACCCTACCTAAAATTCCTGTAGTAGAACATTGCCAGTCAGAGAGCACTTGCAGAAGCAACTGGATCAAGAGAATTATCTGTTTCTTATCCTCAGTAAAGAGCATACATCTGTGATACAACGAAGACCAAGAAACCTTTTCTTCAAAAGTCATCCACATATTTGCGTCTTGATCTGAATGAAATTTCAACTAATCAGCTACTTGTTTGTTTGCAGCATCTCATGTGAGTTAATGTACAAAATACATGTTATTTAGTTTAGCTATTCATGGTTCAAAGCAACAAAACAGGATATAACAAAGAAGCAAGAGAACAAGCATCAGCTATTTTGACAAGCCCGGACTTAAGGAATTAGTGGGCTGATATGTCAGTTTGTAAATTTTGATTCTTAAGGAGAAAAAAACCCATACAACTAAAAGCATTGAATACCACCCAGAAGATAGTTAATATCAGTCCTATCAATTTTATTTGATTTTAACTGTTATATTTTTTAGCTGAACTGGTTTAAGACAAATAGGAAACTCACAGCTTCTTGTATGTGGAAAGTCTTGAATAAGAAATAGTCTTTATATACCTGGGACTACCAGGAAAGGTGAAACTACCTTTTCTGGTTTCTTTGTTTTATACTATATTATGTATGTGCAAACATCTGGTGAAGAGCTAGCTAACTTCAGGGAAAACTTTGAAGATTGATAATTCAAAGGGAATAGCTAGAACTGAAATCATCAAATCTGTAAATATGCATGAATTAGGATGAAAATTAACTGAGACTTTTTTACTTAAGCATTTTCGCATACATAAATTTTAGAGATGAAAGTCTTCAGTGTTCTTTGATGAACAGAGGGATGGTCTGTTCGACCTCAAAGTAGGCTGGACTCTAAGCAGAACCTTCCAATTTTTTTAAAATATTCTTCTCTATCCTGACTATAACCTTCTTAATGAAAATACATGTAACTTCTCATCCAGTTTCTCTACTACCAGATTCTCTTTTACTTCAGCTCTGCAGACTTTTTTGCACCCTTAACCTATATTCAGGCCTAGTAGAAAATATGCTAGTTTCTTATAATCCTCCAATTTCTTTTCAGTGTTTCTAGTGGAGAATGAGAATGTTCATTCAGATACGTCGATAAGGTGATTATTGCAAACTCACTCACATTCTATGTTATGAGTGAAGGAAAAAGGATATGTACTTCCCCTTGCCCTCCTCCTCAACACTCATCTCGCACAACAACAATTAGGACAGAAACTATCATTTCTCAATTAAATAATATTTGTGGATCATGTCATTCCCATAACCTTCACAGTGTGCTGAGACCCTGAAAAAAAAATCACTTTAGTTCCACTGATGGCCTTTTAATAGCCTGAGATTTTTAATGAATTATTGAATGCTCTCTCTCAAAACCATCTTGTTCAACAGTCATCTCCAGGCACAGATTACTTCCCTGTTGATCTACATGCTCTGACCTTCTAAATGCAGGAATATCTTTATTGTATCTGCTAATAATTTGGACTTCCCTTGATTATTTTTACAAGAGAAGCCTTTAATCTTACCATATATCTTCTTGGATTTCTTTTTTAATCTGCTTTTAAAAAATGTCTTTAAACTTTTGCATTCATAACTAATTCCCTATCCTATTTATATGATTTTACTAGAAGGTCCAATTCAAAATATAAGTAATAATAGAAATTATCCTAAGGCAATTTTTTCCTTCCTTTGTCTGTAGCTATATTTCTTACTTTTTCCTCATGGTTTCCTTTCTTGTTAAGATATAATTTTAACTATCTTTGATGAATGTTATAAAACAAAGATGTTGTCATAGTAATGCCATATGCACATATATATATATACACATATATATATACACACACACATATATAGGTATATATATATACACACACACACATATATATAACCCCAAAAAGGTTGGTCTACATTCTTCTGAGTAACTACAAAAACAAATTTGAAGGCATGGTGGACTTGACAGAAAACAATAAGTACTCAGACCAGTTCTTTTATTCTTTATGCTTCTCTAAATATGGTATTTTAAGATAAGTTTTGTTCAATGTACAAAATGTTTTTTCTTTCTTTCTTTCCATTAGTGTTAGAATTACTTTTTTTTAATCACATACTCTTTGAAGTTTCTCAAAAATTATCTTTTTGGTTAAGGTTACTGAAGTTAGATTGTTGATGTAATAACTAAAAATTTACTGAGGCCACTCATTGTGACTGCAGCCTTTTGTCAGACTGGCCCACAGCCATGCCATTAAGCTATCCTGAAAAGTGTGGCTTCAGTAAACTCCCTACTAAGAGTAGCTCCCAGCCTATCTCCCAAACTGTGCACAAGGGTAATTGAGGAGAGCTGTTTTAATGGAGTAAAAGTGTACAGGGAGCTGCAATTTAAATATATTTTGCCAGTGACAAGTTCTATGACACTTTTTAATTTATTACATATGACATAAAAAGTGGTTAAAAAGTGGCAGAAGCATTCGACATCCACAAACCACTTAGGGAAGATGTTTTTTTTTAGTTTGTTTCTTGTAGAATTTTATGTTTGTTATAGAATTAATGTTAACACTGTCTTCATAGGCCAAATCAGCACCTCTGCTGAAAATTCTTCCAAAACCATTGATGCATACAAAACCAATTAATATAGTTTTTCATGTCAGTAGCTGTGTTTTATTAATTCTGCAAGTTCTTTTGCTCTCTGGAAAGTCTCATATACTTAATAGTAGCTTTCAGCAGAAATTTATTGGTAGAGGCTCTTAGAAAAAATATTGCAAGGAAGAAAAGGAGGAAAATGGAAGTTTGCCAGAGGAGAACCACTTGACTCAAGATAACAAAAAGAAAAGGAATGAGCAAAGACAATGTTACTCATTACTTGTCTTGCCTTGTAGATCATAGGAATTTTGTATAAAAATTATGTGTTTAGAAATGCAAGTAAATAATGTTTATTCATCAGTCTATTAAAAATAAGTCATTTGATGGAACAAAAGTAGAATATTTAAGTAATACTTTTTCTTCTGCCACTCACTAAGGCTGACAGTCATCTGGTTTTAGCTGCCATTAAATGTTACTGATCTAGATGAAGCTGGTTGTCTGGTGTTCCTCAACAGAGCACGGAAAAAGAAGGAAATGGGGAGAACAAGGTCAGAGAGTAAGGAATCTTTTATCTTTTAAATATTCATGTAAAAAGTTCAATGTTTTCTTCATTTCTTTAAAGAAGCTTCAAATTTATTTTTACATTATACTGTGATAATCCCTCAGCAGAAGTATTATGTAAAACATAGGTACTAATTATGTATTTAAATCTCATTAATCATAATGGAATTTAAGTATGACAATTATCAAGTTGTTGAATAATGATTAGTTCTGGAAATGTGTATATACATATATATATATACACACTGGCTCTGGCTCCGTCCAGATTCCAGATATCCTGAAATATTCATAGTCTGCTCAAGAGACAGACTGAGTTTCCATTTTTTTCAGAATTATTTTTGGATGATGATTTTAAGGAACTAACTTAGAAACCAGTAGGAATCAATGTTACTGAAAACAAAACTTTCCAATTTGATCATACTTGTATTTTGTAAGTGAAGCATTATTTCAACATGAAAAAGTAATTATATATCTTTATAGACCTTAACAAGATTGTAGTTTAGTGAGTATGTGAAGAATTTTTCTCGTGGCAAAGGTAGCTTTGAATTAATATAATGCAATGATACACTTTTTATCCAAATGTAAGGTTTTTGTTTAAGATATCATTTACTCATGAACTGATTTCTTTCTAGGCTTGTCAGACTAGCCTTAGGGAATTTTAGGTTTGGAACAAATACTATCCAAGGACTGCTTAGTTTAATTGATTTGAAATGTAATGCAGGAACATGACCCTAAATTATGTGTGTTATAATTGCTTTTGTTTTCATTTGTACTGCTGTTTCATTTTGACATTATAGTGAGCTCTCTTCCCAGTGGCAATAAAACTACTAAATCATCTGTTGTGACCTTCAATACCATTAAAAAAAGCTTCCACTCACCTCAGTCTCTAAATATAGTGTTTTTTATGACCCTGCAAGAAAATAAGACACTAAATGCAAGAATATTGTGCTCTTTTATAATTTCATACCCTTTTCTTTTTTCAAGGGAATAACAGACATTAGAATATTGCCATTTCATTTATTTATTTATTTTATTGGTTTTTTTAAGAGTCGTAGCTAATTAGCTGTTTAAGATAGGATATTCTGTTTCTCTGTGTTTAGTAACAATTTCACAAAGGTTCAGTATGAGGCTGATTAATCAAATATACCTGTATCTCAAATAAGACTGGGTTTAGCGATAGTTATTGACTGATTTTTGCCAAAGTAACTATGTTAGACTAGACAAACAATTATTAAATCAAGTGCCAGGTACAGAAAGCGAGTTGAGCATAACTACTATTACTATTATTACTGTTACTACTAGTCTTATGAAACAATTCAATTATGAAGTAAATTAATCTTTTTTCTAAGCCTTCTACAACTCACCAGATAAAGCATTTTACAGATTGGTGAACAAAGAATCCATAAAAGTGCTAAAAAAACCCTGTATGTATTTCTAGAGAAGCAAACTGTCTCACACATCAAAATCTTACTGTAAAAAGGAGTATAATCCTGTCTTGATGGAAGTCAATGGCAGAACACATACTGATTACAAGGGAAATAATTTACTCTAGCAGTCTGCCTCAACTGCTATGTTTGATATATGTGGTTTTTTTGGCACAATCTATGTTAGAACACATTCTTTTCAGTTCCAGGAAAAGAAATGAACCCTCTTTGTAGGAAAAAAAAAAAAAAAAAACAAACCCAAAATAATAGAAGAAACCTAACCAACTAACAAAACAAAAACCTCAACAAACAACCCTTTAGGTTTTACTATATGGTCTACTATGATTGCATGTGACATCTTGTCTCACTACATTTTTATTGGTGGGGTAATTATCATTTCAGCACTTCAAAAGAATCAGGTGAATTGGTTTTCAGTAAGTCATAAGACATTAGAAACATTATAGAGTTGGAAGACAGCTAGTGTGGCACTGTTTAAAAATGTTTACATATGCATCTTCCTTAGCTATTGGCTCACCAGAACACCGATCTTGAACAAAATAAGGAACACCTTACAACTGAAAAGATGAACAAATAAATAAGGAACAGCAATGAAAATTATTCTGTGAGTATAGGTAATGAAAAAAACCAAAAAACATCCTTCAGAATTATTTTGGTAACATTTTTTATAAAACACCTTTTTTTTTTTTTTTAATTTTGTACTAATAATAGTTGTGATGTGATTCACTTTCATTATCACAAAGTACTTGGTCTGGTACATATCACATATCTCAGAAAGATAGGATGGAATTTAAAATGACACTGCTTATGGGGATTAAAAATTACTAAATGACTTGCCTCTTGATGTAAATGTAAAACTTGAATGAAGACATGACACTTTAGAAGGTCTTTATTATTTTTCTTAACCATTCATTAATTATTCTTAACAATTAAATGAAAGAAAATAACTCACACATTTTATTTGGAGATGACTCAGGTGTTCAGCAATAGGGGAAAATTATTATGCAGTGCTCTGAGTGCTTTAGTAAGCCTTTTGCAGTGGAACAAGGTTTCTCCCAATACAATTGCAAGAAAAAGAAATGTATTACAAGTTATATTTTCTGTACACATTATATGCTCTGTACACATAATCTCTGAAAACAGTGGCTTAGAGAAGTCTTGTGGTAATTAGGAAAATCAACAAAACGCAAGCAACTAGTGACATTATTATCCAATTTGTTGGTCCAATAGGACTAAAAATGTAACTTCACAGGAGGAAAAATTCAATACTTTCATATACAGTCAACATGGGATCATTCCTTTTGGCTCTAAAATCTCCTATTGTAAATAGCAAGCAAAAATTAAAGATGCAAGGAAACAGTCATAGGGATTCTTGACAAGGTTTTTTTCCCCTGAAATCTAAACCCAGAGATTCTGATCTGCTTGCTTGTTAATAAAGTTTGCAGGTGGTTCAATGACAGTTTTCAAGCACTTAAAGAATGTTAGTTGGAAAACATTATTTTATCAGGCATTGAAAATTAATTAGATTTGTTGGCAGGAAGCTGACGCTAAATAAACTGAGGCTTTAAATAAGGTAACGGTGGTACAAGAACTGTCTTGAAAGTTGCAAAGTAAATAAATGCACTGTACAATTTTTTTTTAGTTCATGACTGCAATATCAATTATTATTTCTTAGTTGATAGCTTCTGAGTTACCAGAAAACTTCATATTTGGACAAGAAAACATATTTATCTCTTTTTTAGCTTTCACATAATTTGATTTCCTACAAATAATTTTCCTCTAGTTAGCCCTTTGTTAGCTTTCTTGTATAACTGGGCTCTCATAACAAGATTATGTACACTTCACTGACCCAGCTTTCCCAGGTTTCTTAGCATAGCTAATGAAGGATACCTGTTCACTTAGAAAAACTCTGAAGTACAACTGAAACTGCCCTCTCCAAGACTTCATATCTTGTTGGTCTGTATATTGCTTCAATTTAATGGGTATAAATGACCAGTTTCAGAGTCTATTCATCATTTAGCACCCCTTAGTTGTTTTTTTCCCAATAGTAATAGTATAGGGATAAAATGTTTCTAAAATCATGCATATTCAGGGGAGTTGGAAAGAAGGGTTGGGCCTGGTAGGCCCTGGGAAAATGTTAGGCTTTACTGGATCATGTGAAACTGCACCTGTATAACCATTTAATGACTATGATAAATGATATGATTGTTATATGATAAATGATATGATTGTTATATGATAAATGATGTGATTGTTAAATGTGATGATTGTTTGGTAATTGGATATAATTATTGTTTAATCATAACAAGAATCATGACAAACAATGTTTGGGGAGTTTGATGGAAATTCAAAAATCCATGCTTGGATGAAATCAATGTATATAATAGAACAATATAAGTTTAATAATTAATATGTAGTTATATAACAATAAGGGTATAAAAATGTGTTCATCCTGAACTCATGTCGGAGTCAGATTTGGGTCTGTACCCCAGAGCTCTTTAATAAAAGCACCTGCATATGATCATTCAGTGATTATGTGTTTCTGAATGCTAACAATAGCAGAGCCCTGAATTAAGATCATGCAGAAACAGAATGCCACACTGGATACAATGTAGGACAAGGCATATTGCAGACAGAATTAAATGGTGGCATTAGTGTGAACTAAACCTCAGACAGATTGTCAGAATAGTGTATTTATGCACTTAGCATGAGAAAAATGGAAAGAATGATGAAGGAACAGGAAACACACTGGAAAATTGGAGGAGTAGAGTCTTTTCCCATCACAGTTCTAGGACAGGCTGAGGAAACAAATTCAAGAACAAGCCTGCTTTTCATCCAGAATTGTACATGTATTGGGTTTGTATGACCAGGTTTTTAGTACAGGGGGGCTATTAGGGTGGCTTCTGTGAGCAGCTTCCTCCATGTCCAGCAGAGCCAAATCCAGCTGGCTCCAAGACAGATGTGTCAACTGGGCTTGGTCATTCTCACAGGACACCGAGACCCCCTTGGCCTGTCATCCATATTGAAGACAGAGGCAAAGAACGCATAAACACACCTGTGCCTTGTCCATGTCCCTGTTTGTGAGGTGACCATCCTCATCCGGCAATGAAATTATAATATTTTTACCCTGCCTTTTGCCATTAATATATTTGAAAAAAACTCTATTTATTGTCCCCAGCGTTTCTGTACAGCTTCTTCTTCAGTTGAGATTTGGCCACATTAATTTTCTCCTTATGGTGGCAAGCAGCATCTCTGTATTCTTCCCACATAACCTGACCTTGCTTCTAGTTGCGCATTTGTCTGACACCGTGCTTCCACTGAACAAGAAGTTTTGTTTTCCATCTTATTTCCAAAAGAAGAATCTTGTTCAGTCAAGCCATCCTTCTGCCTCTTCTGCTTGATTTGCAGCATTTAGGAATTGGCTACTCCCATGACCTTAGGAAGTGATGTTTAAAAAGTGACCAGTACTAATGGATGCCAGCACCTGCAAAAGCATTTTACCAAGGGGACTTTACTTACTAATTCCCTAAACAGCCTGAAGTCTGCTCTCCTCCTGTCCAGAGTTGACATTTTATATAGAAGTTAAAAAAAAAAAAAAGAAAATATTGAACTCTTGTTCTCCATATTGTAATGCAGTGGGTTATGGATGGAGTCCTTGTTTTCACAATGTAGAAATACATATATTTCACAGGGCTTCACAAACTACCTCTTCTTCAGGAGGAATTTATTTGCTACCATGTTGAAGAGTATTGCAAAAATGATGTCATGCCTTAGCTCTTGAAAGCTAAAAGTACACAAAGTAATGTAATACACTGTGAAATGAATCTGGTGTTTAACTTGTCAAGAAGCGATTTTCAGGAAAGTATCAATGCCACCCAGGCAGCATGTAATTCTACATATTAGAGAAATATTGAAAATACATCAAACCTTTTTAGAGTAACATTGAAAATACATCAAATTTGTTGTTACTATTCATGTTTTATTTTTGTGTGGCTGAGTTGATAGCAAGTAAGATGAGAACAGCTTGATATAAATACATGGCTTATGTAAATCCACTTAACAAAATCTTTCTTGTCATAGCTATTTTTTTGTCTCTTGATTACATTATTCAATATATTTTCAAATAGTGAAATATATCAGTAACACATGGAATAAAATTTCATTGAATAAAACAATTTTCAATTAATTCAGTTTCAAGATGAAACATCAGTCAGATAAAACAAAACATATAGTGATATTGTATGAGATTTATTGTGTACTTCATCCAGATGACTGGTGCCCCCAGATTAGATTTTAAGATAGAAATCTGTCAGGAGCTTGCTGGATTGCTATGCTTATTCTACATTTTATTCTTGGGACATAATTATATATACTGCATTTGTCTACCTTATCAACAATGTCCAGACCAAGTATTTGCAGCTGTGTTGCTAACTTTAATTTTTAAAAGCTGATGAAATTATGTCAGTTAATTTTTCTCTTCACACAGAGGTACAACCATCAAAGTCCTTTGACAGCTCCAAACTGTTTGGAGTAACATACTAGAATCAAAACACCACACGTAGTTAACTCCAAATGACTGTATGGGTTGTTTGAGCAGCTGGGATACCATTTATTGTACATCTGTGTCTGATAGCAAAATTTTCATTATTTTCACCAGAGGTCCATTTATTTGAAGAGAAGCAGACCTGTAGCCACCATATCAAATCAAATAATCTTCCTCTATTCTTCTTTTTTTTGTTTGACTTTGTTTTAGATGAGAAGACAAGTAAAACATAAAATCTGTATTTTTCTCAGAGCAAAAACTATTCTACCTTCCAGCAGTTCCTTAGTGTTACAGCAATATGACTCTGTCAGAAAACTTCTGTTTACCTTTGGGTTGCCAATACATCCAGGTAAATTTTGAAACCAATTTCTTTTTTACTGAAAATAAGAAAATACTATCTTGATTCTGCAACATATAGTTCATGTTTATTTGCATTATCCAAGTATTGCATATAATTTTTTATTATAATTATAATGATTAAGTAGAATTGAAAAAGAAACCAATAAAAGCATGGTTTATAATTCAAAATAATTTCATTTTAAAAGCTATTCTAGCTGCTTAGGAGGAATTAAAGAAAGAAGTCACCTAACGACAAATAAAGCAAATAGCAAGAAAACATAAAAATATTGTTATTGAATTGTAAATCCTTGTTATTACTTGCCTGTGTTTGGAAATATGTTTTTTTTCCCTCTGAAATTATTTGCAGAACTTCACACAGATTGGAGAATTCTAATTTTCAGCATTAGGCAGATTTTGTAATGTAAGCATCCACAGAAATGTGAAACAGCAAAAAGAGTATGAGTTTAAACTCCTACATTTCAGGAAGTTAGACACATTATTTTTAAAAGATGACATTTTTTTTTTCACTTGCATATTTGTCTGAGACCTGTTGTTTCCCAGTTTGAGGGGTGATAGAACAGATTCTTCAGTTTTGTACATGAGGAAATTGTAGCATGAGATGCTGGAACTAATATGTATTCTAAGAGGCTATGCTTTCTTTGCTTATTCATTTTGTTTTGCTTTTCTCATTCCAGAGCATTATTTTGTAGGTGCTTCCAGTTTTGCAGATTTTCAAATGTTCAAATAATGCAAAAGACTCCACTGCCTAGTGCACAGGTGGTCAGAGAGCTGGAACACCTCTCATGTGAAGAAAGTCTGAGTTGATGTTGGTCAGCCTGGAGCTGAGAAGCTTTGGGGAGACCTTATTGTAGCCTTTCAGTACTGAAAAGGGGCTTGTGAGAAAGATGGGTGAAAGAATTTTAGCATGGACTGTTATGACAAGGTGAGGGATAATGATTTTTGTTTAAACTAAAAGTGAGTAAATTTAGACTAGATATAAGGAAGAAATATTCTGTTACATTGTGTTATGTTGTGTTATATCAATCATATAATATAATATTGTATATTATATTATATTATATTATATTATATTATATTATATTAATTAGCTAGGTGGTGAAGCACTGGAACTATTTGACCAGAGAAGTTGTGGAGCTTCATCCCTAGAAATGTTCAAGGTCAGAGGGGTCTTTGGGAAACCTGGTCTAGTAGAAGGTGTCCCTACCCAATGCAAGGAGCTTGAAAAGGGGCTTGTGAGAAAGATGGGTGAAAGAATTTTAGCATGGACTGTTATGACAAGGTGAGGGATAATGATTTTTGTTTAAACTAAAAGTGAGTAAATTTAGACTAGATATAAGGAAGAAATATTCTGTTACATTGTGTTATGTTGTGTTATATCAATCATATAATATAATATTGTATATTATATTATATTATATTATATTATATTATATTATATTATATTATATTTATTAGCTAGGTGGTGAAGCACTGGAACTATTTGACCAGAGAAGTTGTGGAGCTTCATCCCTAGAAATGTTCAAGGTCAGAGGGGTCTTTGGGAAACCTGGTCTAGTAGAAGGTGTCCCTACCCAATGCAAGGAGCTTGGACTGGAGAACATCTACAGGCTACTTCAAACCCAGATTATTCTCTTATTCTACAATACTATTATTCTACTGTAAAGATCCAAGGTATAATTAAAATCTCTGAAGAGGCAATTTTCTTGCAAATCACTCAAGAACGCCTACCTATAGAAACAAACATACATATATCCATATACTTGTTCACTAGGAACAACTCAAGTGCAGGTATATGCTAAAGAAAAAGGAGCAAAACAAATAAAAGAACAAAAACGCAGAAAATGCTAAGGTAACTTGCTGCAAGACATTTTATGACACCAAGATTTTATTGTATTAATTCTATACTATATAAGAAATTTCTGATGCATGTAACATAGGATTAGTTTCTTTGTATCTTCTATAAAATGGAGTTTGAAAGACTTTCTACCTTACTATGAAGAAATCAGATAATTTATACTGCCAGTAATAGTCATAATTGCTGGAGATACCACTTAATTCCTAGGAAGCATAGCATAAAGCAATTGCATACTGTTGCATTTTCATTTAATTAACCATGGAAAACATAAGCCTTCTACACTGATTCGTGATCATATGCTACTTGGCTATTTTATTATCTCTGTAGTACAAACAACTTCAGCTTGAATATCCTCAAGACTAGAATTCAAGGTTTCTTATTTTGACATGATTAAAGATTTTTCTTTCCCAGTTTTTTTCAAACAAATACTTATATAGAAATGGGGATTGGGTACACCACAGCTCCAACCTGGCCATCATTGTCTGAAGCAATGTGGAATCATATTTTTTGCAAAAAAAAAGAAAAAAAAAACCCAAAGGACAGTGATTGGACAAAAAAATATTAATTCATTTTGCTCAATTACTGAACCAAAAAAATTGTTAAATAGTTAATTTCAAAAGCAGATGAAAACAGGACTTTTGCTCTGAAGGAAGGAGAAGAATTGAGATTTTGGACTCTCCATGGTGAAGAATATAATATGAAATAATTAATTGACCCCTGAGGAAATTAAACTAAAGATGATATGCCATACTTTATTGATTATGTGGTGGAAGTGTGTTCCTGTACACTGGAACTAATTAAATGTCCAGGATGTCAGGATGAATGAGAGCACATAATTCTTGATAATTGCTAATAAAATTGACCTGATGCTTAAAATTGATCCTGCATGTCCCTCACTTACCTGCACATTCAGACAAATTTTTGAGACATTAGCTTTTTAAGTCACTACTCACAATTAATGGCATATATGAGCTTTCACTGAATTAGAAAGCAGGGTTAAAAAAACAAAAAAAAAAAAAAAAAAAAAAAAAAACAAAAAAAAAAAAAAAAAACAGTTTGGTTTTTCTAGAAATACATAAATGTGTCCAGATACAGCACTGACACGGTGTGATATGTGCCAAAATGTTGGATAAATAAATCCTTCATTGCCCCTTCATACATACAAAAAGTTTAATAACTAAAGATTACTATTATTTTTCTATATCTCTGTGAAGGGATATAGGGGAAATTAAAGCATATATAAAGTTTTACAAATTGCTCTTTTGTCTTTCTAAGGGAAAAAAAAAATATTCTTCACAAAAGTCAGAGTTTTTCTTTAAAAGGTACAGTATTTTACCCACATTTATACTATTCAGTGAATCAAATGGAATGATTTTGTGACTTTATATTCCTTCAGAGATGTACCTATGAAAGGTCACACCTTCCACAATGTCTTTCAAAATTGTGATGTGAGAAAGAATAAATCCACCAAAGAACATGAGTGGGAGACTATGTTAAGAATAATCCAAATCTTATCAATTGAGGCAGTAATGTTAAAAGGCATTGAGGCAGTCCCAGTTAAAACATGGGATTAATTATATTCTGAAGACTTGGATTAGACAGCAACTACATCAACAAATTCATTAAAAATTTGTTTTCCCAAAGAAAGTTGGAATTATTTTTCCTATTACTTTTTCTTTCTCTTTTCTGTGAATCTTGCCTGGAAAATGTAATTTTGTGTAGATATATGTATTTTTTTTCTTTAAAGATATTTTAACTTTTTCAGTGTTTTGAACAAGGTTGTTTTTATAATTTTACTGAAACTTATTTGGTGTATCTAAAACTTTTCTTATATTTATAAAATTAATAACAAAAAAAATCGTATTCAACTTTATTTAGAAGGAGACATATATGGAATAATGCCAGTGGGGTTGGTTGTCTTATATTTAAAGGAGGACACTTTTGTTTTAAATTAAGGTTTGTATTTGACTGACCAGATATTTGTTGAAATAAGATAATACCAAGAATATGAATTGCAAGTGAACAACCCTGAATATCAGAGAGAACTACTTGTATATTTCACTGATTTCCTAAATTTGCAGTAGTTTTAGTCAGCTGCAATCTTCAAATTCCTGGAATCTCATTGCATGACTGAAGTCAAGGAGTAGTTGTAAATGTGTAGGAGAGCTAAAAATAATGTGTTGCACAAAGGAACAGCAAGCACTAATGAACAATAGATTCCTAAGTTTCTGGTGTTAAATGGAACTGATTTATTTTTAGTAATGATCAGCAGTGAGAATCTGATATATCCTAAAATTCACTGTGCATTAAAAGGTAGCAAAGGCAAGGAATGCAATTGCATCTCCTTACAGCAATAAAGACTGCTATAAAGATATTATTTCAGATTATTGCTAGCATGGCACTTCCTCATGGATAATTAAGGATACAAATTTGACCAAATTATTTACATATTGTTATCAACATTTTTTGTTGTAATGACACATTATACAAACACAATAAATTGGCCGGATATGTGAGAAGCTACTCATAAGAACTAGGGAACTTTTAATAAAAATTAATGTTTCATTAAATATGCTTTTAAATTTTTTAATACACTGAAATTATTGTAAGCCTGTAAATGTTGTCAAGGTCACATTAAACAGACATATTTAAAGTAGCCATCTAAATGATATGTTGTTCAGAAGAACATACAAAAAAAGTCTACATGAAATAGTTAAAGATGTATGAAAAAAAATTTTTAGGTAAGCAGCTAATCTTTTTAAGGGCTATTTTTGTGTGTTTTTGATGCTGAACAGGTCCTTTCCTTATAAAAGTGGAAAAAAGAGGAGAGCATAAAATCTTTGCAGTAGGGGAAAACGTAGGAGTTGCTCAATTAGGATAAAGGAAATATTCTTTTTCTAATGTTGCAGCATTTATGCTAAAATCAAGATGTTATATCTGTGACTATGGGAATAAATATATGAATACAATTCTTTTTATATCTGTTAATATAACTGGCAGAATTCTTGTTTCTGGATCTTATGGATGACTCTTTCAAATATATGCACCTAAGTGAATTTATATGTGCATGTATACATACACATTTACATAAGGAAAGGGAAAAAGTGACTGAGTAGATTCTGTTGGCATAGCCTGACTATACAACCACCATGCCTTATTTTGTGTAAGAAAATTTTAAAAACCCAAACACAAAACCAAAAAAATAAAAGGATAGATCTATTTTCAAAATATGTTCAAAACGTCGCTTCTTGAGAATTAGGATAACAGATCATATAAGCTTTCACAGGCTCTGCAAGTCAGAGTTATCTGCAGTACCCTGTACAAAGCAGCCTTGAAGACAAGTATTTTGAGGTACTGGTAAGTGAAAAACTGTACATTGAGCAGGAAATGTGCACTTTCCAGAAAGCCAGAAAAGCAGCCCAGAAAGCCAACTCCATCCTGGGCTGTGTCCAAAGCAGCCTGACCAGCAGGTCCAGGGAGCTGATCCTGTCCCTCTTTACTCTTGTGAGACCTCATCTGGAGTGCTGTGTCCAGTTTTGCAATTTCCAGTACTAGGAAGGCATGAACTTGTTAGAGGAAGTCATGAAAATGCTCAGAGGACTAAAACATTGTCCTCCAAAGAGCTTTTGAGAGAGTTGAACAGAAGAGCTCCCTGGGCGAGCACCTACAGAGATCACCCCATCCAAATGGCTGACCAAGTTAGTGTGACCAAAAGTTAAAGGATATTGTTAAAGGAATTGTCCAAATGTCTCTTAAACACTGATTATCTTGGACCGTTGACCACCTTCCTAGGCTGTTCCAAGGTTTGACCACACTTGCAGTAAAGAAATGGCTCCTGATATCCAGCTCAAAACTCCCCCAATAAATCTTTGGTTTATTCTTATATGTCCGGTCTGTTAATCTCAACACCTCTCTCTCCAAATCCCCAGGAAGCTGTAAAGAGCAATGAAGTCACTCCAGCCTCATTTTCTCCAAACTAATTAGACCAAAGTTAGCTGCTCCTCATGGGACATTCCTTCCAGCCCTCCACTAGATTTTTTGCCCTTCTCTGGATGCACCTTCATATCTTCTTCTCAACACTATGGAGCCCAGAACTGCATGCAATCAGGCCAGAGCAACACTGAATACAGTAGGATAATAATAATAATAATTTTTCATCTGCTGTGTTTGGTACACCCCAGAATGCACCAAACTTGGCTCCCCAGGCTCCCTGCTGGCTCCTGCTGAGCCTGCTGTTGACCAGAACCCTCAGATCCTTTTCTCAGCAGCCTCTCAGTACTTAAGGCTTATTAGAAAAATGGAGTGACACTTTTGTTTACCAAAGTCTGTAGAGACAGGAGAATGGGAAACAATTTTGAACTGAGTAGATTTATATTGGATATAAGGAAGAAATTTCCCTATTCCTTGAAGTGTTCAAAATCAGATTAGATAGTGATGCAGTAATAAATGTCTCTGCCCCTAGCGAGGACCTAGACTAGGTTTTCATATTGGCAGGAGCTACATGGTGTGGCTTCTGTTAGAAGCTTACAGAAGTTTCTTCCATGTCCAGGACAGACAATTCCAGCCAGCTCCAAGACAAACGTTCTGCTGGCCAAGTCACGCCAATCAGAAATAGTGGTAACACTTCTGTGATAACATATTTAACTCAGAAGAGGAAAAAAAAGTTATTGTGTAGATGCAATTGAAGCCAGAGAAGAGGGGAGTGAGAATATGTGAGAGGAATAACTCTGCAGGCACCAAGGTCAGTGTAGACGGAGGGGCAGGAGGTGGTCTAGATGTCAGAGCTGAGATTCCTCTGCAGCCTATGGTGAAGCCCATGGTGAGGCAGCTGAGCCCCTGCAGACCATGGAGGTCCATAAAGATGCAGAGACCTACCTGCAGCCTGTGGAGGTGACTCCAGGTCAGCAGGTGGATGACTGAGAGGAGGCTGTGACCGCATATGAACTCTATGCTGGAGTTGGGTCTCAGCAGGGACCTGCACACCCATGGAGAGAGGAGCCCATGCTGGAGCATGGTTCCCTCACTGGACTTGTGACCCTGTTGGGGACCCACTTTGGAGCAAGCTTTTCTTGATGGACTGCACCCCATGGTAGAGTCACCCATGCTAGAGCAGTTCACGGAAAACCACTGCCCAGGAGATTGGCTCACATTGCAGAAGTTCATGGAGAACTGTCTCCCATGGGAGGACCCAGCATTGGAGCAGGGGAAAGACTCTTCTCACTGAGCAGCAGCAGAAACAACCTGGGATAAACTGACCATGACCCCCATTCTCTGTCTCCCTGCACTGCTAGCAAGGGAGAATGCAGAGATGAAAAGGAGAGAAGGGCAGGGCAAGGTTTTTTTTAAGGTCTGGTTTTGCTTCTTATTATCCTGCTCTGATATTTTTAGCAATAAATTCAATTACTGTCTCTAATTTGAGTCTTATTTGCTTGTGATAGTGTTTGGTGAATGATGTGTCCTTGTCTTAACTCATGAACTGTGTCACATTTTCTCTTCCCCTTCCAGCTGCAAAGTGTGTGAGAGAGAGGCTTTGGTGGGTGTCTGGCATACAGACAGGAACAACTCTGCATGAGGTCCAATCCAAGCCATTCTGTGATTGATTCTGTAATTCTGTATCTTTTCTCTTTGACACTAAGGTTTACAATCAGAAGAGCTCATCTTAGGACCTAAATTCAATCTGAATTTCACGGTCATTGTTAATTGAAAAGCCTCTAAGTATTTAAGTTGAAACTATTTCTAGGTATAGCCTTCTCTTTGTACTCATTAAAGTTACCCTGTTTTGTTACATCCCAATTATCCATACCTGAGTATCAAGAAATACAAATTTTAATAGTGACTGTGGAAGTAATTGGAAAAAAAATAGAAAACAGAAAAATAAGAAATGATAAAAGAATGGTGACTACAATTCCCCATATAACTATATGCCTGTCTCTGGTTATGAAGCTAATTGTATGGAGAAATTAGGTACAGTGTTGAGCTAGAAATTAGTTCAATTTTTAGTGTTGCTTTATATGTTTTTCTAAGTAGTTTTAAAATATAACATCTCTGCATCTCTGCAGTGATTATCTTTTACTAATATTTATACTCAATACTAGTTTGAATGTATAATGCAGTTATGTCCATTAGGTTCTTACATTACAAAGAAAGCAGTACTGATCAAGTGTAAATACTGTTGAAAAATAAAGCAAAAGTGCAAAAGGAGATGAAAAGGGATGCAGCCAAGACAGCTGACCCAAACTGACCAGAGGGATTTCCCACACCATATGGCATCTTGCTCAACAAATAGAGCAGGGATGAAGGGGAAAGGGGAAGGGCGCCTTTAGAGTGATGGCATTTGTCTTCCCAAGTGACCACTGTGTGTGAAGGAGCCCAGCTTTCTTGGAGATGGCTGAACACCTGCCTGCTCATGGGAAGCTGTGAAACAATTCCCTGTTTTGCTTTGCTAGTGTGTGCTTTTGCAGCTTTCACTTCTTAATCTGTCTTTAACTCAGCCCACGAGTTTTCTCACTTTCACCCCTCTGATTTTCCTCCCATCCCAGTGGCAGGCAGTGAACAAATGGCTATGTGGGGCTTAGTTGTCAGCATGGTTAAACCACAGTAGTATGTCAGATGAATCAGATTATATAAAGGATCTCTAGCCATTCTCTTCCAAAGAAACACCTAAGGATTTGAGGAACATAAGGGACAATGGAATTATCAGTGACTGAATTGGGAAGGATATGGTAATTCCTATTATCCAGTGTTATTTATTTATCATGTTATTACTCTAAGTAAAAAACACCAGCAAAAACATTACTGGAAATTCAAATGTGAAGCAAGAAGCATGACTAAATCAGTATCTCTAAACTAGGAAGTCTATTCTCATTAAATATATGAAAAGTTTTTTGTCATAAATTTGCACTTATAAATATTTAATAACAATGGAAGCACTCAAAATCATCAGGTTTTGTTAAAAGATGGACAGTTAACTTACTTGAGGTACAAGAAAAAGTTGAAATTTGAGCATCTGAGCTGTGATATAAAAATTGAAAACTTATGATACATATGTTGCACTTTAATAATGTTGAATCATATTATTGTGATATCAGTCCAGTATGAAAGGTGCTATTAGACAGAAGAAGAAGAAGAGAGTTTTGCAAGCAAACAGTTTGAAAGTTGGTGAAAGACAAAAACCTTCTCTGTAAAACTTAATATTTTACAGAGTACATCTGTTACAACATTTTTCTATCTAGTTTAAAAATATTTATACTATTTAGAAACATACTATTTAGATTTTTCTTTGAAGTAAAGAACATTTCTGAAACAGAAATTTATTAGAGCTTTTTCATGTCTACAGTGCACTACCAGGTAATTATAAATTAGTTATTATAATGAAATATGAAAATATTAATATACAAAAAGCTTATACTTTTTTGAAATGTAGATTGGCAGCATTTTGAAATATTCAATCCAAGATACTTTAAGTATGGAAAGAAAAAGGATTAAACTAACATCACATAGCCAGAATAAATTTGAAACCATAAATATCAACCTGTTTGAAATCTAATTCTTGGAAGCCTGTTGGAAGACTAGTCATCCACATTTTTTCTGTTATATAAAACAATGGGAAAGGCTAGGATAATACTTTGGAAACACTATCAGTTTGGGAAAAAAGGAAAAAAATTGTTTAGATAGAAAGCAGTAGAATGATAAAGAATGACAAATCTAATAAGAAAACACAAAGAAACTGCGAAGGACGTTGAAGGTAGTAATGAGAAGCTACCTACAGAAATGAGAGATGAGTCACAAATTTTGTGATAGCCAATCAAAATTTAGTCATCTTCATTTCAGAATACCTCAAGGGCTTTCTTAGAGCAGTATACTGACTATTAGAATATATTCAGCATACAGGAAAACATTTTTGTTTTCTTTTTCTCTTATTAAGCTTTTTTTTTTTAATATTTAAATGAAATTAAGAAATAGTTGTTATTTTTTATGTAATGCAGATAACCTAAAATAGACAGAGACTATGATTACCAGGCATATGATAGATACAAAAAAATGGATAAAGTAATGGGCACTTCTGTCTCTTGCAAACTCACACTGAGCTGACAGTGAGCCATCCAGAAAGAAATGTCAGGCAGGCGGAGATGGATGATGGCCCAAGAGAAAAGATGTCAGGTAAAAGAGGATATGAAAGAGAGCTTCAATACAAAGAAAGTCAGGGCAAAGATTTAGTCAGTGGATCTGAAGATAAAAGGGAGAATGGATGTAAAAATGGCAGAGAGGAGAATGAACAGGCAGTGTATTTTTTTGTTTGTTTGTTTTTGTTAAAAGCCCATATTTAGAAATTGAGAGCATGTTTATCACAGGAAAAAAAATATTGAGGTAAGTCTTCAAAAGGAACAACAGAATCAACATATTTAGAGGAGTCCTAAGAGCTGGAAAGAACAAAGAATTTGAAATTTTCATTATCATTATGTTAGTGTATTTGTATTTTTTTTTCAATTATACCTTTCTAGAAACATGCTTCCATGAGGAAAGAATCATGCTTCCATGAGGAAAGAATCTGTAAGACAGATATCTCATCTGTCTTTCTGCAATAAAACTTTTTTGGATTTACTTTTATATAGTTAAAATTACGTATCTCTACTAAGATTGCCTGCCAAGCAAGATTAACATGGTCGATAGTAATAAGTTCTGCGATTTATTTTTTTTTTTTTTTTTTTTCAGGAAAAAGCAAGACTGTAAAATAAGTAAGAAGGGGAGATGGAAGAAGAATCAGGGGCTAACAGCTCTTGTTCTAAAATGGCGATTGCCTTAAAATATGTATGGGACTATAATAAAGGTTATTTGAAATAAGTAAGAATCTTTGATCCCAGAGGAGTTTTGTAACCGCCATTTACCACGTTCTCATATTTAAGAAAGCCTATTTTGACCAGGTAGAAGTTGAAGTAGACAACAATACAAAACAAGTACCAAAATACCCCTTCCTTAGCCCAGTAGAATGGAAGGAATAGAAAATTAGTTTTTCATTACATGTTCCTTAAGAGCAATCCTTAAATTCTGGCAAAGCCTATTTAACAACAATCCTTCCTCAGTGCCCAGTCACAGGGATAAATAAAAAATATAATTGCAGTTGTGTTGGTTTCAGCTGCGGTAGAGAATTTTTTTCACAGTGGTTGGTATGAGGGTATGGTTTGGATTTGTGCTGAACACAGGGTTGATAATACAGAGATGTTTTTGTTATTGCTGAGCAGGGCTTACAGAGCTGAGGCCTTTTCTGCTTCTCATACAACCACACTGGGGAGGAAGTTGTTGGTGCATGGGAGGTTGGGAGGAGACAAAACCAGGATAGGTGACCACAGCTGACCAAAGGGGCGTTCCAGACCTCGTGACATCATGCTCAGTATATGAAGTGGGGAGAAGAAGGAGAAAGTGAGAATGAAGGAAGTGAGGAAGGAGGAAGTTTGGATAAATATCATTTGTCTTCCCAAATAACCGTTACATGTGATGAGTCCCTGCTCTCCTGGAGATGGTTGAACTCTTGCCTGCCTGCCTGCCTGTGGGGACCAGTGAATTAATTCTTGTTTTTCTTTGTTTATGTGCAAGAGTTTTGCTTTCCCTACTAAACTGTCTATCTCAGCCCGTGGCTTTTCTAACTTTAACCCTTCCAGTTCTCTCCCTGATCCTGCTGGTGGAGGAGTCAGTGAGCAGCTCTGTGGTGTTTACCAGCTGGGGTGAAATGGTGACATAGGTTAAAGCTGCAAATGAAAATATGTGGTGTCTAGAAAGCAAATTGGTGGGCTGAATGACTATTTTTCTGCTAATAATCTCAAAGGGGATAATTAACTGACCCATCACCTTTACAGAGAACTCTAGCATGAAGGTGTTGAATAATTAAATCTACTTTCCTTGAATCTTTCTGGCTTATGTACAAAATGTATGACTTTGATTCTGCTTTAAAAGCAAAGAAAACCAGATATATGTTCTCATCTGTAAGTAATGTTTATTCAATCACCATACACCTGCTTTAAATTCCTTAGACAATACTTGGGCCTGATTCACACCTCACAGATCATGAAATTCTATACATATGGAATTCAATACGGTAATTTCTGCACTGTCAGATTTCTGCAATTGATAAAAAATAGACTAGTGATTCCCTGC
This sequence comes from Pyrgilauda ruficollis, assembly GCF_017590135.1. NCBI lineage: Eukaryota > Metazoa > Chordata > Aves > Passeriformes > Passeridae > Pyrgilauda > Pyrgilauda ruficollis. The sequence goes on along the minus strand of NW_024524266.1, from coordinate 3,521,185 downwards.
AAAACTGACACTCATTAAAAGTATCACCTCTATATGGGATCTCTTTTTGACAGCTAAAGACATATTATGGTTTTCATGTCACGATCACAGTGGAAACTTCCAGAAAGCATAGACAATATATATATCCATCCATATATATATATATATCCATCCATATATATATATATATATATATATATATATGCTCTATTTTTCACAGTTGTTTCATCACCTACTTATAAGCGGATTTTAATTCGCCTGGCCTTGGCACTCAAAATGTACCCTCACTTACCTAGTAATATCTCATTATTTATTTTTGTTTGGTATGTGGAGCTATCTGGGCTGGAATTTAATACCCAAATTTGAGAAACTAATTCTGTGAGCAGAATAAAGATTTCTTAGAGTACATTAAAACCAAAACCCGTTATGTTGCTTTGTTCCAAATATATACCTAGTCACTGATGCTATACATGTAAACTGTCAAGAACAGACAAAAAAAAACCCCATTTCAATATCTTGATTGATAAATTAGCATATGATGAATATGATAACCCTCCAAGGTGCTACAGCAATTTTGTTATGCAAATGATGAATTCAAGAAAGTATCAATATTCTTTTTGCTAATATCAGAAATTACAAATAAGAATGTTTTATCTGAAAGTTCTGCAGTAGCTTTTTTACTATTCCAAACAACTTCCAGTTTCCCAGGAAATAATAGGATGGTTTCTTTACCACCACAGTATTTTTTTCTTTATATGAGTAGCTCATTCATTATTGATAAAGATTGATTTTGTCTGATTACCTTCTCTGTAATTGATAAGAATTCTGCACAACCCACATTTTATTTTTGCTGTAGGTGAGAAACCGAAACTACTTTTTGCTGCTATGGTAACATTATTTTATAATAGCATTCCATTTGGGTTTTATACTAAATTTGCTCACAATGTAGGAGGAAGAAGAAAGTAAGAAAGCTGACATGAGAACAAGAAAGTGAGGATAATTCAAAAAAACCAAAAATATTCAAAATTAAGAATGGGTTCTTTGAAGTTTACACTCAAAGGGAGAGGGGGAAAGAATACCATGTAAAATTCTGTATTAATGTTTTATTTGACAATATTTGCAGTAAAAATGAAAAGGGTCTCATTAGACAGAAATTTCATTCAGGTATCTAGCCATCAATATGAAACACGATAATCAGAGATAAAACTAGTCAATAATATAAAATAATGCAAAGAAAATAAATAAAATAACCATATTTGAAAGGTTCATGTTAAAATAAAATTTGCAAAAATATTCAGAGATCCTGTTTTGATTTTCTACAAGCTATACTGTTTTAGTTACAAATTCTGTCAAAATAAGGTCGTAGCATCATAACAGTCACTGAAAAAGGGTAATTCCTAGGTCTTTTTCAATTGATTTTAGAGGCATTTAATGCAATACATAGCATGTACTTTACGTCACAAAAAAGTTTGAGCTCAAATATATGCCTTAAATGTATGCTTCAATTCGAGTTTGTCTTGATAATTAGTATGAAATAATGAAAGGAAAAATGGTTCAGAGTTCTTCATACTGGAAAATGCAGAAAGAAATATTCCAGAGTTTTGTTGGTTTTTTTTTTTTTTTTTTGTTTTTTTGTTTTTTTTTTTTTTTAATTTCTTTGGAAAAAAATAACTTGTGTAATGGAAAAAAAATTGAATTATCTTTATCAGATATTTACCAAATTTAACTTCCCCAGTCTGGGATCAGATGGTGTAAAACCTATGGGTTTCAAGAGCCTTCTGTAATAAACCACTTGGTCCTGCATAAAGAGTAGGTATGCCAGATCTGGCTCAACTTTTAATAGAGGATTTTGCCAAACAAACCTTAAAGAGATTGTGACTGTTGTTTTCTTTAGGGAAAACAGTCCTCTTCCTGAAAAAAAAAGGACTATGACAGCCACAGTTTGCAATGGGGAGAAGAAAGTGCTGTTACTGCTAATTTTATGGCATAAGAGATATTTTTCATTTGAAGAAAATAAGTCAGTATCTTCTGCAATCATTTCTTTAATGACTTTAATTAACCATTTGCTAAATGAACCTCTTCCAAATGTGGACTCTCAATGATATATGTTGAGAAAATGCTTTCTTTCATTGTGTGGAAAACTTACTGGTTGTAAAGGTGAGCAAACATTGGGGTTTTTTAAGCCAAATCACAAAAAATAGTTCTGGTCAAACCAAGTGTTCTTCCTATAACTTAAACAAATGAAAATATGCACGCACACTAATCTTAACAAACCATATTTACACACACTGTCTTGATGCCACATATCACTGATGGAATGATGTGACATTTCTGATTCTTTTTAATAATGGAAGTGATGAAATTTTTCCAGCTTTGCATTTTTCCTCTTGTTAAATTAATTATGTCTACAGCAAGAAAAATTATAATTCAATTCCAAATTTGGATGTCATACTGTTTCTATATTTCTGGAACATTTCCTTCAGCAAAAGTGCATTGAAGTGTTTCTTAATTTTATTTTAACTGGACCTATTTTAGTCAAATTCAGTCTATATTTAAAAATTTCTTCCATCCCTCCAAAAATGCATTTTTTTTTCATATATAACTATCTGAAAGAACAATCAGACAAATAAGAAAACACTTGGATCTAAGTACAAACACATAGTACCACCAAGACCTCCTTGTCATCTCCAGATGAATCCAAGGTTGATCTGTTTTTTAGATTCTCAGAACAGTGTCACCAGGGAGTTGCATGCAATATTTGGAGCATACACTACTTCAGGGCATGAATGTTCTAAAAATAAAAGCTGACACTATTGTAGTGTGCTTAAATGTGATTGACAAGAGCAGTGAAGTCATGAAGAATAAGACAAAATTGTTATGACACCAGGCAAGCTGCTTAAACAATGAAAGGGTTGTATTTGGATTCTGGGACTTTTTTTCCCTATACGTCCCAAAAATTGTCACTGTGAAATTTTAAGGCTCATAGATAATTTTTTTTCTTTTGTTTCCCTGGATAAAAGCATTAATTCCATAAGATTTTAAGAAATCCATATTTCTTCAATAAGAGGCACATATGTAAAATTTTATCTTTCACGGAAAAATGCATTACAATTCTGCAACATGCATTAAGACAGAAGTTTCAGGGTTTGATGCCTCTCCTTGTGTTCTAGTGTTCATGAATTCTTCATGGTTCCTAAGAAAGGGAGTGAACTATACAAGAAAGGGTTAAAAACCAAAATAAAGTCTCAACACTTTGTTGAGTTTTTTAGAATAAATTTGAATTGTTAATTTCAATGACAAATACCTTCCTCAAGGAGAAATTTTGGTGGGGTTTTGGGATGTTTTGGGATTTTTTGTCTGATTTTTTTTTCCTGTTTGGCCTTATATAGTTATTTACATTCTGTTATGCTCCTGAGTATCTCCTGTGTGGTTTTTACTACACCTTGATGTATTACCATACATTAAAATGTGCAAAAAATAAGATCAGTCTAAGACAATACAGATTTTCTTTTAACCATTGACCTGGATTCAGCTGGGCTAGTTAATTTCTTCTCAGTGTCTTGTACAAAACGGTGCTTGGATTCAGAATGAGAAAAATGTTGGTAACACATTGATGATTTGGTTTTTGTTAAGTCATGTTTATCCTAAGTCAAGGACTGGGGGTTTTTGTGTGAGTGAGAGGTAGAATATATTTGGGCTGTGTGGCAAGGTTTTGCAGGTGGTTCTACCGGAGTGGCTTCTGTGAGAAGCTGCCAGAAAATTTCCCGTAGTCTAACAGAACCGATGCCAGCTGGTTCCATGACGAATCCTTCACTGTCCAAGGCCAAGCCAATCAGAGGTGGCAGAGGTACCTCTGCAATAAAATATTGTCAAAGTTTAAGAAACATATTTCCTAGTTTTATGTTCCCACTGAAACACTCCAAACCATGTGCCACTCTATCTTTCTGCCTCCTGCTCACCCTCCTGCTGTAGTGGGCTGAAGAGAAGAATTGGAGGCACAAAAGATAAAAGATAAAAATCACTGGTTGAGATAAAAGCAATATACTGAAAACAGCAATGAAATAAGACAATGAACAATAACAGAAACAATGCTAATGACAGAGTGTACAAGAAAAAGGGTAGATGAATCTGCACGCTATAGCTTATCCCCCATAGAAAACCCCTGACAATGCTTGACTGCTCCCTCTGCCACACTACACGACCCAGAAAGGAGCTCCTTCCCCAACTCTGGAAAATGATTTGAGGTTGTATAGAATAAACTCCAAGTCCTAGTCATGCCACCTTCTGGCTACTACAACATTTAAGCCAGTCCTGGCTATTAAGGAGAAAAGCAAAAGATACAGTGCAGAAGTAATTGTTCTCAGAGAAGAGCAAGGTGAGTATATGTGAGATGAACAGCTCTGCAGCCACCAAGGTCAGTGGAGAAGGAGGTGCTCCAGGTGCCATAGCTGAGATGACCCTGCAGCCCATGGTGAAACAGCAGAGCCCCCACAGCCCATGGAGATCCACAGGGATGCAGAGATCCACCTGCAGCCATACAGGAGACTCACACCAGAGCACATGGATGCCTGAAAGAAGGCTGTGACCCATGGGTAGCCTGTACTGGAGCAGGCTTCAGGTGGGGACCTGCAAACCCATGGAGAGAGAAGCCCATGCTGGAGCAGGTTCCTTGGTAGGACTTGTGATCCCCTGTGGGACCCATGCTGGAGCGTTGTTTTGGAAGGACTGCACCCTGTGGAAATGTGACCTATGCTGAAGCAGTTTGTGAACTGTGGCCTATGGAAAGAACTCACATTGCAGAAATTCATTGAGAACTGTGTCCCACGGAAGGGACCCCATGTCGGTAATAAATTCAATTAAAGTCTGGTTTGCCCTTGATAGGGCAATCATTTTTTGATTTCTCCCTGTCCTTATCTCAACTCGTGAACCTTTCATTGCATATTCTTTCCCTTATCTAGATGTGGAGGGGAGTGATAAGGCAGTTCAGTGGTTACCTGACATCCAGACAGGGTCAGCCCACCATAACAGCATTTGTAGGACAGTGGCAGTTGTGACTGTGGATTTTATAGAAAAATAACAACGAAAAACCAACACTGTACATAATAATTTACATTTGATTGTTGCAGAAAGTCTTCATATTTACATATACAAATAGGCACAGATAAATGTGCAGTAGAAAAAGTTTGGAAAAGATGAATGGGAAAGGAATTGAACTCCACTTTCTTACTTTAATTTAGTAAAACTAAAACTTTCCATTAACCTATCTCCTTCTTCAGGTTTTTATAATTCATTTTCTCACATATTGCTAGTCCCAGAGCTGAAATGTCCATTTAAAACTTTCTGTTCATAACTTGATACTAACAGAGCAAGCAACACCTGCTGATTCCCAAAGTACGCCAATAAGTGCAGTCTGCAGGCTGAAACAGCTGGTACCACTATTTAACATGATCAGAATTTACACTTAAAATGTAATTGGTATTATATTTTGTTTCAGTAAGTACTTTTCATCATGTGACCATCTGTTTCTGCAATTGCAATTTTGTGTTTCCCTTGATAGCTGTCCTCAAAAACCCAAAATTCAAACCCAAACCAACTGAAGGTCATGCTGGGTATTCTACAGTAAACATCTTTACTGAACACTAAGGAACACAACTGCCTACTGTGGTTTAGTCCTGATGGGTCACTCAGCACCACACAGCCACTTGCTCACTTGTCCAGTGGAATAGGGAGGAGAATCTAAAGGGTAAAATTGGAAAAACTGAAGGGCAGAGGTAAAGCCAGTTTAACAAATTAACAAAAGCTGTGCATACAAGCAAAACAAAACAAGGAATTTGTTCACCTCTTCTTATGGGCAAGCAAGAAAGCCAGGCTTCATCACATGTAACTGTTACTTTGAAAAAAATGCCATCACTCCAAACCTCCTTGCTTCCTCCTTCTTCCCCCAGATTCAGTTTATGTCACCTGTCACAGCTGTGAGCTCTCTGAAATCCTTGTGCATCCCCAGCATGCAGTGGTGGGGCAGCATCAGAAGCAGGAATGGCTTTGATGCCTTATAAGCACTAAATAATTGAATGATGAAGAGTTCCTGTGCTATCAACACTGCTCTCTTGACAAATCTAAGACATTACACCATACTAGTTAAATGACAAAAAGTTACTCCTCTATCCCAGCCATAACCAGTAAATGTAAGAACAAACATTGGCTTCTTAAATATCACTAAGGGTACCATTAATACTTCACAAACAGGCCCAAGCAATATGAAGAAACTAAGTTGAAAACTGATACATGAAACCTTCCCATTCATAGCAGCAGAAAAGTACAAAAAAAAACCCCAACCAAACCCAGAACATTTGTTTGTCAAACATTTGTTTGACAGACAAAAGTGGTCCAGTATTTATAAATTTATAAATTATTTATAAATTATTTCCTGACTAGAACTCATGGATAATTTGGATATATTCTTGGGAAGCGGAGAATATGAATATGAGTCCTCTTAGAGTCAGGATGATTTCTGTTACTGGAAAGAACTACAGTCAGTTACCTATTGGTCAACAAGGGTAAAATTTGCTAATTTGCAGTACTAGCACTTCAAAAGAAAAAGTGTCTTGCTTTTTTTAAAGGCAAGTCATATGCACTAACTCTAAGAGTAGTATTGCAGAGTAAAGGAAGTTCTAGCTCAAATACTCTAAGGTTTCAATGGGAGATCACAATTAGCTCTTACTGGGTCTTAGAAATGCCAATAAAATTCTGAAACGGAACAGAAATAAATTGAAAACCCAATATATGGGTAGTTTGCTAAACCCCATTAATTGAAATATAACAAAACTATTGTATTTTTAGCAATATTCTTGGATATTTGGAAAAAATATCTAAAATAATTCATTTTTTTAATATAAAGCAGTAATGTAATTTCCTGTACTGTTTCTGTCACTCGTGGACAACACTAAGTTGGGAGTGTGTGTCGATCTGGAGGGTGGGAGGGCTCTGCAGAGGGACCTGGAATGGTTGGATGGATGGGCAGAGTTCAATAAGATGAAGTTTAATAAGTCCAAGTACTGAGAGCTGCATTTTGGCCACAATAACCCCCTGCAATGTTATAGGTGGAGGACGGTGTGGCTGCAGAATGCCCAGGTGGGAATGGAACTGGGGGCACTGGTTGACAGTGGGTTGAACATGAGCCAGCAGTGTGCCTTGGTGGCCAAGAAGGCCAATGGCATCCTGGCCAGTATCAGGAATAGTGTGCCCAGCAGGAGCAGGGAGGTCATTCTTCCCCTGTACTCAGCACTGGTGAGGCCACACCTTGAGTGCTGTGTCCAGTTCTGACCCCTCAGTTTGGGAAGGACGTTGAGACGGCCAGAGGAGGGCAACAAGGCTGGAGAGGGGCTGGGAACACAAACCCTGTGAGGAACGACTGAGGGAGCTGGGCTTTAGCCTGGAGAAAAGGAGACTCAGGGACGACCTTATCACTCTCTGCAACTTCCTGAAAAGTGGTTGTAGTCAGGTGTGGGTTGGTCTCTTTCTCCAGGCAACAACTGACAGAACCAGAGGACACAGTCTCGGCCTGTGCCAAGGGAAATATAGGTTGGATGTTAGGAAAAAGTTTTTTATGGAAAGAGTGATAAAGGACTGGAATTGTCTGCCTGGGGAGGTGGTGGAGTCACCATCTTTAGATGTGTTTAAAAAAAGATTGGATGTGGCACTCGGTGCCATGGTTTAGTTGAGGTGTTAGGGCATGGGTTGGACTTAATGATCTTGAAGGCCTCTTCCAAACTGGTGATTCTTGATTCTGTGAAATTACTTCGCACAAAATTTGAAATTATTGTATTGATCCTGACAAAGAAACAAATAGTTATTCTGCTCTTCTGCAAGCAGGAAAAGTTCTATCAGAACATTGCACTTCTTTTCAGAGTGAGATATTCTGAGAATGGCTAACTGGAGACAAAGTCTTGCCAGCTGCAGACAATTTGTATTTTGAGGCAATTTTGGTGGTGCTGCAGACTGACATAGACATTCTATAGCAGTAATTTTGTGGTAGCTCCTGTCTGATCCCATGGACTGAATGTCCTTTAGCAACTGAAGCATTAAATGGCACTTTTTGATGCATCTTTTAATTTGATTTCAGCCATGACGAGTGGAGGCAGTTGAGGGATTTTCTTTCAAAGCACAATTCTGACACCAAAAAATAAAAAAAAAAAATCAAACAAATCTATATATATGAAAATACCTTTAGTGCTCCTCTTGTAAAGCTGGAAATGTATTATTTTTGCTGTATTTGAATTTTTAGTGTCTGTAGCAGTATTTAGAAGTTTGTGAGTCTGATTAAAGTTTATATATAACAAAAATTGAAAAAAATTATATAATCAAAGTTTAGAAAAAGAAAATATCTTATTAGTGAATTGCTCTTTAAAACCCTATAAGAAGAAAATGGCTTCATCTTTTGATTATTGAGGTTTTAAAAATTTACCTTCATAAGAAAACAGCGTAATCAAAGACTGGTAGCTCAAAACATGACAGAGCAGTATAACCATCATAGTGGCTATTTTTTATGGTATGTTCACACCACATTTTCAAAGCTTCCTGTGGCAACTACATTTGTTATTTGCACAGCAGACAGCCTGCCAACTTTAATTATAATCCATATGCAATTACAAGTTAGTTGTTGAACAAACAGGAGAATCTCAGTGAATGTATAATCAAGTGTTTGGTTATATTAAAAGTTGTTTGTTAGGGCCAGTAAGGGATTATTTTCTTTATTTCATTACTGTGGTGATAACATTTCTATTTACCTACACTGAAATATATTTCATTGCCTTCTATAAAGGCCCTTCTGCCATTTTTCAGTTCTGCTGCAAATTCCTTAAAACCAAAAAGAAAATTTAAACATTTAGATTACTTTAATAAAGACCAAGAAAAAACGAATGTGCAAATATATGAATAATCAAGACCCCAAGCAACAAAACTCATGCATGATTTGTTGTACTGTATACACTCATGTGGCGATTTATTTGGAATTTGGTCTTCATTATTGCAGAAAAGGGAATAAACAGAATCTCTTACTCAATGGCTAGGGATGCTCAGGTAGGGAAAATAAATATCTGCCCCAAGGTCATGTTTACTTTTGCTGAGAACTAGAAGAAATACTATTTGTCAAGTCTCCTCTTTCCAAAAGCTAGACTTTGGGGTTTTATACTGAAAAGCAGTATAAAAGGTTTTATACTGAAAAGCAAAAGGATTTGTAGTATTTAGTTTCTCTCTTTCTATATTGGTATTTACTCCATAAGAAAAGTCTCCTGAAATTCTGCAACTTCTAGACTAGCAGAAAATATCCCTTGAAGATTAAAAAAAAAAAAAAAAACCATGAGAAGAGTTGCCTGATAGATCGAAATTAGCTCATGAAACCTGAGTGGTTATTTTCTTCCAAAAACAAGTTGCAAGTGTATATAGAATGACTCATAGAATATTAAGGGGTTGGAACAGACCTTAAAGATTGTCTAGTTCCAACCCCCCTGCCATGGGCAGAAGCACTTCCCACTAGACCAGGTTGCCCAAGGCCTTATCCAGCCTAGCCTTTAACACTTCTAGGGGAACTCACAACCTCCCTGAGCAATGTCTTCCAGTGTTTCATCACCCTCACAATAAAGAATTTCTTCCTTAAATTTCCCTCTTTCAGTTTGTACCATTACTCCTTGTCCTGTCACTACAGTTCCTGGGGAAGAGTCCCTCTCTGGTTTTCCTACTGGTCCCCTTCAGATACTGGAAGGTTGCTATGAGGTTTCCAACCTTCTCTTTTCCAGGCTGAAGCGCCCACCTTTCTTAGCCTGTTTTCACAGGGGAGGGCTTTCAGTGCACTTATAAACTTTATGGTCCCACTCTGAACTTGCTCCAATATTAAAATTAAATATATCAGTGTATGATAAGTAAACCTGGTTGTAAGCAGTCAGGCATCCCTGCCTTATTTCACTTCTGTGATGCTGTCTTGCCTTTGCAATGCTTATGAAGAATCATTTTCTTTGCTTGTATGCACATTATCAAATTGTATGCACATTCATTACAATGGAATGGAGCCCTGGGCACAGCATTACTCTGTCCTAGGGGCAGAATCCAGTGTTTTGATTTGTGAAGTTTCATCACATTATTGGGAATGTGTGCACAATTTGAGAACAAACTCCTCATCCATAAAGTACCCAATTATTTTCCAGTACTGGCAGTAATTTTATGAGTTTTCCACAACGGACTTATAAGTGACTTGCAGTGGACTAACATATGATTTTAAATTTACTTCATGTTTTACATACAGACTGTGAATTTTAATTCTTCACTGAATTTTTGAATTTGTAACAAGTGTATTCTTGATTTTACAGAGAGCTGCAGAAGAAAAACTTAGTCTACACTAGGTTAAAGGCAGTTTACCTACCATGTAACATGATAGTTTGGCTATGAAACCTACAAAGAAGAATGAGTCTCAGTCAGATTTAGGGCATCTAATTCAGGCAGAAATATTATGAATGAATGACAGCACTTGTGATGCACACTATTTACTGGCTCCAGAGAGAGATGTATGTATGCTTTGGGAAAGGGGTGAAGTCCCTACTTTTTACTGTCTGCTGAGCGTGGGAGTGAGCTTATGGTACTGTGAGCTGCTCTCCTGTCAAGAGGTTGGGAATTTGAACTGAAAAAGTCTTCCTGAGATGCTGGCTGTAGTCCTCTTCTTTCATGGACAAACATATTATACAATGCACTTTATAAAGTAGGCAAACTTCTTAAAAGCAGTTGAAGAAATCTCCGTCTATTAGAAAACTTCCATAACTACTCTGATAGTAAAGAAAGCATTTAATTTCTATTATATTTACTCATGGCAAATTGATAACCATTTATTCTTTTTACTTGTAGTTTAAATAGCTCAAATATCTTAGTGTTTATCTTTTCTGCTTTTCCAGACCCACCCCCCAACCCCCATAGATTTAGATTGAACAGTCATGTAAGAATTGGATTGGACCTTAATTTTCCAGGTTTAATGAGCCAAAACTTTTATTTCTTCCATCAAGATAAATCTCCATTATCCTTATTATTTTGTAAACCTTCTGTGCACTGATTCCAGTCAAAATGCATCTCTCTGGATACAGGTGACCTTGCAAATTTTCCATTTTTTTGGAACCTTAGCTGCAAGTCATAACTGAATCATTGACTGAATCATATTGTCTATTAACTATATCCTTCACTCCTTTATCCAGGTATTTCATTAATAGCTCTCTTTTAAATTTTTTTTCCTCTTTATTCCCCCAGTTAATCTGAAATCTTTTGCAAATTATCACTTCCTCTTGACCAAGGTCTAACCACATTTTCCAAAACTACTTTTTTGTCCAGCTTCCCTGTTACAGTTTTGATATCTACCTAGACAATGTATAAATATGCATCACATTTTATTTTAATAACTATTTGATCAATTAATATGACACAACACTGTGGAATAACTGGGCTCTACTATTAGCATTTGTCCTTTAATATATATTTTTGAAACTACAAGTCTCCCCTGAAGATAATTTCTGATATCATGTAAATTCATACCAAAACTTGACCTATGAAAACACATAAAAGCTTTTCATTCTTTAGGCTTCATCTGAAAAATGACAGTGTTGGAGCTTTAAGCAAGGCAAGCGAAGTAAAACTTTATCAATGATCTTGGATTTCTTCAACTCAACATGCACGAGACTGAGTACATTGTGAAATGAGCTCAGAACTAAGCCAGACTGTGCAAATTTTTTCAGATTTCTTTATCATTAATGAGGAACTGGACCATGAATAATGCAGTGAGGTAGAGGAACTTCTAAATGCTTTTGCTTGTTACTACTCTATTATTCTTCACATCTTCATCTTATTGAGTATAGATCACTAATATTCATCAGTACAGAACATTTATTTCAGTCCAGCACTGGGTTTATATGACAAAGTTTTGGTAGCGGGATGCTGCAGGTGTGTCATGTGTGAGATCAGGAGCTACCCCTGTGTGGGGAACAGACCACTTCAGCTGGCTCCAAAATAGAGCCAACACTGGCCAAAGAAATCTGATCCCACCAGCAATGCTGATTGCACAATTCCGGTAACACATCTAAGAAAGGGTAAAAAAACTGTGTGGTAGCCCTGCAAGAAAATGAAAAAAACATGCAAGAAACAGCCCAGCAGAAACTTGGATCAATGAAGGAGGGGAGGAGGTGCTCTAGGCATGACAACAAACATTCCCTTCAAGCTCAAGAAGAAGACCATGATGAAGCAGGTTGTTTTTCTGTAGCCACAAAGGATCACACCAGAACAGGCATCCATAAGGCAGCTCATGGAAAGACTATTGCATGGGCAAGTTTTTTGTCAGGGACTTTGGTCCATGGGCTACCTGCAGTGGATAAATCTGCTCCTGAAGGACTGTACACTTTGGAACAGACTCTTTCTGCAGAAATTCCTGAAGAGCTATATCCTATGGAAAAGACCTACGTCAGAGAACGTGTCCTGTGGAGAAGAGATCAGTGTGAGGCAGAAGGTGTGGCAGCGGTGAAGTGTTATGACCTGGGAGCAAAACCTTTTTCCATCCCTCCTAAATGAAATAGAGTTTGAAAATCCATTGTCACAAAAGACAATACTGATTTTAAAGTCTTACATTTTTTAAATGAATTAATTGTTCCTTCAAGAATGAAAGCTGGAGCCCTTGTTATCTGCACCTCTAGATCTGCCCCATCCTGTCTCAGTTTATATGTATGTATGTAGCTGCCAGTTCTTATCACCCTGTTTTCATAAAAATCTGCCAACATTGTTTTATGTGGCACTGGTGTATAATTTGCACTACATATGTGCAACTAGGCATTTTAGAAGTGAGTTAGTTTCATAGTTTATTATGATATACAAGTCATAGAATGCAAAAATCACATTAATGCATAGGACATCATATTTAAACAAATAAGAATCTTTAATGAGTTCAGTCATGACATGGCATCAATTTATTTGTGCATATTATGACTTTTCAGAACTTCCCCTTCTGCCACAAGGTAATTAGATCAGTCCAATCATGTGAAGCAAATGTCCTGTACCTGATGTACAAATGCTGTGATCAAAATTGTTATCTCAACCTCTCTCTTGAGGCCCACATTGGGTTTCAATTAGATGTCCCAGTTTTAAGAGCAGAAGGAAATTAAACTCGAAATAAGCCACTACCCTTCCCGCTCACCTTCTGGTAAGAGAGGGACAAAACCACACGGCATTAAACTTTGCCCTCTTCTCTGCAACCCAGATATTTGTGTATACTATTTCAGGAACATCTAGACAAAAACTCCATTTCACTGGGTAGTGAACACATATTCCTCATTCAGCAAGACCATGACTACAATGGATTTGCTAACCAAAATTTCTTGACGAAAAGTGAGCATGTAGATCTGTAATAATTTGCTGGGTTTTTATCTAAATCAAAACAATTCTAGGTAGTATAGTTTGTAAGATACATCTTTAACATTATAGAAGAAATATAAATCACACATGCTGGTATAATGCTCCAGAATACATATACAATATTTTTTTAAAAAATTGGGGAAAAGCACTCCACCTTATATTTCTTTTTAGCAAGTTTCTTTGGCTTTTAGAAGGCTGATGTAAGTTTAGAAGAGGATTCCTAATCCAACAACAAGAAAGTGTTTCATTACAGGGAAATGAGATACCAACATCTATGCAGGAGACACCAAATTCATTTTGGATTCCTTCAGAAAGCTAGCTAAAAAACATGGAGTTTAGATTGCACACACGACTTCAACTGGCAAAACTGAGAACTATGGCTTGGCCGTGCTGAGAATAATATGTTAAAGCCAGTTCCATAGTCTCCTGCAGTAACTTGTCAACTTAAGTATAAAGAATTCTAATTACAAAAAGGGTAAATTTGCTTTTAGGTTTCCCTTACCCAGCCATTATATTGGTTTATATGTGAAGTATACAGAGTAAATGCCACCATTACAAAATATATTCAAATCTCAGGAAACCAAATATGCATCAAAACTTGGATAAAGGTGATCAAAACCTTATGACTCACACATGGTTTCCAGAAGTGCTCAACATCCAGACTGAGCTGGACAAAAGACTGACTATTTGCAAAATGACCTCACATTTTCTCTTCATGGTTTTTATGAACCCTTAAAGGAAAACATGATTCATTTCCCTGAGCAGCAATTAGCTCAGGAAGTCATCTTCATATGATTATATTTTGCTGCAAAGGATAAGATGAATCTGATCTTATATTGAATTCTTTTTTCCTTGTACCCATTTTGTTTTTCCTACTGTTCTCTGTCAATGCCAAGTTGCTTATATGATTTTTAGTATCCTGTCTGTTTCTTTGAATTAGGGTTTCAGTAAAAAGGCGATCAGCCTATGGGAAGGAAAACCAATCTAGCTAAAGTCTAGTGTTTATCAATATTCAGAAACCCTAGGCAGCCTGTCAGATATATTACTTCAGATTTAATTCATTTAGAGAATAATAATGTGTGACTTAAAATTAAAATGTTCTATTCAGCAAATATCATAGTTTGTCAAAAGTCCTTATCTCCATAAAGGACAATGAACTCTGTGTCTTTGTGGATGCATTTTAAGCCTGAGAGAATGTATAGCCATCTTCAGGACATTTCAGATTTGAAAATATGACTAAAAGAATGAAAAAAACCACCTTGATTTGAATGAACTAAAGCATCACCTGGGTCTCTCCACCACTCACAGAGAATTGAGATCCTTATCATACCCTGAACATCTTAACTTTTAGAAATTTGTAATGGAGTAACATTTTACCCAAATTTACTGGAGGTCATTAAAACCAATTCAGCTTGCTTGCCAAAAGTACAAATTGAGAAGAATTAAGATTTTTGGTGGTGATCTACCCTATCAAAAGTAAAAGAAAAATCAGTTCAGATTTGCAGTGAAAAGACAGTCTAATACAAATAAGGACCAAATATATATACATAATTCAAAGCTGAATGTCAAGAACATTTGTATTTAAAATTGTTTAGATTTTGTCATAGCCTCTGGAGGTAACTTTGTTGTATGACTCATTGTTTAGGAAAAAAAAATGTGGGAGATTAAAAATGGGACAGAATACACAATACAAGCAAGTCCTCAGATCAAAGTCCATGGCTGATGAAAGATTCAATTTTCTATATTAATAAAGAAGAATTTAACGCCTTATTTTCCTGAAGACGAACCTCTCATGTTGGCTGAACTTTCCATAGAGCACATGAGCTCTAGGTCCACAGGTGTAAGAAATCAGGGAAGTCAGGAAAAAAACCAGCATGGCGGAATCAAGACCTTCTGGCAACATTCCTCTAAGGGCAAGAGGGAATTTCACAGGCAGTAGAAGAGGGGCATAGTCTTCCCTATAGTGGGAAGGCTATAGGGATGCTGCCTGGTTGTGCAGGGATTAGGTCTTGAAGCAAAGGTTCATTCTGGCTGAATTAGAAAAGTTGCAGCTGTGATATATTTAGTCACTGACCTATATATATATATATATATATATATATTTTTTTTTATATTTTAAGGGACACACATACCATGTACTTTAGCTGTATAGAACTTCCATTCTTTGAGGAATTTATAAATTTACTCTGCTTATAAACAAGCTGTCATAAAAAATAAAATCATTATTTCCTATGTAAGGATAGGAAACTAAGCTTACTAAATAGATTTTAGATGTAACAGCAGTAGACACTCTCTTCTGGGATCAGATTAGAAGAGAGCACTGCATGTAGTTAAATATTGGTGTCCTTGCCTTTTCAATATACTTAGTTATATTATTCTATTCACTTCATATGCAAACCTGTGTTCAAACATGAGTACCAAAAGTAAATCTATGATCATCAAAAGTTACCTTCTGTGTATGCATATTGCAGAATGATTCCAAAAGTCAAAATTATGTTTCTTGAAAGCTATCTGATCTAATTTTAAATTCCAGTTCTTGGCTTATCCACTGCCTCCTGTGGTGACGGTTTCAATGTTTAATTATCTTCACTGCTAGGAAATCATCTTATTTAAAGCTTAATTTTATCTCACCTTAAATTCAAGGCTTTGGATAATGTCATCCCTTTATCTGCAAGACTTAAAAAAGGATCGTAATTGCTTATACATTGTGCTTGTACATAGTGACCGAGTAATGTTTCCCACACTTTCTTTCACAAAATGGCCAAACTGAAGCCTTCCAATCTCACTGCTAAGGCCATGTCCTGGTATTTAAATACTTCTTACATTTCTTCTGTTGACTGTCTTCTATAGTTCTTCAAGTTTTGTCATCTGAATCAGACTTAACATTGTAGAAACAAGTTTTCCAATTCTCTTCCTCTCAATTTTTATAAAAATATTATTTTCTGAAGGACCACAGTAACCTTTATGCCAGCTAAAACACTGAATATAGAATTCATGGGGAAATGGCCATTTATGAGCACTGTCAAATTCTTCTCTGAGTTGTTGTTAACCTCGCCTGAAGTTCCCTGTCCTAAAAACATTATGTTCTTTCCTCCAAAAATGTTATTATATTAAGATTCTTCTACCAAAATATGTTTGGCTCAACAGTTGGAGTATTTTGAATCACTCAATAAAACTTATAATTGTTTTTTATTTACTGGACTATAAACGTGTGTCACATGAAAATTTTATTGCAGAGGCATTTTGTAAATTGGGTGGCAGTGAAAGCATTGGGAAAGATAAAGAGCAGTGCTATTACCAACAACTGCATTTGGAGATCTATCAGCAAGACTAGTTTTAATCTAAAAGTACTGATTAACTCAATTGAATAGATGTATAAAATATTGAAATGTATTTCTAATTAGATACATTTTGTCTTCAGATTTTGTTATAAACCTTTGTAATCCATCCAGAAGCAAATAGAAAAAAAGGTACTTGATGGTGCTTAATTTTCATTAGATGTTTCTGACAGCATTAACATTAATTTTTAATTTTTGTAATTAAAAAAATATCCTAAATAACTGTTCAGTTGCTCTGGTATTAGGCTAATCAAACTGGAATTTCTTTGGACAACATTTTTCTGTCATCTGTTCTCTGTTGCTTTTCTTCCAAAAATATAATATACAGAATAGTTTTTCAACCTGTGGAGGGCTTGTATATTCTACCTTTAATTCTCTCTTGTGCATTTTCTCCCCTTATGAGGAGCACTATATATTTCATATATGAAGGTGAAGGTGCAACTATTGATGGTGAAAGGTTACATTAAAATGAGTGATAGTTTTGTAAAAAAAGTAACAACAAATAAAATAATCTTAAAATAGTAGAAGCATATAAATTGTCATCTGAAAGGAGCTTCAGGATATCTGAGTCCTACTTCCTACTTTCTGCTTGAAAGAGTACTGTCACCAATGATTGCCACTCAAGATCATTTCACTCAGGGAAAATATAACCAAAATTCTAATTTTAAGTAGACTTTTCAGATGAGTACTCATAACCAACACTTTCTAGCCAGGACTTGCACACTTTGAATGATGCGCATCTTCACAATCTCTTTGGCTAGCCTGTTTCAGCACTTGTGCACTCACTTGGCAGTGAATAATTTTTGTTTACTAATGTCCAGTGTAAACAACACAAACCACAAAAATGTCCCATTTTTGTTTTGCTTGTCAATAACAAGAACAGTTTGGCTTAGTCATCTTCATTTCTTCAAGAAGATTTATGTAGGTTTTGCCTTGCTCTCTAGCCTCTGCTCACTGAGTTAAGTAAACTTCTCCTTTAACATGAGGTGCTCAGGTTCTTAATCACCTAAGTAACAGAGTCTGGACACTCATCATCATTCTTAAATCATTCTTAAATCAGCTTAAATCAGGGCAGGAGGAAGGTATTCTATTCCAGGTACAGCTTTCCCAAAGTTATGAAGAGGGAAATGATAACAACTCCACTTGCTGAACTGAAATTCAATAAGTTTCTGTTTGCTGAGCCCTGAGATTAACACTGACATTTTAATGGTCCCCTTTTATTCAACATCAGTTCATTGTTGGGCTCCATTGAGAGCTGCTAATCAGCCAAATAATTTAACATTTTTCCTCAGAGTGGAACAGTCCAGTCAATTCTAAGTCGTATTTGCATAGGACAGCTCATCTTTCCCAGTTTTTGAAATTATTCCTTATTAATTCTTAATCTTATCATGTGTTTTCTATTAGTATCTAAAACTTGGGTCTCCCTTGCTGAAACAAAAAGTTGTAATATATCTGCACATGGTGAGTTTTAGTTTCTGTAGATCAAGGGTATGGACTTATATGTCTTGATTAAAGCCCCCAAATTATGTAAGTGGTCAGTGTTTTTTGTTGTGGAAGAATAGCAGTTACATTAGCTTTCCAATGGTTAAGCTGGAAATTTATAGCTTAAAAATTGCTGTTTCAGATGGGAGAGAAGGAATAACTTCATAAAAGATTTATAAAGCAGGAGTAAAAATGAAATAGATAACAAGGACAAAAAAGACAAAATAGATTAGTATAAAGGATGGGGACAGAGTAGAAGGACAATACAGCAAATAGGTTAACAAGTTATTTTATTTCATTGAGGAGATAATGGTAAAGGGACAAAGTAAGAGAATAAGAGAAAAGCTTATAAATGATGAGGGAAATAAAAAAAATGTTTTATTTTCCATTACTGTGCCAGAATATAGGTAACATTAATCCATAATAGGCTAAAGGCGAGACTTCATTGTGACACAGTCGGTGCTTGTCAGTCTTTTACAATCCTTTGGACAATTCCACACCTAGTGAGTGACACACATGTTGGTTGCTTTTATAAAATGCCCACAGAGTTCATTCATCAAATAAAAAACTTACGGTGATAATGAGAACTTTATGGTCTCAATCCAATACCTACCAAAATTAATAGGAGCAATTCAAACAGGAATGTTCACAGCACTTTTCTAAAATATTTCCTGAAATAGGCAGTCAGTGACAGACTTTAAGCCTGATAAGAGTGTTATGTCTGAAGAAAAATCTTGATAAGTTCTTTCCTAAATAGCATCATGAAGTGTATTTCTAAGTTGGAGTGGCAGTGTGTGTGTGTGTTGCTCGTGGATGATTTGCTTTATTTGGAAGTGTACACTTTGAAAATGAAAAATAATATTTAAAAGGTAACAATAAAAACATTAAGTAAATTGAACCAATATTTATATTGCCTGCTAAAAAAATCTTTGAAATTTATATTTTTCATTTATTTTATCCCTGTATTGCCTTTTTACCAACATATTTAGCATTTTAATAAATAGGGCTGTATTTTAAAATGTGTTTTTATGCACCCTCAATATTCCTAATAAACCAGATGGTTAAATTCTTAATTTAAAAAAAAAACCAACAAAATATAATGTACATTTTGCTGTGTACCTGGCAGAAAGATTAAGGTCCACAGAGAAAGAAGCATAGAGGAATGATGACAGGTGGGGGTCCTCAAACTGTGCCCTGCTCTATCTTACTCCTTTGCATAGTAACAGAAGCCCTGGGGCCCTGAGGTGGAGAGGAGACTGGTTTCCAAGGTCAGCTAGTGAGTGTTTGAGCCCTGTTTCTCAAACAAGAGGATGAACACTGCACCTATGTGTACACATGTTTATGTTCCCATTAACACACCTTTATCCTGATTAGACAGAGAGAACAAGAGGGAGCCATCAGTGCTGCCTGGATCTGAATGCTGACTGCTCCTGTTTGTGTTGTTCTGTGTGGCTGGGGGTGTATATCCACAGATATCTATTCTGTGTGTTTGTGCCTAGTGGGATGACACATGCTGGATCCAAGGATACTGATCTGGTATCCTTGCCTCCACTTGACTGCCAGATTTGCAATTCCCTAGCACATTCCTGAAGAGCAATTAATAAAAGATAATTCAGGGGATGTTCAATTTTTATGAAATGTTGAATGACGGTAATGAAGCTCTCAGACCTAGCTTTCAGAAATTCTTTGTACATATAGTTAGTGTGTTTGCAGAACACCTAATGACATTTAATTAAGCGTATCAGAATCTGCCTGAAGCAAGGGTCTTCACAGCAAAAAGGGGGTCATAGTGATAAAAAAATATTTTGACTAGGCTTTTAATTTTCTGGCAACATGAACGTGCAGTCCAGAAAGTGCAAAAGTTTATGGAGATAGACTAGGGCTAGAATCTTTTAACCACAGGATGGAAAAATGGATTAAAGCAATGAAATAATAGTTTTATTTCTAAAGAAATGTGATCAGAATTTCTAAACAGTTAAAACTGGAAAGCCTACAATTTTTGATGAAGTTGTGGAAAAAAAATATATATATAAAGTAAAAATATGCTGATATATTTACATTAAAATAAACATAATGACTGTATAATCTCAATTACTGTGTCCAGTTGTAGGGCCATCAATTCAAGAAGAACATTTTTGTGCTAGAGCAAGTCCAGAAAAGGATGATAAAGCTGGTGAAGGGTCTGGAAAGTAAATCCTCTGACGAGAAACTGATGGAGCTGTGGTAGTTTAGCCTGAAAAAAAAGGAGGCTTATGTGTGACCTTCCTCTACAACTCCCTGAAAGGAGGCTGCAGCCAGGTGGGGGTCTTCTCCTGGGCAACGACTGACAGGATGAGAGGACAGAGTCTCAAGCTGCACCATGATTAGGTTGGACATTGAGAGGAATTCCTTAATAGAAAGAGTGATTAAACATTGGAATGGATGGCCCAGGGAGATGGTGGAGTCACCATCCGTGGGGATTTTTAAAGAAAGACTGGATGAGGCATTTAGGTCACAGTCTAGTTGACACAGAGTGGTGTTCGGTCACTCATTGATCTCAGAGGTCTTTTCCAGACTACTGGCTTCTATGATTCTGCGATTCTGCGACAGGAGGCCTAAAAACTCTTATCTTTTCCAAATTCTGTTACCTGGTGCCGTGAAAGACAACAATGTTCCACAGAAACATATTTAATACTTTTTGACCTGCACAGTTTCACGGGAAACCACTCTTTATGGAAATGTAGTGCAAGGTGAAAGGAATCAGAAGTGATTAAGAAAAAAAATGAAGTTCCAGCCTATTGCCAGATTCTCATGTGCTGTGGGGCTACTAGAAGAAGGCCTGCACAGTCAGTATTCAGACAGTATTTTGCTTCAGATTGTAGAGTTTGGAACTGGAGTTTTGGACTTAATTATATTCTGTCTCAATAGATATACTGTTCCTTTCCAGATCCTTCATGATAAAGGCACTAACCTTTCTCACTAATATTTCCACTTCCAGGGAATGCATTTCACACCTACAATGAGTATGGAAGCCATGGTGTGAAAAGTGCCCACTTCCCAGGCTTTTATTTTTATCACACATGAGCTGTACCAGTGTCAAATCTTTTTGTAGTAAAACTTACTTTTCTTTTTCCTAGGAAAAATGTTGGCTTTTTTTCTTTTAGAGACAAGAGATCCTTTTACTTTTAACTTCTTCCAGCCACTCCTTACAGTCTGTAGGGGTAATTCCTGGTGCCCTGTACTTCCACCTAGTTCCTATTTTTATTCCTTGCGCACCTGCCCATTGGAGAGAGAAGGACCTCAAGCCTTGGTTGCATGGAAGTGACAATGTCATCATACACCTCATGCACACATGTCACAATTGCATTTTAATCTGCATTATGAGGTGACATTTGTTCTAATTCTTGCTTATTTCTAACTTCTTTCTTGTTTTCTTTTTAGAGGGCATCATACATTTCAATCTTGTAATGGACCTGAGCATCAAATCTACTTAGGTCAATCCACTGAACTGTAAACTGACATGCAATATAATACACTGAATTTTAACTGTGGAAAATTATCCCATTCTCAGTAAAGCAAACAAAGAGGTCTAATACAAGAAGAGTCTTTCATCTTTAATTTAAAAGACATGTAGTCAGAAATTTTATTGCAAATATTGTTTTGACTAATGCTTTCAAAATTTACTCTTCAAACAGCTAAGACACAGTCTGTACTAGAAAGAGGATATTAGAGGTAGAAATTTATTATTTCATATTGAAACTTAAATACATGTTCTCTCTTATTCCAAATTTAAAACAAAATCTTTTTTGTCTTGGGAAGATTTTATAAAACATTAATATGTTCCTTGAATTCAATCTTTAAGTCCCATACATTAGTTTGCTAGCTCAAGTATAGAATTTTGTTGGCTTTCTTCCTCCAAGCTGTTGATGAATTAAATGAGCAATAAAACTCTAGGAAGCTTTAATAATAATATGACTAGGTTAGCATTTTAAATAAAAAAAAAAACAAACAAAAAACAAACAAACAAAAAAAAACCCCAAAAAAACAACAAAAAAAAAAAAAAACCAAAAAAAACCAACAACAAAAAAAACCCCAAAAAACAAAAAACAAAAAAACCCAAAAAAACCCCAAAATACAAACAAATCCTGCATCTCCTTCTGCCAAAATACAAGATTGTTGCTAATTTTAACTTAGCTGTGTTTTGCATACAATTTTTTCTATTTTACAGTAAGATAATTTGAGATAACATTTGTACCTCCATGTATGTATAAAGAAAGAAGTATCAAATATAAAAAAAAAAAGTCATAAATAAAGAAGTTCCAAACCCATTTAAATTTTTCCCAATATTGAATAATGATCAGTACTTGCAATCACCACTTTCAGTTCTTCTTAGAACATAAAATATTGGAGCTTCATCCAAATTTCAAACTCCTAGCAGAATGAACATGGCCTCATGTCACAAGAAGATTGCTTTCATCAGTGTCCACACCACCAAGAGCATCATTAAGGACTCTTTCTACACTCTAAATTTGGCTTTTTCTGCTAAAGAAAATTATCGAGTTTTTATGAACAGAAGTCTTAATACACTAGACTACTTCCAACTCTGACTGAATGGCAGTTGCATAGTCTGATAGGCCAATATCAAAATAGGAAACTTAAGAACTAAGTGAATCTTGGAGAAACTCAAGAATGACCTGCAATAATAACAGGATACCAGTCCCTGCTCCTACATCATGTGCATTTGTTTTTTTCCCTTTAGTTTGACTGTGAGATCCCAGCTTAACTATGCTGGTGTTTTGTCTTCCTTGCCCGATATCTTGCACTTGGTGACCACTACCTCACTTGCTCTACAGAGGGCATCCTGAAAAATCTGCCAGCTCTGTTCTGCCTGCTTGTTCCTGAGGGCACTTTCCCAGACAATACTCTTGAGTATATCCTTGAAGAGCTGGAAGGGGTTCTGACTTTTCTCTTTGTCTGACCCATGCCCCCCAGGACCGTGAACTCCACCAGTGTGTGATCACTGCAGTCAAGGCTGCTTTCAGTCTTGAACCCACAGGCAGGTCACTTACACTGGTGACCCTCAGGATCAGTATCCTCTTCCTTCTAAAAGGGCTGTGACCTGGCTGAAAAAGTTATCCTCCATGCATTCTGGGAGTCTCACATGTGAATTCAACTCACAGCTTTCCTAGCTTTTACTTTTTTCTTCCAATTCTCCCCCAGATCCTGGTGGTAGGGGAGTGAGCAAGTGACTGTGTGCAGCTTGGCTACTGGCTGGGTGAAGGCACAACATAATGCAGTAAGAGCATAATAGCTATTTTTGCTCCTTGCACATCTCTTCCTAAAAATATCAGACATTTTATATTTTTCCAATTCCCTAAATTACAGTCTCTCAAAATAAGCCAGCTGAACAAAATACAGCAACTCCATACTTGTCAGCTAATAAGCAGGAACTGGTTTTATTTATTTAAGCATTAGAGGTAAAAATATCTATTAGTTTTCCTCCTCATGACAGTGACTTCTCAACTGAGCAACAATTACTGCTCTTTGGTTCAATATGGAGGGGAAACAACAGATGCATAATGAGTAAACTTATTTCTTATAACAATTCTTATGGGGTAAAATTTTTGTTAAGCCAAAATTTTAGTATTTTAGTTGATACAGCTTCCAGCATATTGCATAAAATAGAGGTTGACATACTTTATTATGAATATTAGTTTTTCTTCTTTGTCTCTCTCATGATGACTGTGGAGAGATCAAAATTGAGAAATCTACAGAGGAAAGAAAGGCATCCTTTGATGTGGAAAATAATCCAGGGAGGATGTGGAAATGGGCACTGGAATGGAAAGAGGCTGCTATAAAAGATCAAAAGAAGTAGGTCCCAAAGAGAACTGGCTGAACAGTAATTGGATGTTTCCTTCTGAAGGGTCTGATTAATGGTAGCAGAAGTATAAATTTACCTTAGAGCTCTTTCTTTGTGAACTTTATGTACATATAGACATATTTATATATATGCATGAAGTTATTGCAGAGAATTTCAACGTAATTTATGCCATACTGTAGAACTATAGCACTTTTTAAAAAAAACCCAACATATTGGATGCACAACATACCTCATGGAGATCATATATTGCTTCAAATGGTGGCAACTATACTAAAAATTTACATTGTTATCAAGATATTGATTTCATAGGGGTTTGTGATACTCCATCATATCTAAGGACAATTAAAAACCAGAAGGTCGTTAGTGCAAATTTAATTCCTGCAAAAAAACTAGAGAAACCTACAATTATGACAGAATAATAATTAAGTTGAGTAAACTCTACAGAGATCAGTGCTTTGGGAGAAGTTTAGAAAGGAAAAGCCTGGATACACTAAACAGGATTATGTAAGGTGTAATGTAATTAAGAACTGCAGCAATGCTCTTAACAAAGGAAAATTTTCATTTCTATTTCTAATTCTATTTGCTCTGTATTTTAAAGCACAGATGAAAAATACCAGCTTGCTAAATAGCAGAATAATTTTCAGGGCCTAAAGCATCTTTAAGTAGGAACATATTCCTTTCTCTCAAGTTGGGATATTAAATGTTCTATTTTTAAAAACTGCATTATACTGTAATCTTTATTGCCATAAATTGCAGCCTATGTCATGATGCTTTTGATAATTCCTTGAAAGAAAATGCCTTAGGATATAGCTTGGTTTTCGTTGCCTACATTACCTTCGTTGCATATTAACCAATTCCCAAAAAGCAATCCAGATTTAGCCAAAGTACTTCTGCACTTGGTTCCCTCATATGCACAGAATTTGCAGTTATGAATAACAGCTTTTCTCACTTCACTCACAAATAACTGTGTACTGTTCTTTTACAGTGTTTTTGAGTTATCAAATGGTTTTTTGGAAGATTATTATCAAGGTTTTATAACCTTTGTCTTCTCTTGAGAGAAGACATCAACAGCAGAAAATGGGGAAACAACCCAAAAATTAGTATAAACCTATAGCAAAATCAATGCAAAATACCCCCAAAACTTTATAAACCTTGGTGAGATTTAGCATTATAAAAGAAGTTTAAGGACTTCTTCAGTCTAGTATGTGGGAAAGTAAAAGTAGAATTTTTTTTATTTGCTAGACCTCTTTAAAAAATAACCAACATAGCCACAATAATTGAATATCCTCATCTATTTTAACTGAAACAAGAGCAAGCATTTATCCTTGGGACTAACCAAATACTGACCTCAACTTTCTTCAAAATAACCTATTTATTTCTTTCAGGAAGTGGAAAATAAAGAAAACAAATAATTGCTTACCAAATTTTATTTGACAGAATCCAGTTATATGGTGAAAAACGAAAGCATGGTCCACTGACTTACTTCAACTAAAAGCCTTTAACTGCAAAGGGATAATTTTTTCTGGAAGATATTATTGAAATTAAATAGTTTAATATACAGTCCAAAAATCTGATAGATATTTCATAAAATCCAAGTTTAATATAGCTGTTATTTCCTGGAATTAATTTCATTTTTACTTCACCATTGAGCTGAAAAAAAGAAGACGTGAAAAATCTGAAAAGCATAAAAACTTGAAAACTCCAATACTGATCAATGGACATACAGGTCTCTACTTTCTCAATGACTATGGACAGATTATACTAGTGGTGAAAGGAACAGGCCTCAACTGCATTCAAAATTCATGTGCATTTCCACTTTCTCCATTTTTCTCATTTCAGATGAAGAAATTGAAAACAAAACAAACAACCCAACAACGAAACAAAAATCCCCCACTGAAAACAAACAAACAAACCCCAGAAACAAAACAAACAAACAAACAAAAACAACAACAAAAAAAAACCATAAAAACCAGTATATATCTTCTGTCAAATAAAATCCTAATTTCCATTCCACACTAGAAAATAAATGTTTGTCTTCTACACGATATGGTAGCAATGAATGAAAGATAATAATTTATGATTCTGATTGAGTCATACAATATTGGTCTACTTGGTCCTCAGATATTCTTTCCCTTCCTGCTAGACTTAAAAACTCAGTACAATTTAAAACTTGACTTTTACAGATGGAAAGTGTAAGAATAATGTCTTGAATATCAGATATCAGCACAATTATTAAAAAAAAAATCATAGTAAATTAAAGACTCAACAGTAAGTTAACGCTTCCAAAATCTGAAATGCATACAAATAACATAACATTTGTTGCAACTCCCCAGCTCATCACAGCTGAGCCATTTTTGATCCAGACCCTGTTATTTATAAATGTATTCTGCCCAGACAAGAAAGATTAGAATAGCCTTCCTTCCAAAAGCCATATTCACCAGAATAAAATTATAAACATCTCATCCTACATTAATCAGGCAGCCTCTGCAGATGAGGCATGGCTCATCTGTTCACACTTCCATGAAAAATATTGTAATCAATACAGATTTTCCTTTCTTCCTGCGAAGAGAATAAAAAGAAAAAAAAAAATCCTGTTAGTAGAAAAAAGGTTTAAATTCTACTTTAGGCGTGAGGATGAGTAGTTTACCCTTTATTATGTAAAATTCCATTCCAAACTCACTTCTGGTTATAATCCCATCTCTATGACAATTCATAGGTAAATATACTGAGAATTTTGCCAGCAGTATGCATTAATTAATAATACACTAATTGTCTGCCTAAATGAAGCAGAGATTAAAAACAAAGAGACTGAGAGAGAAAAATTTTAAAAATGAATGTGGAGTTGGGTTACAATTTATCAGTGAAATTTTGCCTGGCAGGCAGGAAGAATGATGAGCAGGACTCCATGATATCAGAAGGCTAATTAATTACTTTACTTTACTATTTATTATATACTATGTTACCCTATATTACACTGCATCTAAACTGAAACTGAACAAGAACTCAACTGAACAAAATTTCGTGACTATCTCCTGACCAGCTGTCAGGACACAGCTTGCAGAGATTGGTCAAGAAAACAAAACACTCACACCAGAATCCAATTACCAAATCCCTTCAGGTAAACAGTCTTCCATAATGCATTCCACTTGTGCACAAACACAGGCACAGCAAATGAGATAAAAATTGTTTTGATCATTCTTTTCTCTGCTTCTCCAGGTAAAAACCTGAGAGAGAGAATTTCCTCTCTTCCGAGAATGTGAATGCCACAACATTTCAATATTTATATAATTTGAATATTCAATTAATTTTAGAAGTATTTTTTAATGTTCCTTTTTTCAAGGAGTGAAGAGCTACATGCAAATAACTTGGATATAAGAAAATGTTACTATTTCTCTGAACATATATTTAGGATGGAAATTAAAAGAATATTATGGAAGTTGAAATTGATTAAGAAGCATAGCTAATCTTAAAATACTTGAAAAATATATGGATAAACTAGGCTTGCCTGTGATTCTAAGGGTCTGTGTTGGATGACCCAAGAGGTGTAATGTTCAAAGAATTTAACATCACAATACTTCCCAGTTACAAGAAGTACTTTTGCTATCCAGATTCTAAGCTATAAAAGGATGGTATTAATTCTTCAGTTCTAAAAGAAACAATTACTTTTTCAGAATTAATTAAGTAATATGTAAGTAATGTTAATAATCAGATGATTTTTTTGCTTATTCCTACAAGGAGAAAAGGTCAGCTGAATTTTTAATAGGTAAAAAGTCAAAAATATTTGTCTAGTATTCAGAAAATTTGTATGATGCATTAGCTAGGAAAGCTGCCTTTAGAAGAGTTACCTCATCACTAGTATCACTAGTAGAGAATTTATACACAAATTAAAATAATAAATAATAAATAATTAAATAAATTATAATAAAAAATAAGAAAATACCAACGACTGTCTCACTTATTTTTGCCTGCACATCAGTGCAACCTGTCACTAAATTCAGTGGAAAAAAGTCCATCAGCAGGATATGGCCAAATGGTGCACATTTTACAATTCTGAGTGCACAACCTTGGCCAATCAAAACTCACTCTATATTTATTGTTTTTTTCACCTGTGTCCATTTTTACTCAGACACTTTATTTTCCATCATCATTCATATTTTCTAATAAATGTATGTCTGATAATTATCTCCATCTTGGTTCTTCATCCTCTGCACTGTGCAGCATTACTGAATTCTCCCATCAATCACAGTTGCATGCAGCTTATGTCTTTATCTCTGCTCTATTTGTATAAAATTTCTAGTGCACTCTGATATGAATTCAGTTACTCAGTTAGGAACCCAATCCAAAGTATCTTGTATCCTAATCTTTTTCTTTCCTGAATATTTTATGCACTTTTGTGTGTCATGGGATATACTGCTGTGTAAGCCAGCTATGTTATTTTCAAGTCCCACTGTCATTTCCCTATGAAAATTAAATAAATTAGTAATGTATGACCATCTTCTTATTAAACATATCTAACAGGCTAGCAAACTCTGCCCATTATTTACCTGAACAAATGGTCTTTGGAATTTTTAAAGCCATGATAAAAAACAAAATTCAGAAATTTCTTACCATTTTTAAAACCTTATGGAAGTTTTGGTGTATGAAGTTACCATACCTCAGAAGTAACACCTCAGACATTGAAATATGATTTTCAGCAATGGAGTAACTATTATCTGTGTCATCTGTCAAGGTATCTGACTGCATTTGTTTATCAACTTTCCATTTTGGAATAATCAAAATCTGTGCAATTATTCCAGGCGATTTACTAGTTTTCACCAATGGCTAGTTATTTATTTAATTTATTTTTTTTTACTCCTTTGGTAAAAAAAACTAGAGTATCTATTAGCTTAAGAATTCCTAAAAAGAATCATGACTCAGAAGTAATTTTAAGACATGCTAGTTTCTCAGAGTGTAAAATTCATCATATAGAAGTCCTGAAAATGTTCATTTTTTTTCCTTAAGGAGTTTAATTGAACTGTAATGATATGCAGTCTGTTTGTTGTGTCGTCCTGTGCAGTGATTGAAGGACACAGACCATGCTATGCAAGCAAAGTCACTTTATTACACTACTCACCAGTATTTATAGTTCTCTAACATCCACACAACATTTTCCACTCAGACCTCTTTACTCCTGTTCCCGTAGCAACACAATATTTTTGGTTATCAAGCCTCTGTTACATTCTTTAGTGCCAGCAATGTCCTTATTACATCTTCACGTCCAGAGGAGGGCAATAAGGCTGAAGAGGGCTTGGAATCCAAGCCCGCAAGGAGCACCTGAGGGAGCTGGGCTTGTTTAGCCTGAAGAAAAGGAGACCCTGAGGTGACCTTATCACTCTCTACAACTCTCTGAAAGGTGGTTGCAGTCAGGTGGTTTGGTCTCTTTCTACAGGCAGCAACTGGCAGAACCAGAGGACAGTCTCAAGCTGTGCCAAGTGAAATATAGGTTGGATAGTAAGAAAAAAGTATTTTACAGAAAGAGTGATAAAGTAAGGGAATATTCTGCCTGGAGAGGTGGTGGAGTCACCATCCCTGGATGTGTTTAAAAAAAGATTGGATGTGGCACTAGGTGCCATGGTTTAGTTGAGGTGTTAGGGCATAGGTTGGACTCAATGAAAGTCTCTTCCAACCTAGTGACTCTCTGAATTCTATTGTCAGAGCGGTCAGAGAGACCAGACATGGTGTCTTCACTTTTGTTCTTGCCTTGAGTTTATCTCTCCCGTGTCTTCCACTGTACTAGGGCCAGGAGGTCTGCGGCACTACGCAGCTCAGCTTCCATATCTGTCTGATCTTCAACAGCCCTGTAATACTGCCACTGCTAATGCCAGGCCAAAGGTGTTGTACGACCTTTGCAAGTCCTCAGGACTGATCCTATCAGGTTTGATCTGTCTGAACTTTATATGTCTGCAGTTGTGTTTAACTGTGATAATAATGTCTCTACTTGAACATGTACCTATGGCTAATTTACATTATTCTTGTGTATTTTTATAAAGATAACAGATTTTTACAGCCATAATAAACATTAATCTACAGGTGATATTTGCAACTCTTAACACGATGATGTAGTATACAGAAATCCTACCTTAGTATGTACAACAGAAAGGGCCCTGACAAGCTGAGATAAATGTGCAGGGTAAAGATACACAGACATGGAGTGATAAAACATGGAGTATAGGTCTGGCATTGGAAAACCCAGAAATAAAAGTAATTATTAAAATATCAGTTAAAGAAATGTAAAAGAAAATGGTTTAGTGGCAACAAAGATAAAGAGATATATCTAAAATATACAAAATCAAACATAATATGCATGCCAGTGAATTAAAAAACTGTTAAAAAACACATGAAAGTGATGCCAAGTTGGTCCTAAATGTGGAAGAAAACATGTACATCAATAGGACATGTTAGCTGATGAAGAGCTCTAGAAGTGTGTTGCTTCCCTCTCCAGCAGCTGAAACTGCTGCCTTTAAGACCTGGGAGGGCAATGAAAAGGTGAGCATAACCTCAAGAAAAGGAATGGTAACTATAAATATCTAAGTTACAATTTTAATGGTATGATAATTACTATTGAGGTCTTCTCTGCAGGGAAATATTATAAGTATTACTATTTGCCTTTTTTCTGTACTAAAAATTATTTTTCAATAAGATTTTTAATATTTAAAGAATAATGATAATAATAGTGAATTCTTGGTTTTATACATTAAGTGTGTTTTCTGTTTGAACATAAACAAGATTGTGGGAAAAATTGAGTGTTTACAGAGGTAATCTTTATGAAAAAAATGATTTCTCTAGTGAGTACTACATTCCACTAATAACAAACCAAATTTGAATTTCTAAGTACCTTGCATATATCCTCCTGTAATGTGTTTCAAACAGAAATTTGATTTCCTCAGTAATTACTTGTGTGAAAAAGGAAAACAAAAAAGAAAAATATTATTAGTTATTATTTCTCAGACAACTGTTTCCCACTTGTGTTGAGAAATCAGTGATGTTGACAATGACATAGTATAACATATTCCAAGTTTTAAAATATGGTCCCTCTATATTTTAAAGATCCTCATTAAAATTGCTAGCAATTAATAATAACAGTAGTTAATTTAAAAATAATAATTACCTTTAATGTTTCTTATATGTGTTTCAAAAATAATGTTTTAGTTAAAGATACTTTGTATCATGCTGAAAACTAATTTGCTATATCAAAATTTCAGCTAAAATGGCACTACTTTTTTGATAGTAGATTTGCTAACACCAGCTGTACTTAAACCTTTATAGTGAACTAAAATGCTTTTCTGTGGGACCTGTGTCCTGTCCTCAGGGCAGCTCAGGTAGCTGGCCTGAAGGACAAAGTACCTAGAAGAACCTGCATAGCTGTTTATGCTGCAGCCACACGGGTGTGTGCAGACAACATCAGAAATTTGAATGACATTTCCTAACAGGACAAAGCCAAGAATTTATATCCTTCTAAAGCCGTTAGCCCTGAAAGCTTGATGGATTCTAGCTGTTAATCAGCCCAGAATAAACTATGTCATCTTTCCAGTGAAGACAGCAACTCTGCAGGCAGCATCTCTGGAAGAATGATACCTAGGGAAGCTGCCTCATTACCATTCAAAGCAACCAGGTTCATACTTTCCTTTGGGATATTTCTAGCGGTTTTAAAAAATAGAAAACAGATGAACAGTTGAGGTTGTGTTTGAACACCACCAATGAACAGAGAAAGATGTGTAGTAATCACAAATGGATTAAATATTTCAGAAAATGGAAGGCTAAGTGAAGTTCTAGAAAATGGCCCTAACATATGATGAACAAAAATTAAGAGGAAGTCCGTATGTTTTTGTTGCATTACTATTCATGTAGCAGCAAAAACCTTTTGTAATACTAGCTGAAGAATTACAGAAAAGCTATAATAAAAAAGTTTTCATATTCCCTAGTATACAAAGCAAATATCTTAGGAAAACAGCAATAAGATATGAATATGTGCATGCATGTATGCATGTGTATGTTTGCATCTGGGGGAGTACAAGTCTTTTGCAGATTTCTAAGGAGGGAATAAGATGATCTTTTGAGAGATAAGTCTGCAGAATCAGAATTTTGACTGAATATTCCATATTAAATTATTTCTATCAATATCTATACAAATTTAAAATTAGAATTTCCAACATTCATTTAAGAACAAAAAGTTTAGAATAAAAGTTTATATCTTTCCCCTGTTCTCAACTTTTTGCTATACTTTTACTCATAATAGGATTTGTTATGTAGTCTTAATTTGATAATTTCTTACAATTTTTATTCCACATCTATTTTCAGTACATATAGAATCAACGCTATTACAGATTTATTGGTACAACTGTACAGGATCTCTGGCTCCAGGATTAAACTATGTTAAAAAAACCCCAAAGAAATAAAACAGAACTAAAACAAAACTAACAAAGTTTAAAAGTTATGAAGTTTATGTAAATTAACTCCTTAAAAAAAGAAGTGAAAACTTAAAACAGTAGAATTTGTTTTTTCTAATTTTATCTACCTTATCCAAAAGTCTCTTCTTGTTTTTCCCAGTCAGTTACATATCCTCTAGATTTTCTTCCTAACCTATGCTCCTCTTTATGACCCTTGTCTTTCACACAAAAAACACATATAATCAGTGCCTCATGTTCACACCAATTATATTAAATCTTGGAATTAAATCTACTCTTCCATCACCCCAGCATATGACCTGTTGTTTCAGTCAATCATTTCCTAATATTGTTTGGCTGGCTATATACTATTTATGAATGAAAAGACCGCTATAATATGGAGTAGACTCAAATTTAGGCTGTAAAAGTAGCTTTCCCCAATATAATAATATAAGACAGTAAAATATAATTTTCATTATCTGTTATTGTTAACATTTTAATCTCCCTCAGCTGTTTGGAAAGACAGACCAATGTTATTGCAGGTTTAAAAATCATGTAAGTAAATCTGCTTACAGTAGTTCCAATTCTGGGTATGTCTGCCATTCAAGCTGACAGAACTGAACTGTTTTCTGGACCATAAAGCAAAATACAGCTCTTTCCTAAGAATTCTGCACTTCTGTGGCTGTGTTTGAAATAAAAAAAAATCTGTTAAGAGCTTTGGCTCATTTGTCAAAACGAGATGTCACTCTGTGGGGTAGAGCCACCTCATGTCTGCCTCCCTCACTGACGTCCATTTGAGGAAGATCAAAACTCTAACAGGGAATTCAAATAAAATTCTGGGCTTAACTTAAGGTCTCTGGACCATTCATTCTTTCAGGTGATAACTTCTGTGAGGGCTGAGTAACAAGCACTTTAAAAATCAATGCATTTTAACAATATTATGAATGGTTGCAGAAATTAGGTTGTTGGCGTTTTGCCAAATGAATATTACAGGATGGCTGAAGGCAAAGATGCATAGCAAGATTAGGGGATTGTCAAAAATAACATAAATGCCTTTTGATTTATTCCCAGATTATTTCTCTACTGTTATAAATATCGAGACTGTGTAATTGTTTTTCAGAGAAGTAAGCTCTAAAGGTATTATTTTCAGTTTTAAAGTGTATTTTCATAGCCACCATTTCTATAAATTTCTTCTCATACTATTAGGCATTAAAGCAAGACTGCTTCTCCAGCCCAAAAAATGGTAGTGTCATGCCCTCTTGAGAAAAAAAATACCATGACCATTCCAAACATACCAGACATTCTAAATACTCTATAAACAGGAAATAGAATGATGAAATGTGTAGTCTCCTAATTCTGACCAACAGAAAAATATTATCTTTTATTTTTTTGAAAGGATATACAGAATATTTTTTAATACCTACCTCAACCTATGTGGCCATAATTCCTGATCTTAAAGAACCTCAACATTTTTAAATAATATTCTTCTTCTGTCAATATTCATGTGATTTCAGAAGACAGTGACATTTCACTGTTTTTCTAATTTTTTTAATCTCTATAGTTTGCAAAGTTATCCTTATGATTTTTACAAGAGAAGTATTTCTCTGGGAGTAAAACATTAGAAAGAGAGTAGAAAGTTAAGTGAGTAGGGATTTTTTTATATATCATGAGGGGAAAACAGTTGTGCACAAGAGAGAATATATGACATTCCTTAGAACATAGGCACTGTCTTTTTTTCCTATACAGGTGTTCCTGAAAACACCTATAAAAAGAACTTCAGGAGTTACTGTGCCAAGCCATGAGTTAAGAAATGGGGACACTGCTGTCCTCTGTTCAACAAAAACAATGCTGAGAGTAGGATTCAACACATTTCATATTCATATTGTGTAAGTTTTTTCCCTCAGATTACATTGTGCTGTACTGGAATAAAACCCCTGAAGAAGGCAAGGAAATATCTGATTTTTCAATGTAGGTCATGGTACTGGAAGAGAACAACAGAGTAGAAAAAAAAAATACTTTTAAAAATCCAGTTCTCTGAATAAAATTGTCATAGTTCTCCCTTGTCACAGTATCATATTTATAAGTTTAAGTATTTTTAATCAATACAAATTAGGTTTTGGAACTCCTTAGAGGAAAGCCATATCTCACTTGATGTGCAAGAATGATCTTGTGTGCTGAGATAGTATAAATACTACTAAAACACTGAGTGTAAGGACAGCAATACTAAACAAAACACATTCAAGATGAGATTTTATTTCTCCAGACACAAAGTGGGATTTCTATCCTTTCATCCATTAAGTTAAATTCTGTTCATGCAGTGTGCAATAATTTCTGTGTTTCGAGACATGGGAATGTAATTTACCATTACAGCTGAAATTCAAAAGTACATTCTGGCAAGATATGAGCGTGTTGGGTGGTGCCTCCCAATTCTAATACTCAAAAAGTTCAGAATATGTTTATCAAAGATGTCTTAGAAGTCTGAGGGGATAGAAATTTTTTTCTTAAAGAAGTCAGAGACAGAGAAATTTCTATCTATATAATAATCTTGTCTTTCCTTGAACACAGAGAATCACTGTCATTGCCCTAGTTAGAAAAGGTATATTTTTTCCTTCACATGGGTCAATGCTCTTTTTTTTTTTTTTTTTTTTTTTTTTTTTGTCCTTTTCTGGAAGAGAAGTGTGTATCTGCTAGCTGTAAAAATTATTTTGTAAAGGCAAAGTCTTCTTTTTTGATTGCCAAGCTGGTTCATTGAAAAAAAATTTCCTTTGTCTTCTGAGTAACTGCACTCTTGGGCTAATGTTTGAGTAATTTACTTGGCAGACTTGTCTGTAGACAACATTAAAAATAGTAACCTATTACAACCATTATGGGCAAGGTGATAAGCATAATCAAATATAAGTGACGTGATGCCATGTATGATGTTCCATCTCTTGTTTCTGTGCACAGGAGGAAGGGCAAAGTAAAGGACTAATCCTGCAAGGCTGAGAGCATCCACTAAACAAAAAGAAAGTACCAATCATCTCTAGAGGAAACATACAGATTTACTCTGGATCATGTCTTTGTCCTACATTACTCTAAACTTCCTGAGGGAGGACTAATTCTAATAACTGTTGACATATAAATTACTGCTGTAAACTAGTGAAGGCAAGCCTAATTTCCAATTATTCCATACATATTCAGAATTTTGGTTTTTTGAAATTGGAATTAATTAAAACTGGCAAAATTATCAGTGACTAAATATCTGCAAAATCTCATTAAAAATTAACCATTTTGAATCTAATGAGTGTAAAAATAGTTTGACACTCAGCTATAATTTTGCATTTTCACTTGCATTTTCAGAATGTCAGTGTTTAGGCTCAGACTGTCTACTCTCACATGCAGTCCATCACTTCTGCAAAACTGCCAGAAACATTAATGGCAGCAGAGCTCCACCCAACACTCATGTGCCTTCTCCCTGGAAACACTTCAGTCCTTGAACAGTGCTTCTCTTCTACATTTTCTCTGTTAAAATATCACTTATTCAGGATTTTATGTTTACTTCTACAAAACATTAATGACTGTTACATCCATCTTACTAGGGACTACTTATAAAGAATTTCAAGGATATCCAATAGAGAACATCAAAATAGTAGGAAGTCAATGGCTCATTCTGGTGTGCAATCTGTACACACTTCACTAGAGTCTCTACAAGAGGAAAGCAACAAGGAATATCCTGAAAAATGAAAAATGTTGTAATTGTCATTTAATTCACCAACTCAAAAGAAATCTTTGTCTCTCTATGTCTTTTTCTTTCTTTTTCTTTCTTTCTTTTCTTTCTTTTTTTCTTTCTTTCTTTCTTTCTTTCTTTCTTTCTTTCTTTCTTTCTTTCTTTCTTTCTTTCCTTCCTTCCTTCCTTCCTTCCTTCCTTCCTTCCTTCATTCCTTCCCTACTTAGTTAATTGTACTCTTTATGAAGACTTATTTTCTTGCCAAATTTAATTAAAGTATTTATAGTTCTTATATCTGAATTAAGATGTTAATAGAAACATGAACTGTTGTATGTGTAAATAAGGTACTTTGAGTTTCCAGTTTCTGTTGCCGTACTCTGTTTCTTTTACACATATTCTGTTTATTGTTACTCATCATATCCTTTTCTGATATCATAGGGTTCTTAGAGCATATTCTAACCTGACTCTAGATTCATGGAAAAGAGGGAAACTCCACTCTTAGGCTTTAAGCAGGTTAAAGCATAGAATAGCTTATGAATGTTCAAAAAACTCATGAGGTTAAAGAACCTAAGCATCATGTTATTGTCTTGTTCAGAGAGGTCCGTGCTTTTGTCTGAGAATAATCACTGGGATATGGGAGGAAGAAAGAACTGCTATTTGTCAAAAAAGAAAAAGGAAATTAAACTCCCTCAAGGGTATTTCTGAAGTTGCTGATGTGCAAAAATATGTTCAAGCTGGAAAATTAGCAAGAAAGAGCCTACTTAGCAAAATAACCTCCCAATATTTATCTAAAAATATACTATAACTAAATTAGCACTGAATAATTGTCTTATTAATTATAAATTCAATTCTTATTTGGTAATTTAATTTAATATCCATCTTAAATATACTTGGTACATCACTGTTTGAAGTAGGGGGGAGACAATGGAGGGAGGGGAAAGGATAAAAGGAATTTATAATGAAAAGTTGGGACAAATAACATGAACTTGAAAGATCATTAAATTAGACTCTCCTACAGATATATACATTCTCAATATATTTGTACACAAATTTTTTGTTGTGACTCAGATGAGTAGCTACTACTGTTTTAAGCAGCATCAGGAATATTATCTGGAATGGTTTATTTAGATCATTCTGTTTGACAAATAAATGTTGTTTCTGTATTCCTATTTTCATAAGTGGAATGCTGAAACCTGCTTTCTCTATTTCAAATACAAATAAAGGAAACATCTGGAAGAGCCTCTTTGTAGTGTTTTCTATTTAAGTGCCATGCATTGGAATTTAGAATTATTTAGCCACTTGTATTTGCTAATTGAAATATTTCTGCATACTCACGTCACTCATCAGCTCAGGCTACAGTATATAAGATTAACTATAGGAAAAGTTACTAACTTCTCCCTTTGAAAATATTTTCAATTTATTTATTTTGTTTTTAAGAAAGAATTATCTGAAGAAACTTCAACAAATACATATAATGTTTTTCTGGGTTTTTTTATCTTATATAATCATTTGTGTCAATGAAAGTCACTAAAATTTCATCAGACCAAAACACTATAACTGCTATCTTCAAGACTAGGATGGTATTTTCTCTTAGTGATTATTACATTAAAGTCTAAGTATGTAGGAGAACTAATACTTCCACTTCTTCTGCATTTTATTATATGTGCTGTATTTTTTCTAAAACCACAGATATCAGTCACCCATCCTTTCTACAAAAGTGTAATGGGGAAAGAAGGAACAAGAGGAAAGCTGGTGCATTTCTACATAAATTCCAGCCTGTTCCTGTTTTTCTCTTAAAGCTTAAAGGGTATATAACACATGTCCTACAGCACAACACCTGGGCCTAATTTCTTAGGACAGCTATTTCTCAAAAATCTGACTGTTAGAAAACAAATGAGTTTCTTGGAGGTCAAATAGCATGTCAAAGAACCCTTGAGGATCCCCAGGTTAATCCACTTTTTTATCTACTGAAAACTCATTTCCTTTTTTTTTTTTTTTTTTTTTTTTTTTAGCTTTGAAGAATTAGGAAAAAAAAGAGAACAGTACAATGAGATTTTTCTGAAACAAGTTGTCTAGCTGATATATGATCTCAATTTATTTTTAAGAACTGTTTTCAGCTGTGATATTCAAGCTACATATAAAGTGGCAATTAAAAGAAATTTATGTTGTATCTCACTAGGTAGAGCTTACTAAAGAACAAGAAAATTATGCTTCACTGCTTCCCTTGAGGATTAAAATTGCCTTAATGGTCTAAGTTGTTTATGATGTACTCGAGACAGAATCTGAGCTAAATGAGCCTGGACAGAATTTTTTTGAAACACAAAGAAACTCTGTTCCTAGATTTATACTGAAGAAATTAAATGCTAGGAAATCCTGAAAGGAAAATTACATGGAAAATATTGTAAGAAAATATCCATGATTATGGTACATGCTTGCAACTGTATTTAGCTATGCACTAAATGTCAGAGTGCACAAGATGTACGCTCAGAAAGTTAAAACTTTAGATCAAAATCTTTATACACACCTGCAACCAGCACAAGTCTTCAGCTTTCTTCTGTCATTGACAACTGCATATTTTCCCATTTCTTGTCTAACTTGCTTCAAAGAATTAAGACATCTTTGACAACTATGAAGATTTTATGGATTGCATAAAAAGAAAAATTTTAGAGGTTTTTGGGGATTTATTGTCATAAATGGATTTCTAAGTGTTTTTTTCTGGGATCATTTGCAAATGGTTCTGAATGACTGAAATTGAATGTTTTCTGGATTTAAAAATAAATTTTAATGGAAAGAAATCAAGTATAATTTTAACAAAATTTAGTTCATCAGTAGTATATAGATAACTTATCATAGAACTATAGATAAAAATGATATATCAAAACCCTTGTAAATATAGAAAAATGGAAAATGAGAAAGAAAATACTATACAGTCTTCTTAAGATATAAAGAAAAAAATCCAATGAATATAATGGAATCCTTGATTATGAATCAAGATATATTGAATGTCTACCAAAATCTAAGTTAAATATTTCAGAGTAGCTTACCTGAATTCAACATGAATTAATTTTAAGTTTATGGAGCTGAGACTTTCATTGCATGTATAAAAAATCCAATAAAGACAATTAATATTAAAATATTTTATAACAAAATTATTAAAACATTAAAGAATTATTAATTTAAAAAGCAACTGCTACTAGCTCAGAATTCTAAGAACCTTAAGGTCTCTAGCCATAATTCATAAATAAAGATATGTGGCTTAAAGGAATTCTTAGCCATATTTCAACTTATGTTCATGTATAAGAGTGTAGAAGAAAGAGATTTTTTCAAGAATTCTGTCTTTAAAAAGCTCCACTGTCTCCTATGGTGTGGGGAGTGTTTTCTCTGTTTTGTATTGCTGTTATTTGATTTGCTGGTGTTGTTTTCTTTGCCTCAAAAAATTGCCTAAAGACATGCTGTTTAGTTTTCTACTTATTTTGTATTTTGGATCATTGAAGCACACTATGTCCATTTTATCTGGTGCTGAACTGCTCTGTCAGATTTCTGTCAAGGTTGGGAATAATCAGGGAGTAGGCCAAAGAAATGCTTTTGTTACAATGACTTCTCTTAGTAAATGACTTTGAGAAATATAATTTTCATTAGTAATGGAATAAGTCAAAGGGAAGAGCAAAGAAGGGCAGTTCAGGAGAATATATACCAACTTAGTGAAAGGGAAAACAAAATCCCACTATACGGCACAGTGTCATACACCACTATTTGGGTGGTGTTTGTTGTTCCTTTCTAAAACAGAACATACTGATATTTGCACCTCTAAGGATAAATAAAAATATTTTGCCTAAGGACAAGCTCACAAGCAAATTCTCCAATAAAATGAAAAATATTGCCGGATTTCCCACAAGCAACAGTTTCTTGCTTTAGAGAGTATTTGAAAGGAAAAGCTACAGAGGAGAATGGGGACTGTAAGTGTCTGTGTGCTACAACTGAAATGTTTAAGAAAATCTTACTAAATTACACTATTTTTGTAAATTGCACTGAGAAAAATTGCTTAAAACACAAACTTCTCTCCACAACATGATTTAATCGTGTACAATTCCAAACTTACAGCAAATTTCTGAAAAGAACAGGTAGTCTTTAAAAATCACTCCAAAAACTAAAAAAAACCCCAAAAACCCAAAAACCAACCAAACAAAAAAACTCCAAACAAACTAACCAAAACAAAACACAACAAAATAAAAACACACAAAAAACAAAGAAAGACCCAAAACAAAACTATGTACCTTTTTATACAGACACACACACAAACACTTATTTTAAAGACAACAGAAAGCAGCCAATGTGGATCACGGTCTTATTCTTTGACACGAAATCCATGCATTGTGTCCTTGTTTAATATTTTCCAAAAAGCGAGCCATTCTGCCATGTACCCAGCTTTCCTTGGAGAAGTTTTGCTAATGAAACTCTCCCATGAATAACAAATCTGATGAAGAGCCTTTACATTAATATTGAAAGTAAAGCTACAGTTGGTTTGTATTCACCAGCTGTGTTCACTTTCCTTGGCAAAATGGTCTCTTCCTTCTCATGAATAACAAGTGAGCCTGAGAGCTCAGCCTGCTCAGCCACTGCACTTTTCTTTTTCCATAAATCAATTTCATATATGTTTATGAAAACACATGTATTTTTCTAGCTTAAGTATAAATCAGTGTTAGCTATACTTAAATTATTTACACCACAATGGAGTCTGGAAACTTTAAAGTGTCCTCTCTAATCTTAGAAAAGCTACTGGATATGTGGTGCAGTCCACCTAACAGCAAGGAATCATATTTTTATCTAAAATTTACTGATTCCAAATATTATAACTTATTAAGTATCCATTCTTTTTCTTCTGAAAAACAAAATAAAAATAAAAATACATCCACAGCTCAGTTTAATCCCTTTCCAATTAGAATCATGCAATCAGCATCTGAATCTGTTTTATTTGCACTCCTTTGTTAAATGGTTGTAGAAAGCAATCTCCCTTTAATCTTCCCTTCTCAAAGCACAGCAGGACCAGTTCTTTGTCTCTGTCCCTCCCCATATACTGCAAGAACTTCATTCCTCTAAGGATCTTGGTGGCCTACATTGGACTTATTCCAGTTTGTCAACATCTCTCCTGCCTGGGGAGCGCAGAGCTATCTTATATGTGACCTCACCAATGTTGAATAATCACTACCCTCAATATTCCAGCTATGCTTTTAGTAATTGGTATGGCACAGGGCATAGTTTGTCTTCATCACATTGGAACACAGTAAATTGATACAGGAACTTGTGTTTCCTAATCCAGACTCATCTTTACTCCAATTAGGAACCTTTTCAATAAGTTTCATATTGTTGTGTATTTTATTCTCAGAAATAGTCTTTCCCATCTAACTAAGCTAAGGAGATTAATGGTGTCTTTTCACCTTCCATCCATTACCCGGAAGTTTTGGGTTCTGGTGATTTTGCTTCTACGTTTCCTTTCAGTTGCAATTATTGTAAATTTGGAGTATTTCTAACTGGTGAGTTTTACAAATTGTGATGGAAAGCATACTTTCATTACCAGATGCCTGAAGGGTTGTCTTAGCCTGGGAATGCATTCTGAGGAGGTTTGACACTGTCTCATGTGACTTATAATTTCTTTTATGTGATTTTTCTGCCTAACTCTGTCTTAGAGGCATGAAGCAGATTAGAATTTCAAAGACTATTAGAAAGAATATTAGAATACAGGGGAAAAGAATTTATATTGTTTTATGCTTTTGCAATCTTTTAAATCGTATTTCATTTATCAGGTAGAAAGAGAATAATAATAACCCTTTGGTTATAGGGGTTATGCTTGTAGAAAATCAGAAGAGGATCATGTATCCAAAACCTGAGTGCATTATTTCCACCATCAAAATATATGGATAAAAGAAGTTCCATAGCTTTCCCAGGCAATTATCTATAATTTCAGATCATGATTTTCCAGTTCCTTTGTTCATTGCTTCTCAGTTGTTTGTATATATATTTTTTTAATTACAGAAGAGTTCAGCTATTAGTCCTTTCCAAGGACCTAAGTAGAATGCAAGCAAATCTTGCTCATTTTTAAATGCTTTCCATATGGAATTATTTTTATTTTAGAAGACACGAGAAACAGCAGTCTTTTAGTTTTCCAGTTACTTTCTCACCTGCGTCTCATCACTGAATTTAAATAAATATATTTTAATTGAATAGAAATATTTTTTGTAAGTATGACTATACATCAGCAACTTCAGAAACAGAAAAACTCTTGCTGTTTAAGAGTATATTAAATTTATTTATCATATGGAAAATGACCACTTTATTAAGTTACATGCTATGAGGATAGCCATGGATATGTGAACCAAAATCCTGAAATTGAGAAGAAAAGCTATTATTCATTTGTATCCATATTTGGGTAATTTATGTTAAACTGGATAACAAAATGGAAAATTAATTTTCTCTCTGTAATTAACAGGGAAATTTTAAGAACCAATAGACTTTTCTCTAGCATCTATTTATCAGGGAAATAAAAAAACCCCAAACCCTGAGCTCATGTGTTTTGTATTGACAGAGTATTTTTTAATAAACAAATTATGTATTTAATCTGTGATTTGGTGTGGGGTGGGTTTTTTTGTTATTGTTTTTTTTTTTTTTTTTTTGGCTTTTTCCCCAAGATGAAATGTGGTTCTGTTTTGTTTGAAGAAGAAATAAAATATCTGTTAATTGCTTCTCCTGTTACAATCAGAACCTAAAACTTTAATTGCATTATAAAAATGCTGAAATCTGAAAATCTGATAGTTTTAAAGATACTATCCAGTTTAAATTTGTGTTATGTTAAATTAGATTTATTACCTTTATGAGGTAGACAGGTATTTGCAATTAAGCCTTTACTTCAAAATTTCCTCATTATTTTCTTTCAAATCTGGAATTTATAAATCAGTCACAAAAAAAAAAAAGATTAATTGAAATAACAATTATGGAGTGGGATTATGGGATTATGGAGTGCCAGAACCAGTGTTTTCCTGGATATTGGCATGAAGAATAGGTCTAACAATTTTGGTGCCTTTTAAATATTTTTTGCTCACAGAATTTTTTGCATTTGAATATATTAGGATATACTTGGTTTACCTGCTCTGTCCAGCTGGGTTTTAAACCACTCCAACATTGATTTTTCTTTAATTTCCCTTGGGAAAGTGTCTAATAGGTCTGAGTATTAGCAAATATTTCCTCATTTAGTGTTAATTTTAGTTTCTCATTTTGTTTGATTATATTGAATTATTCTTACATCTACCAACTTTAACAACTCTATTCATTTCTTGTTTACAAGCTATGAATAAGATGAACCACCCTTATAAACTGTACTTCTTTGGTCATTTTTTATCTGGAGTACATATTACAAAATCTTTTTTTAACTTTTTTTCTTAAATCACTGAAGCATTTAAATTCAGTTTGGTTTGTTGGCAGTTTTTTCAATTCTTAAAATAGGTTTTTAAGACAGTCAAATGCTCAAAATAATGAAAATAGAAGTTTTGTAGTACTGGGATGTTTAAAATTTCATAATGTTCTGATTTAAAAGCACCCACTTGAAGAAATAATGTAACATAATGCATTTTGCTCTATTGTCCTGCCTGATCACATAGATGAGCTTTCCTGATTATTTTAA
This sequence comes from Pyrgilauda ruficollis, assembly GCF_017590135.1. NCBI lineage: Eukaryota > Metazoa > Chordata > Aves > Passeriformes > Passeridae > Pyrgilauda > Pyrgilauda ruficollis. Next base: position 3,477,297 of record NW_024524266.1, on the reverse strand, counting down.
TGCAGTGTCAGAAACTGCATTTTCTATAATTTTCTGACAATATTTTATGCCAATTTGCCATTTATTTTCTTCTTGAGATCATCATACAAGTTAAATATCGCCCAAGTCTTTAAACTGCTGTCAAACAACAGTAACCAAAGCCACTGAAACTCCCAGGTTGTGGCGAGATACATGTGGAACCTGTGGGAGGATTTTCCTCAGGGAACCTAGGGGTTCCCCATCAGGTAAAGGCATCACAGGGCAGGTGGACACCACTGTGTCCTTGAGCAGCAAGGCCCTTTACACCATCTGAGATGCTGCAGAGTCTCAGCATATCTTCAGGGTGTATCACCTATGATCTGAGACTAGTGGGAAGTGAAAGTCTCTTCTAAGTGGCATCTGATGATCAACTTGCACTGTAGAGTATTTCACATGCCACCAGTCATCTAAACATAGGCAACCAAATAGATCCTACCTCTATACATATCTACACTTCTATATCTGAACTTGTCTTAATCAGAAGTTGATTCTCATTCAAGTGGAACAATTTAGTTAACTAAATATAAGGGCATCTGTTTTAACTGTTCCAAAATTTCACAGCCTTGTCTTCTAACTGCTGATACAAAGCAATGCAGAAGTAGGATCACATGTGCCAGCACAATCCAGCTGCTTGAATAACTTGGATTACCTTAAAAGGCAGAGATATTTTTGCATAAAATTGAATTGAAGCTTGGGTCTGATGATTATTCAATGGAGAGCAGCAGTAACCTGAGCTAGTCAATGGAGAGAGATTCCTTCAAGGCACATTTCATATGTCTTTCAAGTTATGACATCTGGATGAAATTAATTATATGATATGTGTCCTTTCAACTATAAAGGCATTAGGTGATAAATTTCAGGATTAGGTAAACTTGCTTTTCAAGCTGTGCATTAGCCAGTTAAAATTTCTACATTTGATAGTCAGTAGAGCACAGTCTAATGAAAGTTAAGATATATCAGTTAAATCTCAGTGGCATATTAGCACTCAGCTTCTGTTTCAGAACTGTCAGGTGTACAGCCATTTCAGAGATGTTTATATAAATATAACTTTATATAAATTTATATAAATATAACTTTAATTTATATAAATATAAATTTATATAAATATAAATATAAATATAAATTTATATATAAATATAAAATTTATATAAATATAACTTTAATGCAAACTTGTATCATTAAGTCAAATAAATCTAAGATGGCTGTAATGCTTTTGGTGTTGTGTAAAACTATCCAAAAAACTAGAAAATTTGTAGCTACCCATATTTATGAGTGGAATTTGATTGCTTAATTATGAACATATCATTTGAAATTTGGGTTAAAAGACATGTCATGGCACAGAACTGCTGCAATTCTGCTTTCTATGCCAGTTGCTGGAGATGATGGGATATACTCAAGGGAATACTCTATATCTATATACTCTCAACAAACTCTAGTTGCTGAACTAGTACTTCAGACTATTGGCTTATGTGCCTAAGCCTTCAAGAGTTTTGTCTTTTGTCTTTTGCATTTAAGTTGTGGCACAGTAATCCTTGCCTTTCATTGTATACATACAAAAATGAAGCTCTCACAACTATGTATGTTAGATGAAAAAATATATTGGTTTAGATAATTTGACTTACATTGAAATAATTAATTAAATGAACATTAATTCCAGTATTGCCTGTGTAACCCATAGACTAAAAAAAAAATCATTATGATTAAGTAGGGACTAGTATAATTAAAAAAAAAAAAAAAGCATTTGAAAGCAATTGCTCATTTAGAAAAAACATTAATGTATGTGTTTTAAAGACAAATTTTAAGGCTGGTGAAAAATTACTACATTATTAGCAGTAATATAAGTAATTATTTTCTGGAAAACAGAAACAAAGGACATGACACTGATACGAAATTGTATTATGAGTATGAAATTGGCATGTTTTAAGCTATCAAGGGAACTCTCAAGTCAAAATTATGATTCGATTACTTTGTTACCTCCAATCAGTCATTTGTAGAAATGTATTACAAGATCTAAAGTAAATTAGAATCGTTCTGAAGCAAGAAGTAGAGACTAGACAGAATATCTTGCATTCAAAATGGTGATATGTCCCTCTGTTTAGGAGTCTCAATCCTATTCCTCAGGCAGAATTTGATATAATTGGATATATTAAGATATAATTTAGGTACAAATAAGACAATTGCATGAAACTTGGGGAGAGTATAAGTTCAGCTATAAATGTGAATAAAATATAAATTAAGCAGCCATTAATCTATCTAAAACAACTTTTAACATGCTTTTTTTCCTGGCTTACTGGTGCTTTTCAAGAATGGCTTAGATATTCTGTCTCACCTTACTTCTCTGTGGAATTTGTCAGATAACACAAATGTTGTGCAGATACCAGGGAATCTCACGGGATTGTACATGCCCCTGATTAGGCAAGTGAATCAAATCACCAAGTTAAATTGTTCATGGAATCTCGACAGCAGATCAGCTGGTTGAGGAAATCTAAAGATCAACTGAGACTTGGTAAATCTAGAAGATTAATTGTAAGGCTCATAAATATGCTTTGGGTACTACAATGTGCTGAAATGGCACTAGATGTGGTGTGACTACACACAGAAGATTATATGCCTTGCCAGAGTTTACTTTAACACATAAAACTGTTGGACATGACCTGAGAAACTCCTGGATGACAGATGACCATGTGAGAAATGGCAAAAGTTACAGTTCTGCGCTTCTCAGTACAAGACAGAGATGCAGATGCAGATGAAGCTCCAGTAAAGGGTCACTAAAATGATAAAAGGTCTGGAGCATCACGCCTGTGAACAAAGACTGAAGCAGATGAGACTGTTTAACCTGGAGAAGAATTCATGGGGGATCTCATCTGTGTATAAAGATACTTGAAGGGAGAGGTCATGGTTTAATACCAGAAGGGAGAAGTCACCAGCAGAGTAAATGATCAATATTTTTTAGGTATCTGATCCCTCTGCAAAATTTCCTACCCTTGTTCCAAGACATCATAGATTAGTTTGAGGTATTCAGCTTGTACCTAATTTGTTTGCTTATTTTATTCTTGGAAGTAGTTCAACCACTTTTCCCTGCACTTTAATAAATTGAACCTGAGAAGATACCATGCGTGGAAAATCACATTCTGAATAATTAAATATTGATACAATTTTATATGTAGCTGGAAACAGTCTTCTAAAGAGACAATTCTGTGCTCTTAGTACAATCACACATAATTCTGACTGCAATTTTTTCTAGGGACTGTACATATGTTATTTCCTATGTGAGCTTTGCACAGAAAGTAGAATATTTTACGTATTTACCACATATCTGGATATCACATTTTCTATTACATAACCACATATGTCATTATGACTTCCTAAACATAACTGTTAACAGAAATTAATTTTGATCAAGTGAGGGCAGGTAAAAAGTCAGTCCAAGTCCTTCTAAATGCATATGTAGATGCCCTTTAAAAGTATAAAATTGAGAAAAGATCATATTATCAGTTGAACTATACAGAAAAATAAAATTACTGAAGCCTCTCGTGACATTTTTTCACTAAGAAAGTTATTTACTCAATTTGGCTATTGCACCATCTCAGAAGAAAAATAATATTTCTTGTAGCTTTTTCAGGAATTATTAGATTTTTATTCTAAACCTAAGACCCAGGTTTTAACAATACAAACTTTAATTGCACTGGGCAGAGCATTAGTAGAAGCCAAATGTATTAGACTGTTTAGTCAAATAAAAAAATATTTAAGGATTTTGTGAGACAAGTTTTTGTAGGAATGATTTATAACTAGAGCTCAAAAACCCCACACAATCCAGTAGCCAACAAGCAAACAAAGGGTATAATGCAAATAATAATGAATGTTTTCTAAGGCGGCAGACTTTTGACAGATTTGCTATAAAATTGGTTTCTCAGAAAAGCTAAAGAAGGACCAGGAGAGAAGAAATAATTAGACTTTTACCAGAAAAGGGAAACATCAGGTCATTCAGTGACTAATGATGAGGACTATGTAAGTTGCTTCTCACAGGGAAAGGAAAGAAAAAGGAATTTTTAATTAGAATACAATAGTCACACAATTAAAAATAAAAGCCTTATGACTAATCAAGAATACTCCACTAAAATAGACCTAAATTCTCCTCTTAATTTTTTATTTTTCAGTTTTGGTGACAGATACTCCACACTGGTCAGTATCATTCCTGTATAGCTGATTTCTGATGACAATGATGTTATCTTTAGATAGTTCAGATCATGTATTAAAATAAAATAAAATAATACATTTAACATTTTATTTGTTTTAGTAGTTTTCTATTCAGTGTGCTCAATCACACCTATTATGAGGCCTTCACAGAAATTTATGCAAAGCAAAAAGGCTTTGATAATGTTATATTATAATCAAAAAGATATGTGTCTAGTATGAAAAAAAAAATTTGTTTGACCTGACATTTTCCATGCTTTGTGTGCCTATGCAAACATTCCTTTCAATAAAGTTTCAGTAAGACAATTTTTATTAATTCTAACAGTGTTCTGGGAACAGGGTTAATTTTTCTAATGTGCAAACATTTAACTGATGTTGCCTCTACAGCTGATTTACTACTATTTATTTAAATCTAGATATTGATTTTGATATCTTCATTTCCTAATAGAAATGTACACTGTCAGTGCACAGGATTTGGAAAATTTTTCAGACCTCTGAATTTCTTGCAAAACATTTAACCTTCTGTCACATTACACACATGGTTACTTCCCACTTTTATTTAGCATATTGTGGTAAAATGGGGCAACAGGCAATGCAAATCTGTCAGTATATATAACCTTTATGTCTTTATGAAATGTCATTTAATGGTATGAGTCACAATTACAGTAAATTGCCAAATATTATTTTCAACTTCTGGAAAAAAAAAACCCCTCTGTATCCTTGAAAGAAAATTAGGAAACATACTTTTTTGACAGCAGTTGTTTTCCATGTTCCTAGTTATATTCAATTTATTGTCAGCTTTACATCAATAACTCTTGCAGTCCTGTAGTACTGGTTTTTCATCATTAAAAAATTCAAGCAAGATAGACTGATCTGTTTTATGCTGCTTCCTTTATGCTTTCTGCTGATTTTCATTTCATTCTTCTACAATCTGACTATACTTTAGAAACTCTGATGTGCCCCACCTGAATATTTGCATTTGATTACTTTACTGTGTATTATATATATTTCCATCTTGCAGTTACTCTTTTCTATGAATTCTGAATGTTTTCATAGTCACATTTGTCATGTTCCAGTTTAATTTATATGCCTATGCAGAGAAATCTTAATCTCTGTTAGCCACTCTATTTTCCCAAATTCTCAGGGGCATAATTTTAATTATTATTGTATCAGGGATATTCAAGGTAAACATGATAAATATCAGAACACATTTTACAGTTTCTATGAGTGCAATGCTCTGGTAGAAGTCAGGAGTTGTAAACAGTGTTGCCATTTTTGTTTGTCCATCAAGCACTGCCAAAACCTGAATTCTGTCTCCGGAATGCCTGAAGAAAGGCAAGGTGCTATTCAAAATGTGCCAGTTGGTGCTGGGCAGGAATGAGGTGTGTTGTCTCTGGCTGCCACATCTCCACAGAGGTCAGTCACTTCTCAGCAGCTGTGGTGGAACCATCCATGGCTGTCACAAGAGGTACCAACACTTTCACTTTGTTTTGCCTACAGCTTCTGTAGCTGATGGTTAGTTAAGGAAATCAAGGTCCTATCAATGACTGGTTGTGTAAAACACTGTATACAGGACACAGCTAAGGGTATTGCATAAAAATTGTATTAACTGTTTGCACTGCACCTTATTACTGATATAAAGGAAACACTATTGATTAGCAAAGGTGTAACCCAAATGAAATTACAGGTTCATTACAACATAATCACAGAGAAATAAATCAGCTTCTCACGTACTTATTTAATCAATAAAGATTGATGTAGTTCAGTAAAGGACACAATATATGCATTACAAGTGAAATTGTCTTTTGTTGCAAGATACGCACCTTTATTTTTGACGGAGAATGCATGACTATCACATGCTTCAAATGAGTTTTAAAAGTGAGCAGTGAACAGAGCTCAAGCAAGAGAAAAATGGCAGTGAATGAAGCTTAAGCATCTTGTTTATCATTGAGCATCTTAAACAAGTATGCGAGTCGTATTGTGTGACTATGGCTCAATTTTAAGTAGAAACATTTGTCTGACTAAGGGAGCATATGTAATACAGAATAATTCCAAGCATATTCAGAGATATATTTATTTATATTTTAAGTAATTTATCTTATGCCTGAAGTTTAACAGATGTTAACTCAGCTAATTCAGGATTTTGGCAGATTCCACTGTGTAAGTATTTAGCATCAGTGGCTGAATTTATTATTCTATTATCATCTGTGAAGGAACAATGAAAAATAGTGTAATAATTTCTGAGATATATAGAAGTTGGCACTGAAAAATGAATTGATGAATGCTGTTTATATTTCATAGTACTACAGATTTGTTTTCCAGATATTCACAGTATCTATGTTGCACCTGACAGCTTCAAGAGGAATAGATTTTTGTAGCATCTCTGATGCTCCTATCCAGAACAACATCCCTGACATTTTAGTATCAAGAATTTCAAACACTTTCCCAAAGAAAGGGTGGTTTTGATGGTTTTGATGGCCACAAATACTTCTGCTTATCTCTGAAATGTATCTTTACAGTCCTCCATAAAGCAGCTTAGACCATGCTGTGAGTTGTAAAATTTAGCAGAACAGTGAAGCATTTCCTTGGGAAGATATCTATAAATGGCAAACTGACATCTGATTACTAAGATAAAAATTATTTCTCTGATGGTGGGTGTGGGGTGGTTGTCTCCCTTTAGCTCCTCAACTGCTATTTTTATGGGTAGGTCTTTGAAGGTCTTCAGTCAAGATATAAACAAAAAAAAAAAAAGTACTTTATTTGAAAAGTAAAGTATGTGAACAATTTTTTTTAGATGTATGGACTTAAAAAAAAGATGTTAAAGTACAAATCTTGTTTCACACCCTGGTGCCAAGCTATCTTTGGATACAAAAAAGCTTTAAAGAAATTTTTCATTACTTTTTGTGGTCAGATATTAGCAGTGATTTGAAATCCTCTTACATCTGTTTTCTTGGGAATACTTATAAAATCATGATTCATATGAACCACAACAATTAACACCTCAGTTTTGTAGAATTGTAGACAAATATTTCTACTCCAATTGTGCTAGCAAACTGACATATATAGTTTTGAATAATACTATACTGACCCATTTCACTCATGACCAATAAATAAAATGAAAAAAGCATAGAAATTTAAGAACTATCTATTTAAAATACTCACTAACCCTTTTTTTTTTTTTTTAAATTTCAAACACTTTGTAAGGTTAAGTGAGAAACAGTACTAGATCTGGAAAACAACACTAGATAGCTAATTTTGGGTAAATTAATTCTATCTGATGGAGATAGAACACTTCAGCTAATCATATTCAAACTGCTATTAGGGAATGAGCTAAACAGCTTTTCAAGAACTATGTACTTAAAATAACTCTCTAACCAAGTCTTTTTCTAGCTTATAGAGACTTTTAGACTTTTTAATAATCAGTTATTCTTAAACTTATTAAATTCTTTCCAGCTTTGCTTATCCTTATTTCCTTTTCACAAACCTGCTCACTTATTAAAAGGACTAGATTCACAATATATTTATGAAAAATCTTGGATATTTTTACTCTATGACCTTCACATGTGTTGGACAGAACTGTACCCCAACTATAAAAACAGAACAAGAACTTTTCTTATTAAATTAGTTTGTTCTGTAACTACGGATTTTTAACTGTTCCTTGGAAACAAACTGAAACCTATTGCTCTTCAATTTCTGATGCAAGTCAGAAACTTAATTTAGAATGGCAACAGGATTTACTGATTTCTGCATCAACAAAATGATTAGAATTTGTCAAGGTCAAAATTATCTTTGCATAGAAAGACTAGAGGAGGGGCAAGAATAGGAAGCTACTGTTATCTCAGAGCTAATACTTAGGACAACAACTGAAAATTCTACTGAGAGGAGGAGGGAGAAAAAGAAAAAAATCATATTCCTCAACTATATATTTCTTAATTAACCACTGATAAATCTGGTGGATATGATACAAAACTAGTAGATACTGTTACTTTGGAAGATCTAAATGTCACCAAAAGAATCATGACACCAAGAATGGTAGTAATAGAATGATTAAACTGAGTAAGAATAAGCTTACAATATGTAAGTCTATGTCAATATGTACAATATGTAAAAGTACAATATGTAAAGATTAATAAGAACATATTTTGTTATAAACCAGAAAAATGTCAGTCAAATAGGAAGCAGAAAACCTCGACTATGTTGATTACTATTGCATTACTGAGATTTCAATATGGAAAAGAATGCTAGGATGGAACATCAAAATATATTGTGTCAAACTGATATTACAAAGAAAGAAAGGAAGAATTAAACTGAACACTTGTTAGGTATGCTAGGATCATGAGTATAGTTGAGAGAGGAACTGATATTTTCCAGCTGTCAAAGTACTAATATTGTGGAACAGTTTTCCTATGTGACAGAGTGTGAGGACAGATAAACAGTTCTGAGGCAAAATCTGATCCATTTCTGAAAAGGCTGTGATTGCTTATAATATCTTGAGACAAGTCTTCATGTCCTTTCTTGTCATATTGTCGCCCTGATTTTGTAAGACTTTGTTAAGCCTTCTGATGTTTACATTCTTTCAACAAACTTTCTCACACACAGTTCTGTAAATAACCTATGTTTTGCATTCTTTCATAGAAGTAGAGAAAATTGATAGACCCTTAGTCTGTCCAGTGGCATTGGAGAGGTGGCACTATCACCCTCTAATCCACTGTCACCTTTAGAAAACTATAAAAGTTGAAGTCAGAAAATAAAAGTGCTTCTTTTTTGTTCCCCTCAAGAGCAGCAGTGTCTGTGTCATCATTTCGTGCCTTATCAAAACATCATATGCCAGCAACCTCAAATTGTTTTCCTTCACTCTATCTGAAATGTTCAAACTATTACATAATACATGTCAAACTAACATGTATTATAATTTCTCAAGAAATAAAATGTTCAGTGTAAAAAATTCTATGTGAGGATACTTCTTCCACAATTTTAGATATTGGACTTTCTTTTACTGCTCCAGACAATGCAATAGACAGATCAGAGCATGTCCAGAATATGAATCTTTCAACATATCTGTCTTGAACAGCAATTTTGGAAAGAGGAAAAGATAATCTTGTCAAGGCATCCCTCTTTATGCCTACAGACTCTAGACATATGGCAGTGAGCCTTGGGAAGATATTTCTTTTACAATCTGTTCCATTGCTTGTTCACATCCTCAGTAAAGAAGTTCTGCCTCATATCCATGTGGATCTTCCTGTGCATCAGTTTCTGGCTATGGCCTCTTGTCCTATTGCTTGGCATTACTGAGCAGAGCCCGGATCTTAGCTCGTGACATCTTCACTTCAGATACTTACATAATTGATCAGGTCGTCTCTCAGTTGTCTCTTCTTGAGACTGAACAAGCCCAGTTCTCCCAGCCTTTCCTCATAAGAGAGATGCCATCTTTTTTCCCTTTCACTGGAGCAGCTCCAGGAGCTCCATTTCTGTCTTGTCCCAGGGAGCCCAGAATTGGAGAGAGCACTCCTGATATGTCCTCACCAGGGCTGAGCAGAGGGGCAGGATCACCTCCCTCGACCTGCTGGCAATGCTCTTCCTACTGCACCCCAGGACACCATCAGCCCACCTGGCCACAAGGACACTGCTGGCTCATGGACAGCTTGTTGTCCACCAGGACATCCAGGTCCTTCTCCACAGAGCTGCCTTCCAGCAGGTCAGCCCCCAGCCTGTCCTGGCACAGAGGGCTGTTCTTCCCCAGGTGCAGGACCCTGCCTTTGCTGAATTTCAGGCAGTTCTTCCCTGCCCATCTCTTCCCTGTCAAGATCCTTCTGAAGGACTGTACAGCACTCTGGGGTATCAGCCACTCCTCACAGCTTTATGTTGTCACTGACCTTGCTGAGGAGGCATCTGCCCTCTCATCCAAGTCACTGATGAATAAATTAAACAATACTGGGCTCTATGTTGAACATTGGAAGATACCACTAGAGAGAAGCATCCAACCAGATGCTGTTAACATTCAGCTAATCATACCCATGTAACTGCTAGAGGGTGAGATAAATAGATTTCCATTTATTCAATGTCTAACTTACATGCAGACATTTAAAATATCGGTATTTTTATCTTTGAGACTGCCTTTTACTTTCAGCTGATGCAAGATGGGCAACATGAAAATCCAGCTGGCTGCAGATAAAGCACAGCAGTGTCCTGGATAGAATGGGCTCAGCCTCACTGTCCTTGTGCAAGCTCATTTTTTCCTTACCATTTTGTACTCCACTTCATGTCTCATTACCCCACCAAAAGGACCAGATTTTGGTGCATGTCCTGAGTCAGAGTATCCATCCCTGCAAGGGTGCTTCACTACAGTATTTCAGGGAGTTTTAGAGGTCTGTATGAGGGCAGCTGGACAGATACGTCTAAGTCCATCCCTAAAAGTCAAAGGAATTCCAATGTATAAAGACAGAAAAGATTAACCAGATTAATGTTAAAGCAGGAAGAAGTGGAATGTTTTCTCTCTTGTCTATACAACTGAATAGAATAATTCTGATGACTATCAGTATTTATTAGTACCAGGAAACTGAACCTGTTGATGAGATTTCAGTAATGAAAACTCCATATAGTCTCTAAATATATTTTAATGATTCCTTACTGGATAAGTGATGCTCAGCCTTATGCTCTAAAATTACTTCTACTAAAAATGAAAGCATATGACTTTCTTTTTTGATTTTAAGTCAATATCAGTATAAATTTTATTCCAGACACAATTTTCAGTGGTTTCCATCTTACTATCTAATTGAAAGAGTTAAATCTTGACTGTCTTATTCACTGTGAGGTTTATACCTCACAACTCTTAATATATTGTCCCTGGAAGATGTACTAAGACCACTTTTACAAAGTGACTATCTTGAATACAGAAACTTTTTGTATCTCCACAGTTTGTTTGGCTACATTTATACAGAGTCCTGTAGAGGGTAATAATTGATAGCTACTCTCTTTTGAATGTTTCTGAACATTTTAAACACAAAAAACCCCTGACCTGAAAAGCAGTATTTTTTCCAATATAATTCCATGTGAATATTATGCATGTAATTGCCACTTAATGTAATTTAATCTCCTCTCAGGGATTTTTTATTTAATAATAAAATTAATTATTTTGTGAATTTGTCACAGTCATTCAAGTCAAAAAGCTTTCTGACTGCTATAAAAGGCATATTAAATCATGAGACTCGATAAATGACAATTTTTGATATTATCCAGCAAAGAACAGAACTTACATTGAAGTTAAGTGAAGCACATGTATTTTGAAAGATAATCTATGTCTCCTTCTGTTAGAGGAAACTTGAGTCATACTGGTGATTTCTGGAAAAATTCTGAGCAATTCTAAGATACTTTAAGAATCTAAACCTTAGAAGACTATAAATGACCTAAAATGAAGTAAATTGCTTGGCTAAATATTTCAGTTAAAAAAATAGGTATACCTATTAAAAATAAACTCAAAAATAAGGCTTTTAAAATCACAATTTCTGTGAATCAATCAGAGGAGGAATAGCATATTCTACTAACAAATATCAAGTTGAAATGTAAGTAGCCCTGAAAAAATTGAACACTGAGGAAGAGTGTTAGCCTTTCCAGCAAAGGAGATAAAACACCAATGAATCAGTGTAAAAATAAGAAGGAAGAATTTAAATTTAACATAAAAATAAAACATCAGCTTTGTTTGTAGATTTGTTTGTATTAATAATAATTCATGGTAGAACTGGCTGCTTGTATTTTGGTGATTTGCATCTCTGTAGCGATCACTCATCATTTGATTACATTCTTAAACTATCAGTTAGTCTAACAAGAAATTCTAATAATTGGATACCCATATAAGGAAAGAGTATTACTTAAAATGTACCAACAGGAGTCCTTTTCTGGAAGGGAAAACAAATTTTTAGTTTTAGTTCAAACCACACCTGGCTGTCTTCAAATTATCATGATATTTGTGGGGAAAATAAAGCCATTAAAGCAGTTTAATATATCATATTGCCAGAAACAAGATAATAGGACAGAAAATAAAGCCCCAAAAGTAAGATTTGATGTCAACAAATTGCACATTATGACATTGCAAGGCTAGTTATAGCTTTGCTATTTTTTTTCTGTTTCTTTAACAGTACTTAGCCATGATTGAATCATTCAAATCTTCTACCCCTAATACACAAATATATTTGAAATATCCCACTTTAGTTTTAATTGACTCTCTGATAAGTATGTAATGTTATGATAAATATTTTTCCAGTGTTAAAGCAACCATGTAATGCGTTTTAGCAACCAAGGAGCAGGTTGAAAATTATTTATTTGCCTATATTCCATCACTCTTAATTTTAATCACATGCAGTGAATGGTCATGCTACTCTATCAATCTGTGTTCTCAAGTTACTGCTTTTTTTCTGAAAATTTGATATACATACTGCTGCTTTACCATATTTTGGCATCTCTATCAATATCCCTTTGAATTTTTGTCAGTGTTAAATAAGAATATCATTCTGTTAAAATTGATACCATGCAAAAACTCAAAGAAAACACTCAGTAGGCATAAAACTGCTAACTGAATCAGCCAGTGGTAAAGTGCTAGGCAGGGAGGTCATTGGTCTTCTTCAGAACAGGAAATATTTCAGGGCTTCACAAGAGAGTAAAGTAGTTTCATAGACCAATCACATCCCAATTATTCTCAAACCACTGAGAAAAGTCTTTATAAAAGCATGTGCACATATAGTACTCAATGCAAATTTAATAGCAACAGTAATTTAAAATAACATTTATTTTTGTAATCACAAATCTTTGTCATATACATCAGGAATTTAACAATAAATTTTCATTTGTGGTGATGCTCATCAGCTAGGTGGAGGCTTCTAATATTCAAAACACATTCTTTTTCTCCAAAGACTGCATTACTTAAAGGAAAGCATTGATTTTTGCCAAGAGACATACAGAAAGACAATCAATCAATGACAGCTTTGGAAGAAAGCTACTAGTAAAACTGCCCTTGGTTCTCAGTTTGCATTCCTTGAGGTCACATTTATTTAAATTTTTGATTCTTTGATGATTGAGAGACAGCCACAATTAGAATCAGTCTTGGTCAATTTTTATTGCTGCATGAATGAACTAAAGGAAAAAAAAAAAGAATAAGTAAAGAAACATGTCATTTTAAAGGAAGCCTTTCTGTGGACTGAAGCTCTTTCAGTTTGTTTTCATTTTATGTGTTTTCCTTTAATTTCTTGTCATTATTTAGGAATAGCATTCCCCAGTTTAGTGTTTCCACTTAAACTCTCCAAACTATGTGTCATTTGCTCCCCCCTTTCTCTTCCCCTTCCCCTCCTGAATACTCCCTCCATCCTGGCACCAGTGCCACCCATCACTGTCTCCCACCTCGGGACCAGGATTTGCTAGCCACCATTTCCATCACTCTTGCCCAGTTGGAAAGAATCCTTTCTCCCTGGAAGAGAGAGAATCCCTTCCCCTATGACGTGTGTCCTACCCATACCTTATCCCAGTTACCTCCAAAATTACCCCAGACCTGACTGGAAGCAGGAAACACCTTTATGCACATTTTTATTTCAAGCTATGCTACATAACATATTTAATTGTGACTTTTAAAAACCTGAAATTCTTTTATTTTTTGCCTGAAGTAAATTATATCTCTATTCCTTATGGCTTCTTTTTAAGGTGAAGTTAAGGAGATTTTAACATCATTAAGCCACAAAAATAATGTAACATTGAAGTAAGAAACAACTGTTAAAGTTCTGACTTTCTATCTGAGGACAATAATTAGTTCAATACAATATAGCACTTTACAATGCAAATATTAGTATTTGGAAACAGAGAACTTCCAGAGACTAACAGTTTTTGCCATCTATAAAACATATTGTCATTCAAAGCAACAATGTTTTTCTCAAAGGCAAAACAAAAAGCCAAATCATAAACAAGACCAAAAAGCCCTCTCCTGGATTTTAAGAAAGCTTAAAGCTTCAGCACTTTTTTTAAAAAGGCAGACTCTTGCTTCAAGAAAAGATCTACATCTTCAAATGAAAAACAAAACAAATTCCAGTCATGGGACTTTGTTTGACATTGTTTGACCTCCAAGTTATAGGTTGCTTGTGGTTAAAAAAATACAACCCCAAATCACTGAAACAGAGAAAATTGCATGTTTCCCAGAAAATAAATGAATGAAAAATAAATAAATAAATAATAGTAATAAGCATATATGTTACACCTGTTATTAGCAGTTACAGACAGATTGTACTGGGGAAAAATATCTATTGGTAGGCACATGCTAAAACACAGGATCTGAAAATTTCTGCAGAATGTGACGAAGGTCAAATGTATGTCATCACTCAGTGAAAACACCAAAGACAGAAATTTATCCTCTACTCCTTTATATTTCCCCTTAAAAAGGGTTGTGGTTTTTTTTCTTTTCTGTGAAAAATAGGCACCATTCCAAAGTAAATGATTCTGCAAAATAAATATATTTTAGAAAAATTATGAAAAAAAATTGATTGCTTAAGAATTCTTTTTCCCAGAAGCCATTTTGAAAGGCAGTATATCTGCTCAAATATCTCTCACCTAAAAGACATCAACCAAATATTGTGACAATACAGAGTGCTATCTGCTGTTAAAAGCACAATACTATAAAAGTATTCCCTCTGGGAAAAAGAAACAAACAAACAAAAAAATCAAAAAAACAACAAAGAGGCTGAGTAATGCTTTTTTATTGAGCATAAGGTTCCACTTAAGAATTCCAAGAATGTCAGGCAAGAAAGCAGATGTCTTTGTTGTGTTATGCTGTATATGTTACTTTCTCTATCTCATCTCATTCATACAAAATGAATACTACTAAGCTACTAAAGAAGACCTATATAGGAAAGGAATCTTCCACCATGGCCAGGCCCTTTAATAAATTTTAATTTAGAAAAGGCATTATTAAACTGCCATTAACAATACTCTGCAAATCAGATTTTTTAAAATAATCAGTGACAGATATAGACACTGTTCTCATATTCAGAGAAGAATGACAGTGCCTATCCAAATAGTTACTGTGGAAAAAATTATGCTTTAAAAATTCTTACTCTTATTTAATAAGAATTAGATTTCTTTTCTTCACATTTTTGGTGGTTGAAGGCTGGTGGTAATGCTTTTCAGCACAGTACATACCATGATCGATCTGATTACACAATAAATGTTTTAAAGCCAGAAGCACGGGTATTTAATATAGCCCATTTAATTTGAGAAAATATATGACAGTTATGGAGAGGACATGTAATTTTTTTTCACTAGCGTTTTAAAAAAAAATGTTCTACTTCTTCAAAAATGAAGAACTGTAAATATAGAGGAGCATACTTAGATAATACTTCTGGGACATTTTGCCCTATCCACGAAACCAAAACAGATGTATAATTAAAAAGGAATTACTTCAATTATATCAGCAATTTGATAAATTTGTGGGCAGATATCTGATTTTCTTGTCAAATAAGTTTTACACCTAGCATTCACTGTAATTTTCAGAATTTGGCCCAGAATATTTTAGTTTTCAATACCTCAAGAACTTGGTCTTCCAAATCTTCCCTTAGGAAATTATTCTATAATCTTGTCAAGAGATAGGTTATGCTTATCACTACCAAGTGGCAGTGCTTTCAGGTATAACATGATACTCTTGTTTATGACCTGAAACAATCTCTACAGAAAGATAACTGGAGTGGAAAAAATCCTCTTAAATTTAATCTTCGATGGTCAGGCAAATAACGGAACTGAGAGTGGAAACTCAAGACTTTTCTTATGGCTGCCTTGCAGCTTATCAGCAGTAATAGTGCAGTCATGCTTATTCACTCCAGTTTAGACTTTCAATTAATTTTATATCCAGCATCCAGAAAACCTGAGCTAAAAACCAAACCATATCAATTTACATTACATTTGCCTTATTTGCCTTACTTTTATATTTAACTTATGTATAGGTTATATGAGATATTATATACCGTGCCCTATTTATGAAGGTATTCCTTCATATTCATGAAAAGATTTAGAAATTTCAGTCTGTCTATATTCCACACGTTACATGACACAAGAAAAATAGCCTAGACAGCAATTTGTTTTCCTTTTCAATAGAGGATATGGGAAAGAAGCCTGTTTGGCTGCATGCATGTGTAAGATAATCTGTATGTTTTAGCCAGGTGAGATCCCTGGGCAACAAATAATGGGTATCTGAAAATCTAGGAGTGAAGGACAATAGATTTTTGCATCTTTATTTACATGTATTGTTAACAAATGCTGTACCAGAATAAGTATCTTTAGAAGATATTTATGAACATTTTGCACTGGTTTCTGACTCTTCACAAAATAGAATATTTAGGAGTGACAACTTTCTGGCAGTTATGTTGTTAGTTTTTTCTGATTATAGTTAAAGTAAACCTCCATATGGTGCAATCTTCAGCCAGTAGTCTTTAGAAAATAAAAATTTGATAACTGTTTGACAACTGAGAGATCTCCATCTACCTAAGAGATGCCATGTCCTCCTTTATAACACAGCATAGTAGCATAAAAAATATGTTATAGTCACTGATAAGACATTTCCAAAGCCATAGGAACACTTCTCCATTTCAGTGATGGTGTGGCCATGTGGCCAGCAATGTCATGTCCTCCCCTGAGCAGAGTTCTGCCTTGTAGCACTCAGCAAGGGAACAGGGCTGGGATGGGGATGAGGATGAGGTTTGGGACAGAGCCCTGTAAGTACATAGTAAAACCATGGTAATGGGATGGTGGAGTCTGATCTGACTCTGGGGTCAGAACCTCCTCAAAGACTGACACATAGGGCTGAAGGAGACTTGGAACAGTCATTCCTGATGACAAAGCTGTAGCAGTTGGGGTTTTTTTATCACTGATGACTGATGTCTGCCTAACCTGCCCTCCAGGAGCAAATACATCTTTTCAGGCAATCCACTTCACATAGAAAAGAAACTATTACCTTTCAGTCTGAAAGAGTTGAAGCATATTAGAAGACGAACATCCCTGCAAACTAAATAAGCCCATGTATTTTGCTATTTTGTTTTATGGCATGTTTAATGACATTCTGGTATCTTTTTTTGACTTATTTCTGTTTATGTTACAGAACATCACACTCCACCAAAACCCATTCAGGGCTGAGCAAGGTGAAAGAATTACTCAATAAATCTTGTAAGCTGGACTTCCATTTATACACATTAATATAGTGTTGTTTTTTTGTTTTTTTTGGTTTTTTGCTTGGTTGGTTTTTGGGGGTGGGGGAATAGATTTTCTTTGGCATTTCTAGATATGTATTCATCTTGACATCCAGCATGCAATTAATTGTGAAATTGCTTTGTAACTGCTCCCCACTCTGTAAAAATGAAGATACACATTCAAATAGAGCTCTGGTTGATCTGATTAAATACCTTCCCACCTCCATAGAAGGTTGTGACCATTTATCAATAGAATAAAACCAAAACAATAGAAATACATCTCAGATGTAAAAATGTAATATTTTACAAGAAGAAAAAAATGCTTAAATGTTCTATAAGTAAAATAGCAGTTGTGATAAAAACTTGATGAAAATTAACAAAATTAGGAGTGGGATTCTTAAACAGAAAACAAAGCAATATTTATCTTTAGTTTCAACTGACAGAAAAAGAATTACCACACTGTGTAAATAAATTCCTGCTTGTCTGTTTGTTTGTTGTTTTACTTTGAGGAGAGAACCTATTTTCAAACACATATGAATATCATCTAATGAAATTGAATAAAATTAAAATCTTATTTTCCTGAGGACAAACACTTCATACTGTTTTACTCAACTTTTCTACTAATAATTTGCTCTGATTTTCAATTCTAGAAGTATAGCTGAGATGAAAATGCTACATTCTATGTTATATGCACAGCGGTATTTTTTTAATTTAAATTATGATTGTTCAATAAGAGGTTTGGTACTCCAGATTTCCCCTACTAAAAGGTCTTTAAAAACACGTTACTTCTACTAGTATTACATAGAATGATTTTAGTAAATAGTGTCAGCTTTGTTCTTTATGTTTTGCCAAATGAATCATTTTATGACATAGAAAATCCTTTTACATTATTTTGAGAACAAGGTCCTGTGCTGAATCTACCAGTCACCAATTAAGTGGCAGGCAAACATGAATTGTTACTTAAACTTTTAAAAGTGCTTGTTAAAGTAACTGGTTTTTTTTGTTGATTACTTGAAAAAAATAAGTTAAATGGTAACGAACTTAATTAAAATGTTTTGGAAGGTGTGATTTTCTTCCCTATATATAAGAAATAATTTGAAACTGATAATGATTCAAAGAGAAACCATCCTATTAAAGCAGAACAATTTTTTTCTTGGAAAAAAAATTAGGTTTAGCTTTTCAAAAAAATGTTTGTAATCTGTGAATTTAGATGAAAAATATAACATTTAATTTTGCTGTTTTTTAAACAAATCTTTGTGAATACTTTCTGCAAGAAATTATATTATTTAATGTTTTAGAGAAGGAAGGAAGGAAAAAAGAAATGTGGGAATGCCCTATTTAAAGATTAATAATTTCACTTCCTCCATTTGTTTTCATTTCATTCATGAAAAATTAATAACTCTGATTACAAAGTAACAACAAATAATTTGATTTCCCACAAAATTAAGAGTAAAATTGTGGAACTGTTTATCATTTCTGCAGATGTACTATATACAAATCGACTGTGAAAAGTGGAGATATTCATCATAAATCACATTATAAGTAATAGTTCCTATTATTTGCAAAGATTTTTGTGGTATAATTTACTACCTTTTTGTTATTATACTGTCAGGGTAAATCAGAGAATCATAGAATATTCTGGGTTGGAAAGGACCTAAAAGGATCATCAAGTCCAGCTCCTAAATGAATGGCCCATATGGGGATCAAACCCACAACCTTGGCATTATTACACCATGCTTTAACCAAATAAATAAACATATATATATATATATAAACCTGTGCATCCCAGATAAGATAATTTCAATTTCATATGTGTTTGTGTAAACTGCTATGAGTAAGACAGCTAAGATAAATTTCAACACTAAAATTTGTGTATTTTCTTTATAAGTTAATAATGATTTAAATGTAAATGAAGGCAGTAGTCCCAAAGCATATAGTCCAATTAATGGTAGGAATCATCCCACAGTATTGTCATAGAAAAAAGAAGTTCCTCACTCTTTAAGTAAAAGTGCTGCACCAAGAAAAGGTAGGACTGCTGTTCAGGGGTTTTTTAACCTATGGGGATATTACCATGGAGTCATAACTATGATCATCTAATTGATGATTAACATTTTGAAACCATTTACAGCTCTTCTGCAAGTAAGCTGTTTCTTCCCTGAAGAAAAAAGTAAAAGGAAATTAAAATCTGAGAGTATTTGTCTTTGCACTTACTGGCCTCTAGGTTAGAAATTCCTTTGTGAATAGGCATTTGTGACCTGATGCATAACAGCAGTGTTTTAACTCCAAACAAAACTAACCAGATTGAAAATCAAGCCAGATTGGTACATTTGTCAAACTAAATATTTTGACAAAACAAACTTTCTTTCTGCTCAGTCTTTTCTTCCTTTCCTCCAAAGGACCATGTTCCTTCAGTCATATGGCCAAGTAGGACAGAATTTCTTTTGGGGATGGGAATTTTTCTGCGACATTTTACAATGATTATTATATACTATATGATTATTTATTGCTATTTCAATTAATGTTCATATGTGACTACTCTCTATTATCATATAATCAGAAGTTTATTTCTACTTCCATATATATGTGGTATTTTAATCTCATGAATTCAGAAATGAAATCCAACTCACTGACCCCACCTTTTAAATAACCTCTTAACTAGTGTACATGTGGTACTATGAGATAGCATCCTCTGCATGTATTCTTATGATTCAAGAAGCCTTCTCAAATTATTTTGCTTTTTGTGGATAAGATGATTTTTTATTCCTTGCTTTACTGGCCTAAATCTTGAAATTAGAATTCAAACTACATTTATTTCATATTTAAAGTTTCCAGATTGATTATATGCAGAATATTTTCATTTATTTACAGCTGATGAACTTCCAGAACATTGCATAGAAAGAGAGTTGGCCAACATCTATATGGGGTTAGGCAGAGGATGGAAATTGTCACTTCTGGCTAAATGAGAAGGCCTTTTTCCAATGCAGATGTGTGCTTCCATAAAGGGCATAGTGCCCTGGTGGCAGCTGAAAAGGAACTGGTTCCAAAAGACAAGATAATAGAGCTCAAATAACTGAAGTGCTGCCATTGATGGAAACAGGTGGCAGAAAACCTGGGAAGTGGGGGTTATTTCTTACACAAGAAGACTATCTGAATGCATGGACCTTTGTCCTAGTAAAGGCTGTGAGTTGATCCCAGGCTTGTGACTTCAAACTAGAGGACATGCTAGTGTCCTCTAGTTATATCAATATATATGTCTCAATATATCACTGACAAATACTAGTGTCAGTGATATATTGACAAGTCCCTCCAAAAAGAGAGGAAGCTGTTTTTCAACTTCCAGTGTAAGTTTCATGATTATCACATCACCATTTTGATATTTTCTGAGTGGGTAAAATGTTTGGGTGCAAGCAAGGTGTAAATACCTGGGTTGTGCTAATTACAGTTTCTTGATATAAAAACAATGAGGTGATTGAGAGAATATTTCTGCTGGTTAGCAGCAGCAGCAGAAGGAAGGCTGCACAGGGAACTCCTGACTGGGTTGAGATGTAAAGAAGAAATTCATAGAATATGAAATCTGAGATGTGTGAGAGGAACACAGAAACTTTATTCAGGTGAAGGGGTGAAGTTTGGAGTGTGAGAGACTAAAGAACACCTGTAAAGACATTGCCAGCAAATAAAAACTAAAGAAATTAGGCCAAAGCTCAGAAGGGTGGAGAATGCAGTGATAAAAGATACAGAAAATTAGTTTCTTCATAAAGCCATAGAAAACTCCAGGAAAGTCCTAGTCTAGATGGATCTATGGAAATCTTGCGATATAAGTCTTTACTGGACAAGGCTTTGAGTGCCCTGTTATAACACTGGATTTAACCGTGTAGGAAACAAGACTGACTAGAGGATCTGAAGAGGTTCTTTCCAGTTTATATCTCCCTTCTACTTTTATTCCCTAAATTATATTCTTTTGTGTTTTTTTCCCAGTAATGGATAGAGACTTTTTGTTAAGTAAACAAAGTTTCCAGGGATGCTGCATCTGACCTCCCACGGACTGGAAAATTGCTTGATGTCTTTCCCAAACCTTTTTTTTTGTTTGAATCAGTGCTTTTCCATACATGTTTGTTCTCTTTTTTAATCTCTGGCTGTAGCATGTAACTAACTGCAAGGTATCTTTTCTTTTAACATTCTAGTAAAAAAATTGGTTTCTTATTGCACAGCTGAAAGGAATTGAATGAAAAGGTTGATAAAGACTAATAGAAATTTATTTTCAGATAAAAATTAGCACATTTGTTGTCTCACAATTATCTAACAGGTTTTATCTTTGTTGTCTCTTCTCAGATAGATATTTACTGATGTTAACGGCAGATTCTCAACATAGCAAGGTCAGATCTTTTTAAATAAAGAGTGGAGGTGAAGGCAGCTGTATTCCCTGAGCTACTTGAATAGTCTTCTGTGCATGGTATTTTGAAAGCAAAAGCAATTTATAAATTAATGCCAGGGTTACTGAACCATTCAATGGTCTAAGACCCTCCATGAATTCCAAGTACCTCTCTTTCTCAAACTTATCCCACAGCTGTTAGTATGGGTCAGTACAGCGAAGTTCACTGCAGTCAAGGTGGGACAATGTTTACCTCTTTTTATCTTCATCATTCATAGGTGTTGTAGATTCTCTTGACTATAATCTGTTTTTGGGAAGGGAGTACTGCCACATTACTTAAAATATGTGCCAACACTGAGGCTGAGACAGATACACCTCGATGAGTGGAAGCAGGACCTTTACTTATACACCTAAGCAACTAAGGCAAATGGATTTAGACATGTTATTATTTGATAATAGCTTTAAGTTTTACCTTGTAGGTAATTAGATACTTTACTGTAAATGACCCCAACCTCCTGTCAGTACCATAACCTCCATTATTGGAAGAATACATTCTGTCCTATTTTCTATATATTTTGCATTTCTATTGTAAGATCTCATGAGATGGGGAAAAATAATAATTGAAAAATAACCAAAGCAACCAAACAAAAAACCCCACCCACACTTTTGGATGATTTCAGCTAAGGACTCCTGTTTGTAATTTTTCAGTGTAGACCCTCACATGAAATGCTGTATCTAGATGCATGACTTAAGGGATAAATAGATTGAAAAAATTTATTTTGACTGTCAGAATTCTGGGAGGAGATTTTTGAGACATGACTTAGACCCTCCCTGGAAAAGTATAGGACTTTCAGGTAAAGAAGGAAGACAGCATATTTCACCTGAAGACCAGAACATTTCCTGGATTTTATCAGTTTGTATGCCAAATGTATGAGAACCTTGCTGTTGTACAAGAGGGAAGAACATATTTTGCCCTGAGCTGTCTATATATTTTGTTCATTTTTTCTTATATTAATAAGCATAATGAGAAGAGCAAGTAATTAAATTTAATGTTAACTTATTGGGCGCTTCAAAATAAAGTGCTGTGCTGCTGAGAACAATATACCATGCCATCCACAGTGCACAAGTCCCACAATTAAAATGCTAATTAACACTTTTATTTATGAGGAACAAGGTTATTTGATTATAATCCCATTTTCCCTGCTCTCTGCAGCATTATGGATTGATAAATCAGTGAAACAACAAATCAACACTGTTGCCTGAGGAATGATTGAATTTTGTTCTCTCTACACAGATCTAATATGCATCATGAGGAAAACATTAGCCAAATTAGGCAGAAACAGCATAGAAGTTTCTTTCCTTTGTTTTTTTTTTTTTGGAAGGTTTCTTAGGGTTTTTTTATTTTTTTTGTTGTGTTTTTTGTTTGTTTTTTTTTTTGTTTTTTTGTTTGTTTGCAGTTTTGTTTTTTTGGTTTTTGGTTTTTTTGCTTTCCTTCATCTCTATAAAGAAATTGCAGTTCAATATGGCTTTTGTTCATCAAAGTCTGTGCAGAGCTTGGTTGAAATCATATCCCTTGATCAATTACTGAAACCAAAATCCAGAATACAGTAAATAGAATTCAGAAATTTCAATTATGTAACAATTAAATAGAAAATATATATTTCTTCATCTGTCTAGAGTTTAGAAGAAGTAAAAGGATCAACATGCATGCACATTATATATATCCATTATGTACACAAACATATGTTTGATTTTGTAAAGGTGACACTGTAAATATTCTAACATTTGTGTCTCAGAGTCTTATAAGATAAGGAATTATTTTTAGGTCAGTTTATACCTGAAGTTAGATACATATGGGATGGAATTCATTACAAATGTTTCTCTTTTTTTTTTTCAAAATACAGTAAGAGAAAAAGCAAAAATTATTTTGCTCATGCATGTGCATAGTAACCACAGCAAAGCGTATATATATCTTTTATACAGAAACTCAAAACCATGTGATAACATTCATCTTCAGGATATTTCAACAATCAGGGAGTTGTTCAAACCATTAGAATACAAGACATGTTTATGCAGAGCAGAAAAGGAATGTCACAGACAGAAAAGGCATGAGTGGTCCACACAGCCAAGCTTAAAAATGTTTGAAGCAGTTCTGTTTGTGAAGCACTGAACCTGAAAACACTGAAAAGGCAGAACAATTTTTTTTTTCTAGTCCAAGATGGTTTATGTGCCATCAGTTCTTTTGTAATTTTAGCATTTTGTATTTAAAGCTTATGTAAATAGACCCAACGCCAATGTGCCAGCACTAAGTATTTCATACACATCTATACAAAACTCTTTATACTGAGCCCATGAGAAGAAGGAAAGCATGATTTTCTGCACATTTTAATCTTTCATCAGAGATCCTTACAACATCTAGTACAGGTTTGTGATCTCTACATGCGCCTTATATAATGACATATTTTGTGTTATTTCTTTATGTCCTGCAGATAGTTACCTTGTAAAACACATAGTTCCCCTCTTCAGGACAGGACTGTGCCTTCATTTCAAAAATGTGTGGGAAAACAGAATGTTTGCTTAGTCCTTAATGTAATGAGTACATCCATCATGAAAGACTCAACACTTACCATGATTTTCCTTCTATGTAGCTGTTGTACGTAGCTTGAATATGAAGAAATAATTTCTACTTTCATGGAACTTCATACTGGGTTTTCTTCCTTTATTTAGTTCCATCAGAGCAGATGATAAATTCTCAATTGAAAAACAGAGAGATGGAAAAAAATTCGTTATGATTATTGCAATCAAGTTGCTGAATGAATTTCTTTCAGAATACTATATATGTATGCATGTACTAAGTAGGATGAGGCTGAAGGTGCAGACCAGGCTGGTAGCTATAACTGAAAGGTATATTTTTTTCTGTCTTGAAAGGTCATACCTTTCAGGATGTGTTCCTGGTGACTGCAGGTGAACATATATTCTACACATCTTCAGAAAAGGACAAGAAGGTCAACCCAGAAAAATACAGGCTGGTCATTCTCACTTCAGTACCTGAGAAAATACCCTTGGGGCACATTTCTGAGCACATGAAGGAGAAGGTGACTAGAAGAGTTAGCGCGTATGTACCAAGGCTAAATCATACCTAAGCTATCTTACTGCTTTCCATGATGAAATGACTAGGTCTGCAGATAAAGAGAGAGACACAGGTGTCATTTACCTTGAATTTTCAACACTTGGAACTCTCTATTTACAGGTGGAGTTCCTCAGAAGTTTATTCTATGGCTTCTGTGATCTTTATAAGAGACCTGCAGGAGGAATAGGGGATGGATTAACTCACAGTGAAACAGACTGAGGAGTGACTGACTGGGAAGGAGCTCTGCTGAAAAGGGCCTTGGGGTTGAGGTGTCAGCAGCATGGCTGGCAGTAAAGAAAACAGCACCCTGGGTGTTATTAACAGGAACACTCAACTCCCCTTTTACATTATTATCCCCTTTTACGTATCATAGGTTAGAATGCATCTCAAATACAGTATCCAGTTCAGAGCCCAGCAATGCAAGAAGGATGTTGATAATTTTTACTTAGGTCAGCTGGGAACCACCAAGCAGCTTCAGCACATATCTCATTAACAGAGGCTGGGAGCTGTACTTGTTCAATTTGGAGAAGAAATAGTCTAGGGACCACCAAAGAGCAGCTGCTCATCCATAAAGTTATAACTAAAATGGATTTGTCTTTTTAGTGAGATTTATGGTGAAAGAATCACAGGTAATTCATGCATTCATATAGAGATTGTTTGCCTAGATATAAGGGTGAAAAGCACTACTATAAAGATAATGAATTACTGGAACCTCCCAGCTCTCAAAAAGTGGTGTGTTGTCTATGCTTTTCATCCAACATCATTCTCCACCTCTTCTCCCTGAAATCCTATAATCTTGGAGACTTTCAAGGCCCAGATAAACAAAACCCCAGCAATCTGATCTGCACATAGAAGGTGAACTATGGCTGCTATCTAAACTCCCTTCCAAAATGAATTATCCTATGCTACTGCATAAAATAAAAGAGGAAATGTAGTATGTTCTGAGAATTTTTCACATCACTTGTGCTATAAAAAAAATTCAAGGAAAAATAGAGATTTCTATTAACCAATTTGTGCTACATGTCCATTATGAATAGTAATAAATCCAGTACATCTTCCTTTAAAGTATTAATTAATTTGGCATTTGAGTACTCGCTATAGCTCCATAGTCGTAAATTTGCACTACTTTCAAGACATGTTAACAAAAAATATGATGAGACAGTGCCTTTACAGGTTTTCAGAATTTTTAGTTCTTACTACTTACAAGATGTATAAACCTTCTTAGATCTGCATTAATAGCCTTCACCTATGTTAGGTGAATGATACCTGGATGCAAAAAACAAAGCGATTTCTGGAGGCTGTAAAAGATGCAGATGGACAGTAAACGTAACAGCTGGAGAGGTGCTACAAAGTATGCCCATAGATGAAAAAAGAAAATTGCTGCTCCTTACTGGAGAAGCATTCCTTATTTGAGAATCAGAATGTGGGGTCAGGAGCCACATTAGTATTCTGGAAGAATCTGCAGGACATCTCTTCACACTGCACTCAAATAGGCTTTTTTCCCCTCCTACTCTTATAGATGTCCCTTCCTTTATCAATCTTACAGATTGTCTGAAAAAATACCAGGAAAGAAAAAAGCCAGCAGGATACTCAGGAGCAATTTTCAGTAGTCAAGGAAAATTCTGTCTTGTAATAGCTGAAGGTATCTCATGCTTTTGATGAGGGAAGTGGTCACTTATTAAGAGTTTAATTTACGGTATTTTTTCTTATGCACAATACCTGTGCAGAAGAGATTGCTTTGAGTCTGATTTGAATATTATTACCCTAGTTGTGCATTTTTAACACATGCAAAAAAGGAAATTCTTTTCAAATTCTTTTAAATAAAAAATTAACTTCAGCACATTATTTACTATGAGAGATCTAAATATCTATGTCTTTAGACGTCTTTAATAACTATAAATTGCTGTACTACATGCCAGTATAGCATTGCTAATATCCTAGTGCCTCCTGTGGAGAGAATCCTGTCTCATTGCTGGATTTATGTGGTTTCCTTGAAGATATGAATCACAAGAGGAGACTTGTCTTCCTGCCAGAAGTTTTCTTGCAAATAGCTTTCCTCTTTTTTCAATTTTTCATCATTGTCAACTAGCATGGCTGAGGAATTGTGTTTCTGTTGGGGAGAAAGACAGTTCATCTTTGCAACTTCTCTCTGTAAAAACACATTTAGGATAACTTTGAAAGCACACAGTTCCTTTCTTCAAGTTTAATGTCCCTGCCTCTACAGAAGATGACATAAATCTAAGAAGACACAAGAAGAGGTGAGAAACAATGAGGAAGAGTGAGATAACAAAACAGAGGGGGAAAAAGGGCAGGCAAAAAAGAAAACTTTATCTCACTGAAAAGTAAACAAATTGCTACTTGCTGACAAAACCCTAAAATATTGACTAAAGATGATCAGATAAGATGAAGGGCTAAGGTGAATGATTTCAATCTCACAGGATTTGAGTCAATAATAATTAGATTATATTACCTCAAGCAGCAAAAGAAAAATATCTCAACATATGTATGAATTTCAGCAAAATTAGGTGTGATGGGTGATTTAAAATTTTGGTTGCAATTAAATATCTTTAGTAGGATAGAGATTTAAGATAGAGATTGCCTATCAAAAGAAGGCCTAAGAGACTGCTGGTTGGTTTTATAGGAAAAATGTGTGTGTTGACAGATAACATTGATTTTCCCAGAATGAACTGATTATAAAACTGTGAGATGCAGGTAGTAACAGCAATAATAACAAATCTGAGTTTATACTCTGAGCATAGCTGAACATCTGTACCACTGCTAGAATTAAGGTGTAGAATTATTGCCCTTCCACTACTTTAAAACATGTGGCTGTTTGGGAATTCTTTCTTGAACAAATTTGCTAATGATTGTCTGTGAATCTTTCATTTGTTAGTTGCTTCATAATATATCCATGAAAATGCTTTAGGACACATCATTGGAAGTAGTATCTCATTTACTGCATATACTCAATTATATATTAACCACATTTCATATTTACTACTCTTCTTCAGAAAATGCTTGATATCTATTTTTGGAATAAATCTCACGCTATTCCCTTAACTTCCCTCTACCAAGTATTGTATATACTTAGAGAATTCTGATTGGAAAAAGGGGGAAAGTCAATGCTTTTCCCTGCTATGAGTTATTGTGCGTCTTTTTAGTTAGTGGACCTCTGCTGGGTTTTCTCCACAACTGCAAGAGTATTATAAAAGAAAGAATTTTCTTTTAAACTGATCACGTGCATGTAACCATCTCCATTACAAAAAAAAACCAAAAACTTTTTGAACAGGAAAGTAGTTTTTTGATGACCAAAAGAACATGATAATCACTGACATATAAATTTAAATTACTATTCAGGAATGACTTGATTATTTGAATTTTGGTTTTTTTCTTTCTTTTCTTTTTCTTTCTTTCTTTCTTTCTTTCTTTCTTTCTTTCTTTCTTTCTTTCTTTCTTTCTTTCTTTCTTTCTTTCTTTCTTTTCTTTCTTTGAAAGAACCGATTTTGCAATGTGTAATTGAGCATCTTTAATGTATTTATCTAATTGTAAGCTACAAGTAATGTAATTGGAGTCTTTGGTATGATGAGTAATGAAAATCCAAACTTTGCTCTGCCTTAATATGTGCTGGATAGCTACATGGTGTGCATGAAAAATTATATTTGGGCTCTAGCAAATTAAAGCAATGTGTCACTTAGACCAAATGACTCAGTCTCCCAATAGGGGTTGAATGCTCTGCTCTGCTCCTTCTTCAAAGCTGAAAAAAGACAATTTTAGACCAAGAATTGAAGCTTATAACAGGATATTTAGTAAAAGTGAGGTAAAAAAAATGAGCACATAATTTATTGACATAAGAATTAGTATTTACACTGCTTTGAAAATTTCAGCATTTTACTGAGATAATCAATTACTTTGCTACATTGTTTGCTTTTTTATTGGCCTTGAGGTAATAATTATATACCAGTTTGCAATTTCAATTTGCTTTACATATGAAAGCATTTCCCACAGTCTTTTTCAGTTTTTCCAAATTGATCCAGGTGTGAAGGTCAAGAAAAAACACATCCCTTGGAGTTTTACACAAAGAGTAACCGTGTATTTTAGTTGGACTTCCAGTGAGACTGACCTACCTGGATTCTACAGATTTTATTTTTTTTATAAGATTTGGATGCTGAATGGAGTCTTAATTCCTTTAACATATAGAGTAATCAGACATGTCTTTTTTGGCCATAAATGTGTTTATGGCTGAAGTATGCTTACTGAACTTTGGTTATGTTTGTAGAAGCCAGACACCCTGGTCTTTCTTGGTGGAAATAATGTGTAAGAACCTTCTTTGGTCCTTAGAACATTTTTCAGAATTGACACAGTGAACAAACTGAATGTTGGTGGCCCTTTGAGAGCCATTTATAACCAAACATAAATTGGTTCACGTTAAAACAAAGAAAAAGCACAAAACTATTTCCTCACCACTGCTAAACTTGGAATTAAGCTTTTATGTAACCAAGAGCTATGTTTTCTGAGTGTTTCTCTATTTAGTTGGAACTAAAAGGTTAGCAAAGAAACCCATATAAAAGAGGGTTTTTTTATACTATTCTTGGCCTATTCTGAGAATTCATGGAAGGAAGATTACTCAAAAGCACTGCTGAGAGGAATAAGACCATTACTACATCAGCCTACATTGAACCTACAAGGAGGTTTTGATATGGGATGGGAAAAGAAACAAAACACAGATAATAATCATAGTTGTGGCTTATCCAAAACCAGTAGACTATATTTTCTAGGTGTGCATGAGAAAGAAGTAAAGAAGCAGAAATTAAACTCTTAACAATAGTAATGTGTACAGAACCTTGGGCAAAGGAGATGAAAAGCTGGTCAAAACCTGTCTAACTACAGCTAATACAATAATAGTAAATTTTGAAAAATATTATTATTATTATTAATAATAGCAATAATAATAGTTTATATTAGTTTAGACAGAGATAAAAAGGCACCCCAACAACCCACTGGTGGTTTATCCCAATGATTTAAGTTAGAAATCAGTAAGTAATGAAAACAACAGTCCCTAGGGGAAACAAATCCACAAATTCTGCCACTGCTCTGTGTAAAGGTCAGGTGGGAAGACAGGATGTGGACACTTGGACCTGCTGGAGTCCTCTTCCATACAGAATTTTTGCAGCTGATCATATCAGCCTGAAGGCTGCTCAGCTGAATGGACATTCTGTATTTAAATAACAATTTATATTTAAACGCAGAGAGAAAAAATATTGACATGGAGTTAGAAATTATATTTCTTTTTAGATAGCTTGCTATAAATACACAAGATTATCACTCTGATTATGTATATCAGATCTATTTATTCTTTCATTAAAGTACAAATAAGAATATAATTTGTTATACATTTATACTGACAGCCATCTCTCCTTTTAGCTTACCTTATGAACTATGATATTTTAATCAGTGAACGGCTTTCAGAGCCCAGCACAACCACATGCTTGTTTTATTTTTCTTTAAGAGAAGGAATCATGCGAAAAATGAAGCAATAAATTTAGACCCCAAGAATTTTCATGCTGATTCTGGTCCTCACTTTTTAGGAATCTGTTCTGTGTACTGCCCTGAACTTCCAATACAAGGCTCCAAAGATAAGCAACTATCTGATATACCACAGTAAGTGACAGCTGAATTTGCATGTTGGCCAGTAGAAAAATACCCTGGTGGCTCTCAGAGAGACTTGTCTTTGGAGTATTGTAACAAAACAAGGAATACTTCCTTCCTGTTCAGGGAAAGCAGAATTTCATTTCAAGACACCTTTATTTGCTTAGATAATACATTCTTGGTTCAAAACCTTTACTTGCTTATAAAACATAAATTATACACAATATATATTATGCATGCACAGTTATATATTATCCACTTGAACACCCTTGATCACCTTTCATACACACCTTAGAAATATTTTGTGGGTACCCAGATGTTACTAAACACTTGGAAGAAAGAAACTGTAAGCATGTTATCATCTCTTGTGTAAAAAGGTTCCTTCAGTTGTGCTATGGAAGGCTCATGTAGCTTGAAAATCTTAGCTTTTTAAGGAAAAAAATCAAATGTGAATGTGACACTTCACCCTCATCTCTAAAGCACTCATGTATGAAGAAAACTAGGATGTCCATTCACACTTGTAGGATAAATTCTCTACAGAATATGTTTTTTAATACAATATAAATTACAAAATAAAAAAATACAAAACTATCTCACGAAAAGAAGTAACTAAAACCCCTAGGGTTCTCAGCATTTACTATGGAGAACTGGTTAGAGGTTTATGACATGGTGTAAAGTAAAACAGGCCCATGAGGAAGCTGTGAATGCTTTCTTTTACAGTGTTAGGAGGTCAGAGTGTTTTGCACATGCAGCAGTGTCCAAGCTGCATTTCCTTTTGGGCAGGCTGTCCTAATCTTGCTCTTGAAATGCATATGCTGAGGTGTTGCTTGTGCCTGCATAGAGAATTAGAAGACTTGGACTCTGCAGGTATGTGATACTGATTTGCAGCATAGATTTAATGTATCTAGCATGAGTCCTCCTGAAGATTATCATATGGTCTCTTTGAGACTGTTGGTTTATACTTTAGGATTGTTCCTCCTTCTGGTGGATGTCATTCACCTGGGACGAGAAGTGTGAATTTAATTATGTTCATCCAGAGAGGAAACCTGCACTGAGATCTAAACAAACAGAGTACAGTATTAAACAATTAGCAGTATTCACAGCTGCCATTGGATTTTGTCAGAAATTGATCTGCTAGATTGGCTGAGACCAATTAGATCAACTTAGTCAAGGAAGATAAGCTGAATGATTCTGGCAAACATTGTAGGAACAAAGTACTAGTCAGCACTCAAATGTTATAAATTTCTGTTTGAGACGAGGAAAATTTTTATGTGATATCTAAGGAATTTTTTTGAGGCTTATGGTTCTAAAGATATCAGTTTTTGTTTAGGTCCCACTTTTTTCTACACGCAACTTTAAGCTAATGGATTTAGCTATATTTTTGTTCTTGTTCAGTAGCATTTTTTGATTGATGTGTATTGTTTAACATGGTAAATAATAAGAATATTTTCTTTACATTTAAAATGATCATTGCTGATTTATGAAAAATACTAAGTTGCCCTACTGCATTTAACTTGCTTTTTCACGTCAGTGTATCTTTTGCTCCCTAACATCTCTCCCTTGTTCTCTCTGAGATGACTTCAAGCCCCCTTTCACTAGGATATATCCTTTGGATGGGACTGAAGTAGATTTGTAGCTGGACATTATTCATGCACTTCTATTTCTTAGGCTAGAAACAGGAGTTGTTTTATGTTGATTCAATGTTAGATTTGTAGCTGGACATTACTCATGCGCTTCTATCTTAGGCTAGAAACAGGAGTTGTTTTATGTTGATTCAATGAAGATATGTATTTATCACTGAGTGAGGAAATGCTTGGGTTACTCTTATGAGAAGCCATGTCTAACTGGATTGTGGGGATTTTTTTATGAATTTAGTTTTTGGTTTTTTGTGTTATGGGAACTTTTGGGGTTTTCTTTTATTTATTGTTGTTTATTTATTTGCTAAAACTCTTTCTGATATAGACTGTTATCAGCAAAATTTATTCTAGAAATGTATGAGGAAGAGGTCAAAATTTTGCCAGGAATTTCATATTCCTTGTAGGAAAGAATAAATTCTCAGTGTTGTGCAAACACAAATAACAATACAATACATGAAATATCCAGGAAATACTGTAAATTTAAGTGGTAAATTCTACTGTTTTGAATAAAACTCTGCCAAAATTATCCTGCTAGTGAATTTTTAGGGACCTAATGCCTTAGGTCCCTAATGCCAGTGAAAACAACTACCAAAAAGTTATTGAAGTTTTTTGAAAAAGATGCATCCATGGTCTTTTTAAATGCACTGAAACTTGAGTATCCAGCCACACAAATGTCAGCAACTTTGCAGACACAAGCAAGCAAGAAGAAATTTTTTCTCGCTTCTCTGCTCCTGCAGTTTTTATTTGCTTTATACAATGGATTTGAAATAAACAGGGCATGAATATAGGGCAGACTTTCCCTTCCAAGTTTACAGCAAATTATGTTGTGTTGCTTACAGGGTACTCCTTTTTTTATTCACAGATGCATTAAAAATTTGCCGCTGTCTGTGTGACCTGTGAGTAAATGATGTTTCTTAAAGAAGTTTCACCACAGGTTTTGACATCATTATTTTTTTTCCTGATAAAATGCAGGCAGATCAGAATGTTGCAGCCAAACCATTCACTTCAAAAGCTGCTTTATATGTTTTTGAGTTTGACAATGATCTGTTGGTTCAATTAGGAGTTCATCATAGCCCCTATAACCTGTGACAAAATCTTCAGTTGGGTAAGCTAGACAGAAAAACACAGAAGTCACAGAGGCTTCTATAATTTCAGAACTTTCCGGAAGACAGTAGAAAAAAGTACTAGAAACTTCTGTCTCTTCATTTTCTGGGAAAAGCAGCTATCATGTTGTTATGAAAACAATCTACAGGGTTTCCGTGTAGGAGTTGTCTTTGTACTTACTGAAGTGGGGCTTATCTGGGCTTTTTTAGGTATAAGAAATATGGTACAGAGTATGGGTAAGTACTCCCAGCTAGAGATCATGAAGTTCCCTTGAAAAACAACCTCACCTATCTTTAAATGCCTATAGCTGATTTTTGCACTTCAGTTTGTCACTGCTTTACAGTCAGTGAAGAAAAAGGCATCTCTGTGGAATCTCATAAAGCAGATATTCAAAATATTTCAAAAGAGTCACACCCTAGAATGATCAATTTCTCTCCATTCCCTCTAACAAAACGCTGAGCTGATTTTCTCAGAGGTAGGTGTAGACTCACTATAGACTTCTGTGCATAATTAGTTTGCCAAAATATAAGAATCCTAGACTGTTTTCTAAAAAATAATTTAAGCCACACTGCCTCCAGCTGACCTCCAAACTGCAGCCTCTGCCCTGAGGGATCTGTATTTAGATGGGAGGACATTATACAGAACTTGTGAGGAACCAGTTTTATTATTGAGGGATGCTTAGAGGCTAGACAGACCCTACAGTGCCTAAAATGTCATGGGAAGCAAAAGTTTAGGCAAGGAAGATATCGAAATGAAATTAGGTGAGATGAATCCTTGACAGGATTTATTTAAAAGAGAAAGTTTGGATGAGGCTGGAATTGTTATAGAGGCATATCAAATTCCTAACAGACACATGTTAAAAAACACTCTGTCAGAGTTTATACCCTTACTGTTGAGCAAGATGAGATATTTCTTAAGAGATTTATTGTCTTCTCTCTTATGAATACTTTTAGAGTTGTAAGAAACCTGTAAATACACTTACATAAGAAAAGTGATTCAGCACTGCTATTTCATTCTCTGCCAGAGCCTTTCTTTGCTCCCTGCTGTGCAGAATGTTGCAAGCAAGCAGATAAAAGATATTTTTGAGGCATACAGATATTTTGGGTGGCCATTTTTACCATTAGGAAGCTTCTTGTATTTGCTTCTTTGTTTATGTGAAATATGCATGAGTGGTTGCTGTGGGGAACTTCCTTATTATTTCAATTTCTTTTTCTTGATTTTCCTTCTTTTATTTTATTTGCTTTTGGTTTGGGGTGGGTTATTTTTTTTGTTTGTTTTGGGGGTTTTTTTGGTGGGGAGTTTAGTGAATTTGCCTGAGGGGTATTTTTTTTTTGTTTGGTTTGGTTTACTATTTATTTAGATGTGTTTTTATGGGTGGTTTTTTCAGTTTTTTTCAGAAGTTTTTCTTTCCTACCATAGAATTTGCTTCTTCAGTTGGGTTTGGTGTTTTTGTTTGTTGGGTAGGAGTTTTTGGTTTTTTTTGTTTTGTTTTGGGTTGTGGGGTTTTTTTTTGTTGTTAGATTTTTTATTTTTTTGTTGCTCATTTGGGTTTTTGTATTTGTTTGGGTATTTTTCTTAACTTGTGGACAGCTGGTTGTTTATCTACCTATTTCAGGTTTTTTTTCAGTTTTTTTAGATCTGTAGTTAGAGAGGCTGTGGACATAAGGAAAGCTTCTAGCAGCTCCTCGCAGATGTCATCCCACTCCTGACTAACAAAACCTTAGCACACAAACCTAATACAGCTTCCTGTGTTTTTTTTTATTCTTTGTTGCTCGGTTTTCCACTAGCTTAACACTTTTTTCCATGTAGCAATTTTTTTTACATCACACTGTGACCACTGCCTGCAGTTTATTTATTTAATTACCTATTTTCTTCCTTTTTTTTCCCAAAAAACCCCATGATTTTTGTTGGCAATTGCCTCTGTAAGTTCCATAGGGTTTCTGCAAACCAGTTGGGGTTTTTTTGTTTGTTTTTGTTTTTTTTTGTTTTGTTTTGTTTTGTTTTTGTTTTTGTTTTTGTTTTTTTTTTTGGTCAGCTGTTACCTGCTGGGAGAATGACTCTTGGCTGAAAAGGGTGGATACCCATATACTATAGCTGACTTGTACAGAGTGTATCAGGCTCCTGTCCAGCTCCAGGGTTGAAAGGTGTTTCACTAGTAAGGAAGAGTGCGTGTAACACAATAATTGTGGCTGGCAGTGACTGTGAAGGGACCCAGAAACTTAGAAAGGCCTCGACTCACACAGTGCTTGAGAGATGGGTGATGTCACCTCGGTCAGGGTGACAGAAGATGTGCTCTGAATGAGGCACTGAGTCCTCATGAAAAGGAGGCAGGTGACTTTGTGACAGGGGATGCAGGTAAAGTTGAGGTGCTTGCTGTCTTTGTCTCAGCCTTTATTAGAAAGCTTTTCCAGGTCTTTTTGCCTAGAAAAAGGGTTCAAGAAGGAGAAGAACTTTCCAATGGTGATAGAAGATCAATTAATATTCATCTTGAGCATTCTTGATCCTTAAGCATCCACAGGACATTATGGGATGCATCCTCTTGTTTAAAGGGACAAACTCATCTGAATCAAACCATGGTCCTCGAAGGTAGCTGGAAACTGGGAACTGGCCCTGCCAGAAAAGGCTGGGCAAACTGGGTTGGAGGAAAAATATTTTAGGTAGCAGGCTTAACAGTCACCACCTACTGCTTTCGAGAAACCATGAAGATTCAAGAAAGCATTCATCCAGAATCATCAGGGCCTGGTGGGCAAATAGAAAAAAATAAATGGGGGTTGCAGCTGTTCATAAGACGTGGTATGATATGGAAATATTCAGTATGAGTTTTATTATCCATTGGAACAGGCTGTATGAATATCTGTCTTCAGACATTTTCTAGACAGATGGGAAAAAACCTGAGCAGCTTTGTCTTAATTCAGTGTCAATCCCATTTTGAGTATGAGCTTGGACTTTGCTTCCCACTTGAATGCTTCTAGATGAAGTATCTAATGGGCATTTAGCTTTCAAGTTAATGTCTTGGGTTGTCATAGTTCAGTCTGCAGATTTGATGAAACTATAAAATATTTATTTTGGAGTACCTGAAAATTAGATATTATATCTTTAAACACCTCTGGGCCTTGCAAATTTGGGACTTCACTGGGACTAGTAGTATAACAGCAGAATAAGGAGAATAAAACCAATGTGGTTCAAGATTCCTTTTGCACATTCTTGGGAAAGCTGAATGAAAGGAACTGAAATTATATTTTCCAGTTGTGCCATTGATTGGCTCCTTCATAAATACTACTTGGTCCTTCAGTATTAACAAACTGACATGCCCTCACTGAATCCTTTTCATCATCTTAATTGCACACCAGACTTAATGAATGTGGTGTCTACATAACAGCAAATTAGAACTGCAGTTTGTTCAACACAAAACATAATGATTTCAGGAATACCACAAGTGAGGAAGGACAGCAAATATTTCTCATGCATTCTGTTTATTTGCTTTTTTTTCTTTTTGGTTTCTGTCCCACCCTACCCCCATTGAATCATAGCTCTAGGCTGGGGAGAATTAACCCAAAGATTTCCAACCTTCTTAACAATCACAGATTTTGCAAGATTCCCCTATCACTACTTCTTGATTCCAAGACCATTTTTATCAGGACTTTTAAAATCTGGAATTACTTCTGTGTCCAAGAAGTGTCATAAAATTTGGTGCTACCAATAAAAAATGGGCATTTTACACAGATGCTTGTACCCTAATTCTCTAACTTGCAGTTAAAAAAACCAGCTCATCCTATTAAATATTCATCTTTGTATTTTTTTATTTTGTTTGTTCTGTTTTTCTGAATGCATTTGAAATAATAAACAGGTTTTTTTTCTAAACATTTTCCAGCTAACAATCAAGAAGTTCACAACAAATTTTAATGTTCTGTTTATTTGTGCTTTGAAGAACTATAAGGTATGTAAGGGCTTTTTATATATATATATAGTTTAATTTCTTTTTGTAACATATTTCACCTGTTCATCAGTTCAAACACACTTGAGTTTTTCAAATGTACCTATTTTAACTGAAGCCTAGTCCCTCACTACCATATCCATGTTTATGGTACTCCTCTTAAATAACAAGATCTCTCGGTTTTCATGTAGCCAAAAAGTGCATTGAAACATTTTGAAGAAATTTTATTGTTGAAAATAAGTATATATTTTGGTGACACTGTTCTTCACTCCTTTTTTAGCACTGCTAAACCTGTAACAGCTATCACACAGAGAAAGTAGTGGTTTCTACAAGTGGGAGTGAAGAGGAGTATCCTACCTATTCTACTGAAGCAGATACTAAAGAAAGACCACATGCAAAAATAGGAGAAATTATGTGTGGAAGAAGATTTTTATGTGAAATGATTTGAACTTCAAAGAGAATTGATTTTCTATTTTCTTCATCACCTTCTTCCACAAGATTTTGCTCTGCTTTGTTTTCTTGTATTTTATTTTCTTCTTTTATAATTTGTTATTTTTTCTTTTCCTAATTTAGACTAAAGGTACAGGAAAAAATATCAGGGGTATTTTGTTGGTGGCATTTTTGTTAATAATTTTGTTTATTAACTTCTTAATCGTCTATCTCTGTCTATAGCTCAATCTTACACTGGGTTTTACTGTCTTTTAGCACTCATAAATAGAACAAACACAGTCGTGGGGAGATTTAATATTGCATGCTACAAAATCAATTTATCATTTTTTTCATGGGCTCAAAGTTTGTGAAAATGGTTTGATATCCTGATTAATTTTCCTACATTATGCTTTGATTATGATCTCTATCTATACCTGGAAGTGAGAGATCTAATCTACTTTCTAAGTTTAGGAGACTTACTGATACTGCTACAGATAGAGATGTGTTTAGTCACCAGAAAATGTTTACATGTCTCTCCTGAATTTTTGATGGAAAATGTAAGCAGTCCTTTTACCAAACTGCTACAGTCTGCTTGTTATTACTTGAAATACTGTTCAATATTTAGGAGCTACTCAGAAAATCCAATATATTACACATATATGAATACAATACTTAGACTGAATTTCAGAGTAAAAGATGAAACTGCAGAAAGACAAAAGCACCTTGGAGTAAGATCAGATAATTAATTCATAAGAGGATTCTATGAATTATTTTCATGTGGAGAGAAAAGAATGTGCTTAAAGTAAAAGAACTATATCTAGAAACAATGTAGAGTATTAAATGTAGAGATGCAGAGATTAATTCTAACATAGTTTCATGGTGTCTAAACTGCAGTGAAAATGCTTACTCATTGCAAAATAAAAGGTGTATCAGATAATTTATTTTGAATATTCTTCATTAAACCTTTTTGCTAGTGAGTATTTAATGAACCTTTAGAGTTATACAACTACAACATAGCAAAAAAAAAAAAAAAATCTGTGTAGCATTTCTACCTTACCTTGATGATATATGGACAAGATGTGAAAATGTTTCTGTAATTGAATCAATAAATCAGATAGTAAGTCCTAAAACTGCCCTTTGTCAGAGGTAGATGGCAGAACTACAGAAAAAAACTTGTTTTTTCTAACAGCCACATTAGTAATATTTTTAGTGGTTTGAATTTTATTATCTACACTTAAAAAATCTTTTTCTTCTTACCTTTTTTTGCACTCTACTACTTTCCAGCACTGGTGTCTGCAATCATTGATCATTGAGGCATGTTCTGAAAAAAAACCCCTGTTCAAAATTCCTTTTAAGGAAGTTGAAGTAGACAGGGACTATAGTAGTGATAGATATTTTGATCTATGACTAGCCAGTTTTAAGATAGATGAAAAATAATTTACAAAATGTGTGACAAATGTAATTTCATATTTCCCAAGGATTCACTGTAGCTTTTAAATGACCAAATGAATTAATTGAACATGGGCTAGCAAGAAAATATCTAGTAGACTAAATAATGAATTTAAATTACTTTATTTCATAAGATAGAGGTGAGGCTTGGATAGTCTGGAAATCTTATGAAACTGACTTGAAAAAGGTTTGTTCCATAAATTTTAATTGTGAGTCAATGTAGGTAAGAGTACATTACTCTTCGTCGAACACCAGAATTATTTATAATCATTCAATATTTGCCCAGTTATAAAAACAAAGACCTGAGCTAAAATGCAAATACAGAATTATTGAAAACTGCTGTTCCAGTCCACCTTGTTACCTTAAACTGGTGAAAACGTCCTACTGTTTAAAGAAATATATTTAAGGTTATACTATCCAGAATTTTGACATATAACAAATTTTTCTTACATAATTTCCAAAGTGTATTTCTTAAATGGTTTTGCAATTATATTGACACTGAATTGTTAGGAGTTTCAACTAGACTTATTATTTTACAGCACTGAGTATAGCTTAACTAGTAAAGCCATAGTAGTAATATGATCAGTATGAAATAGTTCATAACATAACACTGATATATTTATAATGAAATATTTTTTGTAATTTTATTCTAGAACACACAGGCCTTCATGGCAACAAAACAAGGAGAGCAAATGCATGATCAGAAAGAAGACAATTCATTATTTTTTAAAAGTATTTTTTGTTTTATTATAGAGCTTAACATAGGAAGTATAACTATATATATGTAAAAAATTTAAAACATACAAGAAATTTAGAACTCAAAAAAAAAAGATAAAAGAACAGAATTCTTCTCACATTTAATATGCTTTTAATCTCTGATAGAAGCTCAAATGTAGGCACTTCAGAGAATTAAAAAAAAAAGAATACTTATATAAGAACCAGCTTTGAAATCATTGTGAAAGAAATCAGAATT
This sequence comes from Pyrgilauda ruficollis, assembly GCF_017590135.1. Lineage (NCBI taxonomy): Eukaryota > Metazoa > Chordata > Aves > Passeriformes > Passeridae > Pyrgilauda > Pyrgilauda ruficollis. Next base: position 3,437,209 of record NW_024524266.1, on the reverse strand, counting down.
GAGTCATCACCCAGCATTTTGTGATAAATTGTGAAGACTAAGAGGCATACAGCTTAGCTAGATATTCATATTATTAGAACTTCTATTATTATTGTATCCTTCATATGCCTGCTATGAAAAAATCTGCTCTTGGGAAGAAAGAAATAGAAAATTATATAGGATGAATCTGGTGGTCCTCCTCAGAATATGAAAAAATACTTTAACTGTCAACTCAAGTGGATCATTGGATGACACTGGTGTCACTAAACACTGAATAAAATCAGATAAGATTAACCTGGGAAACACAATGAACATTCATTAGCTAGGGTTCTCATTTCCATACCAGACAGAAGTAATTCCACTCTACACCTGTGGTTTGATACTTGCGATCAGGAAAAATTTAAGTGTCTACCTATGAGACTTTCTGTCTCACTTTTAATTTTCTTGAGTAGTTAAATACTTGCATGAATATCATGGTTTTTGGGGGTTTATTTGGTAAAAGATTGTAAAGTATCTAAGAACATTTTATATTTTTTCTATGTTTAAATATCCTAAAATGAAGTCCACAGAAAACTGCATTTCTTCTACTTTCCTGCTTAAAAGCACAGAGAACCTGATTCACACTAAAATAACTATTTTCCTGCCTTCTTTTAAAACACTGTAAATCAATCACAGTTGCAAATAGGACACATTCCAGATTTCCTGGAATTATTTAAAAAGTAATTATTTCTTATAACTATTGTATATTTAGCAGCAGAAATAATAATAATAATGATTATTATGATGATGACAATAACAATAATAATAATAATAAATTTCCCTAAGTTAACCTGTTTTTTAAGGTTTTTAAAATGGACCATCTAATATGCACAGTTTTGTGCTTTGGTAACTATATTTCTTATGAAGTATATAAAAATTTTTTTAAAAAATTATATTGTGTTCTTTACTATTTTGCTTGTAAATACAATATGGTTTCTCTTAAAATATATATATTTTTTCACTGCCTGTTATTGAGATGGTAGAAACTGGACTCAGTGTGGGAATCCAATCCCTCATCAATTGAGTCCCACGTGGTTTCAGTTCTAAAAATTGTTGAATATAAAAAATATATCTGATCCACGATAATGAATTCTAACAAAGGCATGTAATAATAAAAAGTTTTCATAATAATACTATAAAAATAAAAATTGCAAACACTATCTTCTTCAATTTTCCGTCCTGGAAGCTTAAATATTAGTAGTTAAGACAGTGATAATAGACATTACAGTCTGCCAACCTACTGCCAACTGCCAACCAAAGTATAAATTCTCGAAGATTTATTCAGGAACAATAAAATCAATCTCCTGAAATCATAAGTGTTTATACTGAATAAACAATCAAAGAGAACGACAACTACTCTCAGCTGAAAAAGAAATGAAAGAAAGCAATGTGAATGAATAATGACCAGTCTTATTTAACATGAGCAGCCAGAATGATGCCTATAAAAATGCAAAAGTTTTGAGGAAGCAATGGTGCAAAACAATATTGTGACTGTAAGAGCTCAATAAGTTTTCTAAAGTCTTTCAAAAATCTCTTGATTCTCCACAGAAAGAAATATTTAGGGATAAAATAAATATAACCTTTCTAATGCACTAAATAGAAATGAAATAGCAGGAATTTTGCTTTACTGATGCTTGGTTTCCTTGAAAAAGAAAACTTGTTCCAGAAGATGTTTTTTGAGAGGACAGAGATCTAAAGATACTGATGACTCTCATACAACTGTGTGACACTGATACATGCTTGAAACTTTTGTGATAATGCCTCTTACATCTTAATGACATAAGTGTCTAACACATAGCAGCAGGGTGATGCTTGAAAAAAAATGTGGTGAAAATCAGCTCAGGAGTATAAATATATATATAGCAAGTTATTCAGAGCAACAGATAATGCAATGTCATGTCACTGAAATAAGAGTAATAGTGAAATTATTCTGTTCTGTGCTAGAAAATAATACACGATGTTTTCTGTTCATTGTATATACAACCTAGCTTAGAGTACTCAGCACAATGGACCAAGAAACATGGAAGTGTTCTTCAGGTTTGCCAATAAATTAACCAGATGTCTCAAAAATCTAGTGTGATAATTTTGTGATAATTGGACCAAGCTTTAAAAAAAAAAATTCATATGTATATATACAAGCACATTCATATGTACATATACAAACTTTTGCATGTATATGAACACATGCAAAAGTTGTTCAGCTTGAAATAATGCTCCTAGAAATATACATCTTCTCTGCTTAGATCATGAAGACACCGTTCAATAGTTATTTTGTAAGATTTATTATTTGTAGAAGTCCTTGTTAAAATGCATCTTAATTTGAACTTTATCTTTGATCCTATCATTGTAGTACATTGTCAGTGGTATAGACTTGATTCAGCTTTCATTTACACCCATGAATTCCAGTTCTTTCTGTGGCATAAGCAGAAGGTGAAATATATACTTAGCACTCTACCGGAGGATACCTCATTTGGCATAAACCAGCTATGCCTTCTCTTCCTGGCTCTTTTTTCAGACACAATGTGCTCAACAGTCATAGTAGTAGAGGTCATGCAGTTTGGGAGTCAGGATATACAAATAAAGCTGTAGTTCCCTTGAAGAGCTAGAAATCACACCTGGTTACCCTTGACAGTTTAAGCCACTAATACACCAAAACCAACCATTACCTTTAGTTCCACTTTTGAATTCAGTTTCAGTACAATCAGTGTTCATGTTTAATGAATTTTTATGAAACTGAGAGTTGTTAAATTAAATATTCTGTTTGGCTTACACAGATTTGCTTTATATGGTACTGCTATTTCAAGTCAAAACCAAACCAAACCAAACAAAAAAGAATGAACCAAACAAAAATAAACCCCTACAGAAACACCAAGATTAAATTGTCTGTTTAAAATCAAATTGAGTTGAGAGAATAGCTCAAATTTCCTAGCTACTCTTTGAAACATTTGGAGTCTGTTTTAATATTCCTAATTGAGTAGCTTCTTAAACCAGTTAATCAGTTGATTATTTCATTTTACTTTTGCTGATCTTTTCTGTAAAACTTCTCTTCTTTTGGTTGGCTTTACTTGATTCTTTTTTTTTTTTTTAAGTAAGATAATTAATAACACCAAAAGACAAAAACCGTTATTTTTAGAATTTGAATGAGATCAAATTCTACCAAAACCTGATTTTGTTTGACTAATACTTTACCCTCTTCAAACATTTCAGAATATGTTGTTTTTGCTCTGCCAGTCCGTGAAAGAGAATTTTCTTGAATGTCTTTCTTCAAAAACATTTTAGTTAATAAAGTATGTACTAAATATGTGTATTACAGGAATTGATTTTTACCATAGAGCTCTTTAGGTTGGTTAAAAATAAAGAAGATAAGCTTATTTTAGTATTCACACTCCATACTCACTATAATACAGAGTGTATAAGAGATCCAATCATATTGCTTTCATACCATGGAGTATCTGTATAGATAAACATAACTTTGTAAGTTTATTTTTCTACAATAATAGAAGCAATGCTTAAGAATGGGCTTTAGAATTATAAAAGGAATGCAACATACATACAATTATCATGACTCTCAATCTACAATTCTTTTCATTGTATTCATTCCTCTTTACATTTTGTTCTATACAGTTTTTATTTTCATCTAGACATCATGCATGCACACAGGTGGTTTTGCATATGATGTTTTTCTTAGCTTTTGCTATAATGTGCAAATCCACAATGATTACAAAGTTGTTCTGCCTTATCATAATAGCTTCTTAAAACACCCCCACATCCCCAAAAGTGAATATGCCACTGAATATTCTTCTTGAATATACTTAATAAATTTGACTTGAACTCTGCAAGTCAAATGCTTAGAGCTCCACAATTTAAGAAGGACAAAGGTCCCTGAATTCATTCAGGGGAAGTTGACAAAGCTGGTGAACGGGCTGGAAGGAATATCCTATGAGGAGATCTGAGCAATCTCTATTTGTTTAGTTCTAAGAGAAAAAGTCTGCGTGCGACCTCATTGCTCTCTACAGCTTCCTGAGGAGAGGAAGTGGAGAGTTTCTTCTCCCTGGAACCCAGTGACAGGATGTGTGGGAAGGGTTCAAAGATGTACCAGAGAAGGCTTAGACTGTACATTAGGATGGATTTCTTTACAGAGATGGTGATCAAACCCTGGAACAGGCTTCTTAGAAAGGAAGCCAATGTCCCAAGCCTGTCAGTGTTTAAGAGGTATTTGGAAAATGTCCTTAACAATATGCGTTAAGTTTTAGTCAGCCCTGAAGTGGTCAGGCTGTCGAACTGGAAGGTCACTGTAGGTCCCTTCCCACTGAAACACTTCTCTTCTCTTCTCTTCTCTTCTCTTCTCTTCTCTTCTCTTCTCTTCTCTCTCTCTTTAATATTTTAGTTTTTGAATGTTATACTAATTCCTACATTTTTCTTTTTTCTTTGTTTTTTCTTCTTTTCCTTCTCTAGATGGTTGTATTTTAAGATTACTTAGGACAATACATTGCTAGATGTGAACCATTAGTCTATATCATCATTTTTTCCTTTAAATGAATTAATTTTTCAGAAAATAATGAAATATCTAATTAGCACAAGTGAATTGTTTCCCTTCCCCTCCCCTGAATCTCTTCCATTTTCATCAAACTCAGGAAGCAGAAACATTCATAGACAAAAACCGGTGAGATTCAACTGATATCTGCACCTACATAAGTCATCTTACACTGTGATTATGTGAAATTGGGAAAATAAGAAATTCAAAAGAGAATGAATCTGTTCTATCATATTAATCTATATACAGATCAGAAATATCAATATCTAAAAAACTAATTATTTTTATTAGATCCAAATATAATTTAGTATGGCCAACTGAGGTCTGGACCACAATGGTCTCCAGAGAGTGTGTCTCAGGATAAAAAAGATCTTTCAAAAGCAGTGTGATTCTATTATCCAACAGTTAATAAGAAGGTTTTCAAAAATATGATAGCTGATGCCTGCATTCAGAAGAACATCCAGATAGATTAGCTACATGCTTTTTATCTTTTGATCTAACATAGAAGAGATATCTATAGGTCTACTATTTGTTGTATATATATTTGCTGAGAAGAATATCACAAATGAATGGCTTTGGTTTGTTCACCATGTTTAACATTTAGAACAGTTGAAGCATTTCAGTTGCACCCTGAGTTTTGCGATAAAACCTTTCTCAATAAATAGTTTTTCACCAGTAACTATAGAAATGTAGTTGTCTTACTCAGCATTATATATTCCAACCCAGATCAAGGAATCTAATTTTTAGTCAAGTGATATTGAGTATCACACTGAGATAAATAACTTATTTGCTTCAAGTAAGTATAATGTGTTAGACTGCAAAATTTTTTCACATGACCCATAATATCAGCTGAAGTGATGTTAGTGTAACAGAAGCAAACATCTCAAATTTTTACTAAAAATACTAGATACTTTAAGAGATAAAGAAGAAAAAAAAAAACAAACAAGGAAATTAGAAGGAAAACAATATAAGGCAAAGGTAGCCAATGAGTGAACTGAAAAAGAAGAAAGTGTTCAGATGAAATCATTTAACTTTAGAAGAAGTCCTGCAGGCAAAGCTAAAATTCCCTGGAAATATTCATGCCAAACTGACTTGTCAGTAGAAAGAGAACTATTTACAGGCACAAGAAACCTAAATATGGTGAGGCGAATGTTAATAGGAAGTGACTTTCCCTGCCATTATTGATCATGCTAATGGCTCTGAATATTGCTCTTCAGGCTGATGCATGGTGTGTGAAAAAGGGATGGTAAGTCCTAATGCTGCCAGCAGATGAGACATCCCCCATTCCTTGAGGTGCTTTAGTATGTACTTTCTGATTCTACAGTAAAATTCATCTTTCACAGGGCCTAAAATGAGTAAAAGAATTTCTAATGTTTGCATCTGCTTCTCTGTCATTGTCTCATAGATTAAATCAAACCTACTGCCTACTGAATAAGGTCATTTTTTGCCACTTTAGTGCCACATTACATTAAATTCAACAAATATATTCCAGCAATTTTATGATGTAGTACTAGCTGTGTCAGAGGTTCACAGCTAAACTTTCACTTTTAACAATGAGTTCAAAGGGTACTGGTCAAATATTCCTTCTGGTCTTAACTTGGCACATGAAAGACACCATCTGGCTGCATTTTTCCCAAGCATTAAAACAATAATTTAAATAGTTATAGATATGGCTCTGTCAATGACTAAAATTTACTGCTTCCAGGTACCTTTCTCTACTAAAGCTATTTTTACTTACAGTAACTAGGCTTTAATGTAAATATTACATTTGGGACAAATTATATACAATGTTATATCAGGTTTTGAGGTGCTGGAGTATGTCCAAACAAGGTCAAAAATGTTGGTGAAACATCTTATAAGGAGTGGCTGAGAGAACTGGAGTTGTTCAGTCTGAAGCAAAGAAAGCTCAGGGAGCTTTCCACACTACCTGAAAGGAGACTCAGGAGATGGGGTTTGGCCCCTTTCCCCAGGTAACAAGTGACAAGTCAAGAAGAAGTGGCCTCTATTGCACCAGGGGAGATTTAGGCTGGATGTTAGGGAAAATTTCTTCATCAAAAGGGTTGTCAAGCATTGGAACAGGGAACCCAGAAACTGGTGGGTAGAGGTAACACCACTCCAGTATTTCAAAGAAGAATGGATGTGGTACTTGGGGACATGGCTTAGTGGTGGTGTTGGCAGTGCTCAGTTAACCAATAGACCTGATGGTCTTAAATACCTTTTCAATCTAAATGGCTATGCAATTCTATCAACAAAATTCCTGGTCTTCACATGGAAAAAATAATCAAGGAAAAATTACATTGACAGGTGTCATATAGTTATGCTGTTTACATTTTTTTATATTTCTTAGGTTTTTTTTTTATTGTAAGATAGGAGGGTTTTTAAATTTGATCTTATATTTATTCTATTTTGGTAACACAATTGTGATGGTTTATATGTATTTTGTTCATAATCAGTAAAAGTATATTATGACAGTCCCAACTAGAAATGTGTAAAAGAAAAAAAAGGTTGTTTTTTTCCCACTATTATGTTTGAAATAATTATGAATCTCCAATTAACACACACTTAAATAATTTTTTATGTCAAATTATACTGGTATCAGAAAAAGCAACCTTAGGAACATGTGGAAAAAATGAAATAAGAATTTTATCATAGAAGCTGAGTTTGGTCATAGTTTGTTCTGTGGTTTGAAATGGATATCACACTGAACCAACTTCACCGTATTTAACCTCACATGAAACAAAGCAGTTCTTCTCTTAGCTATTTGAGATTCTATTAGCTCCTTTGACTTCAGTGGGAGCTGACTGTATCCCAGTGAAGTAATTACCCTCACTCAGCTAAAAGAACAGAAGCAACTGACTGTGGAGAGGTGCTGCAGCCGAGGCTCAGCATTACTCACACAGCAGGAGTGTGGATGAAAGGCACCAGGCACCATCACAGAAGCCACTCACCCACCAGGTCAAGGTAAGAAAAGAAAAACTGTTGGCAGTAATTCCACCTTTCCCTGAGGAATAAAAAAAGCAACCCTAGATAGCTTTCAGGAAGGATGACAAAAACTTGGTGAAGACTGTAGAACACCTGCACTTAAACTACAAAGAAAAGGAAAAGCTCACTATGTGTTCAAACCAAGGGATAATATACTGCCACAAGGCATTGAGCTTGCAAACCGCACAATAATGTTGTTGGGGGTGTATATATGTTATTTGAAATAGAACATGAAAAAAAGACTGAAAATGAGAAAGTCATGCTGTATATTTTAAGGGATATAATCCCTTATACTGTAATCCTGGGAAGAATTCCTTCAAATGTGTGTAAAAAATAGTGTATAATCTGTACAAGTTTCTACAGAAAAAAAAAAAAGGTGCTGTGTTTTCATGCCTAAAGTATTTATTTCTGTATATTCTAAAGACAATGCTGTGATACTTCCATAAAGAAAATTTACAATTAAATCAGTAGGTACTGATAATTTCTCTTTAGGAAACATCAATCTAAAAACCTATTGAATAATCAGTATGGTAAATTTTATTATGAGTTAATAAAATCTCCTTAATCTAGTGAAGAGTAAAACAAAGCAAAGAAACTTAAGACTGGCTAGTATAAAAATTATTCTGAAACCTCACTAGTTATACAAAATTTTTCACAGAAGATAACAGTGATACCATAATGATTGAAAAAGGAAATGCCATGTCCTGCCTCTGAGGAGGAATGACATCTTGCTCCAGCAAAACCTGGAGCTGTGTGGAAAAGAACTCTGAAGAGAGGAACCTGTGCGTGTTGGTGGATGGTATGTTGAACATGAGCCACAAGTGTTCCATCCTGGGAAGGACAGCCATATACCTCCCCGGCTATCACAGGAGCAGTGCTCCCAGGCGCAGTGCTCCCAGCAGATTGACAAAAGTGATCCTTGCCCTCGGCTCAGTCCCAACGACTGACTTCTGGACTTCTGGGTTCCCCAGTATAGGAAGGACATCAAAAAACTGGAGTGTGTGTGCCGCTAAGGGCTACAGGGATGATAAAGGGCCCGGGGCATCTGACAGGGCAGCCAGGCTGAAACAGTGGGTCTGCTCAGCCTTGAGAAGACTCAGGGAGATCTTAGAAATGCGTAAAAATACCTGCCAGGAGGGACTAAAAATACATATGTCCCTACTAGGGATTATACCATCTTTGGGATACAGCTGAAAAAGATTGACAGGCTGTTTCCTCCCTAAAGGAATACATTTAGCTTGCAACAAAACCACTCTGCAAGTCAAACGTATGGAAATCACAAATGGATTTATGTCAAAACTAAAATACAGTTCCAAATTAAAAAAAACCAAACAAAAAACCAAAACCAAAACAAACTAAATGTATTTTTATCTTCTTCAGTTTATACTATGATCCAGGATGAGCAACATTTAATGATCATTAGAAAATGCAGAACACAAATCTCATTTGTCACAGAAAATTTGTCACTGCCAGAAAAAGGTATCAGCATGGAACAATCCAAAGTTGTCTGAGAAAAATCTTGGTTGAAAAACACCAAATGTGACACTTTCACCAAGGAAAATCAGACAAAATATCACTCCTCATATCAGAAGACAGAACTGGAGCACATGTGCACTCAGCGTGTGATACAAAGATGACTAAGCTGTTAGCAAGCTAGGACTAAACACCCAAAGCATGGCTTCATGCTGAGAATGATCTAACTTTGAGTCAAAACCATCCTGCCAATCACTGAAATATTACCAATGACTAATTACCTGACTAATTACTTGAGAACATGTAGCTTGTCCACAGCCAAAAATCATGGAAGCCTGTTCCTTCCTCATATTTGGCCTTTCTCAGTTTGTGACTGTGTCTTACAACTGTAGCATATTCACTGACTCTTCCAAGGAGAATGGATGGAAAATCCACCTGCTGCTCCCATATATCATCGTCCTGCCTGTCTACCCCACTCTCCTGAGGCACAGAGTACTGGGCTGTACACATTTACTTAGGAGATGAAGGTGACATGACACAAAGCTGGGCTGAGGATAAGCGTTGGATAAAAAACAGAGAAGCAATTCTGCTACCGCAATGATGCCACCACCATCATCAATCTGCTGTCAAAGGCAATGTAACATAGAAATGTCAGTGATGATATTGAACACCTTCTGGATTTCTGAGCTCAGTGCGTGCTGAATACTGCTGATGGTTCATTACACCCAGACACTGTGAGCAAGGCTTAAAAAAACTTACCTTAAAATGAGTTCATACACCTTTGCCAATTCCCAGCTTGTTGTATCTTATAGTTCAGACTGTAAATTACTTTGTGGCAGCAGCTATCTTTTATTATATTTCTGCAAAATGCTAAACACAGTAGAGTGCCCAGCATTTAGGAGTTCCAAAAATAAAAAGTAGAAGTTAATACACATTCTTTTATTTCATTTTTCTTCTAACAGCCTTTTTTCACAAATACAGTAAAATTAAAAACTATAAAAGGAAAAATCTGTCAAGTGCTTAAAACATCTTTATATGACCTAAGATGAAGCAACACAGTCTGATTCAGGTCTTCAAGGTTCTTCTGCATGGTCATTGCAATGGTGTTTTTTTTCTGATTGCTGCCACCTCTGTCTCCCTGTCCGAGTCTCTCCTGTATTCTCCAGAATGACAGAAGCTTCAGTGGTAACAGCAGGTGGAGAAGCTGAATGGTCTGTATGATGTTTCATTTATACTCTTATTAAAAAACATTGCTCTGGTGCATTGACTTCTGACTGGATGCCAGGTGCCTACCAAGCTGCTCTATCACACCCCTTCTCATCAGGACAGGATAGAAGAAATAAGATAAAAAAATTCATGGATCAAAGTAAAGGCACTTTAATAAAGTAGAAGCAAAATTTGCTTGTGCAGAAACAAAGAAAACAATAGATTTACTTTCTACTTCTGTTAACAGGTGGTGTTTTGATATGCATAGTGGTTTATGCAGATGATAAACACAAATAATGAATGCTCCTATTCTTCCTCCTTCTTTCTCTCAGTTTTTATATCTGAGCAGATGTCATATGGAATGGAACATCCCTTGGGTCAATTTGAGCCAACTTTATTGGCTACATACCCTCCCAAACTCTTGTCCACACCCAGCTTGTTGGTAAGGGGGAAATGTTGCAGAGACAGCCCGAATGCTGTTGAGCACTGCCCAGCAGTTACAAAAATACTGGTATTTTATTAGCTCCTTTCTAGCTATTAATGCAAAGCACAGTACTAGGAGGGTTGCTGTGAGGAATATTATCCCAGCCAGACCAAATACAACTGCTTTTTCAGCGTTCTTCTTTTTAAACTGTCTCCAATTTCAACTCAAAAAGTTTTAAAACACTTCCAGTTGTATGGAAAAAAAATCCTAAAATCTTTTGATCATATTTAGGAGAGACTCCAGTTTACTACAAAGGCTGAGTTGTCATTTGTGGGTGGATGTCTTCTTGTGCTGGTCAAGAAGTACAGTGTGTTGTAAAGGCTAAACCATTGACAAATTTGGATTCGCAGACATAGGTTTCTCTGGAATACTGAGAAGAAAAGAGGAAACATGAAAAAAATATAAAAACAACCCCACCTTGAAAAGATAGAAATTAGTAATAATATAGAGGCAGGATATGCAGGGAGCCCATCTTAATACCAATTACTTGAATTACTTGTGCCACAGTCTTCAACCTACTGATATTGAAAGCGGAAGAAAATTTCTGTATATATAGTTAATACAACTATAAATTCAACCAAATCTGAATACCTTCGGTTATTTAATTCCTAACTAAATCAGAGAACGTTTTCAATTATCTACTTTTTTTTTTTATTTACCAAAATCAATTCTTCTTTTGACAGGATGTAGGTTTGAAAAAAATGCTTTCATTTGTTTGATTGTCTTTATTTTTAATTAAAGGAAGTCAGAATCGCTTGGTTGTAGTTTTATTTGTCTGCTTGCTTGGGGTCAGTTTTGTGGGGTTTTTTGATGGGGTTTGCAGTTTTTGGTTTTGGTTGGTTTTGTTAGTTTGTTTGATTTTGGTTTGTTTTGGTTTTGATTTTGGTTTTGGTTTTCAGTTTTCTGTTTGTGTGTTTGACTTTTTTTTGGGTTTTTAGGAGAAATTATTAAAAGATGGAAAACCACATGGCCTTTATAGAAATTCTTTTGCAGTCTGATTGAAGCAGGTAACTGAAGAGGGAGAGAAGAGAAAAAAAATTGTATTTCCTCATTTTTTCCTAGCTTTTCTCCCCTAGGGATGGCTGTGGTCACAACATGATAACCTGAGCTAGCAGTCAAAGATATGCTGCCAGTATTAAATAACAGTGATAGAATCCAGTCTAGTCCCAGAAACTCACAAATTACAAACATCTGAACTATTTCCAGAAGACAGGAAAATAATTTGCCAAATTTTGCTTATTCTTTTCTCCGCTGAGAACAAGGTGACCAACAGAGCCAAAATATCAGCCCATGACAAAGACATATTTAGTTTCTTCAGTTAGTCTAAGGAATTACAGTCCAAAGATTTTTCTTTTTACATGCACGTCTGTTATAAAATAATGTCTTACAGTTGTGCACAGCCACAAGGAGCTTAAAGAAATACCCCAGTATTGCTGAAGTTAAATTTTAAAGATACCTGATGGGGAACAATTATTCCTACACTGCCTGGGATTTAGCAGTCTTACTTTCAGGTAATATCAAATTTTACTGCATTTTGTCTTAAAGTAATCAAAATTAGGTGCATGCATTTGTATATTGTTTTTCTTACCATTTCACATTTTTCTATTCCTATTTCACATTCCTTTTCATTGAGTGAAGACATGGTATTTGTTTCTTCAAAGCCATTTTTCTGGCACTGTATTCAGTTCACAGAATGACAATGCTCAATATATTTATGATGTGAGCCAGATGCTACAAAATCAAGATGATGCTGTGCATTTTTCTAGGATTCTGTATTCTATGCAGAGGTCGATCTCTATCTCAATAACCTTCCAGGATTTCTGCTAAGCCTCAAATCCCTTCTCAATAAGTGTGCTTATACAAAACCTCTGCAGTCACTTTAGTGTTTCAGCTTAGAGCGTACAAAGCCTTATGTGCAAATCCATGTACAGTTTTCACTGCCATTCATTGGCTTTCTTTCCCTGGCACCATTATCTCTAAAAGAAAGTGTCTGAACTGTTTTCTGTTTACATCTCCCAGACCAAGACAGTCGGTTTCACACACAAAGCTAGCTGAATACCACAAGAGTCACTTAGCAGGAGCAGAATGGCCTGATTTGGATCTTTGCCTGCCTCAAGACATTTAATTTAATTTTATCATTTTCATTTTTCACCAGACAGTATTGTAAGGAACAGACCATCACAGGGAATGTTATCATGCTGAAATTAAAGAACTCAAAATGCATGTTGAAGTTGCTTTTTAAAATACAGATATAAGCATTTGCACTGAATGCATGTTATAAGCAGTGTGTTCCTATCATATATTTAAAGAGAGAAAATGGGATGTTATTCTGGTTTACAGCTTATTTATATAAATATTAAAAAATTGTATTTTATTTCTATAATTTTAATATTTATTTGTTTCTCTGTCTTTATTCAGCAGTTGTTAGAGTTACACTTTTTAATTTAGAGTGGTCTTTAACAGTTAGCTGTCCAGTACTCTTCATCAGTAATAGAAGCAGCTTTAAAGGAGATCTTATACTGTTTTGGAAAATATCATGCGGAGACAGCACTGTGTATCAGCCTATGGTTAAAGTTAGATTTGAAAACTGTGTTTTAGGTTTGCTGATTCATTTCCCTCCACTCCATAAACCTGACAGCTGTGTTTGGAGGTTGATGTGAGCTCCCATTGATACTTTGAGGATAACTAAAGGTATGACAACTTCCAAATTTTTCATTCTATGGGACTCAGGATTAGATAGGGGATCCTCAGAAAAGCCAAACATCAAGGTAAGTACACTCTTCTTTCCTAAGTGATTTCAGTATCCTTAAATCATCTTCTAGCTCAGCAGGATTGTGAAACCATTGTGAAAGCCTATTATTCATTCTGTGAAAGCCTTTTCCCTCTAACTGTGTGCTCTCAACCCGAACTGTTCTTATACCTTTTTATTTTACATTGTGAACCTGTCTGGTGCATAAAATTATCATCCATCCTGACATTACCTATATCTTTAAAACATTTTATTTTTCCACTAAGGCATAACATCTTACCTTTTGTCCCTTGGGCAGTATCAATACAGATTATGTTGAATTTCTAATCTGAAATTATCCTTGAATTCCTGAAGAAACACAAAAGAGGAAAATATTTTGCACTCAAATTTCAGTGTTAAAGAGAATGGTTTACCATCGTGGAAAAAATTAGGAATGGGAGATCTCCTTGCTTTCTGGGTTATCTGCAAATACAGCAGGCCTGGGGGTCACTAGGCTTCCCCTTGTTAGTCAGTGTATTATCTCTCTGTCTGAATCCCTGGGAGACCTTCATCCATAATATTTTAGAGTAACCAATTTGACAAGTCTGGCAAGGTACCAGATGCATAAACAGCATGTCTACACCGTAAGTCTGGTCACAATAGCAATCCCAGATGCACAAATAGTGTCAAGTGCACTATAAGTCTGGGAGCGTTTAGTAAGATTCAGACCCAAAACCAGTGTGATTTATTGATTGTGGTGACAGAACAAGGTTCAGAAATTGCTGTTGATAAGTTCATTGGTATAAGAAAGCATAAACAATAATATTGCCATGGAATAAAGGTAGATTATCTATTCCACTGGGATATTTTCACTGATATTAATTATTTAATTTAAATATCATTCCCTCACCATCTTTCCCCAAAATATTCTGTAAATGCACAAAGAGAACAACCTGCCAAACAGCAGATGCAAGAACAGGCAACCAGTAGAGGAAACAGAAGGAATACCATACACCAACACATTTTTTTTAATGTCCTAAATACCATATGTACCTATGTATAGTCTGGTGCAGGCCACCTAGGAGATCAATATTTTTAAGGGTCCTTTACATTTTTTAGAATCTCTTACATAGCTTAAATATCATACAATAATTTTATTGAATTCATAAGTAGCTTTGTTGTATATTATTACATAACTTGCTAAACTTTAAGAAATCAAAGTCAAAAAACATCAACCTTCTAACTACAGGACACAGAAAAAGGTAAAATATTAAGATATATACAGCCATATCTGTAAGGTAGATGCTGTATGTCAAATAAATATAGAATCTCTAACTATTGGTGGTGACTATGTAGTCCATACAACAAATAGAGTCTGGAAATGGCTCATATCTTGTAAAAACAGCTTTATAGGGCTCAATTAATTTGGCAAAGATGAATCTGTAGTGACACTTGAAGCAGAAGCTGAATCTGTGGCAACATGATCAAGTTTGAGGCCAGCTAGAAAAAGAATATATTTATATGGTGAATGTGAACGGGACCTAAAAGACACTGTCAGTCTTACGCATGTAACACAGTCATGATACAAGAGGACATCCTAACGATCTTTAAAATTCTACTTTGAGAACTTAAATTCAGATATCTACCACAATCTCAGGACATTAACTTCTGAGTATTCAGATGCTGAAAATAAGCACCTAATAAGAAAGAGAGGTGCTTTAATGTCACCAAAATGTTTTGATCCTTTGTGGATCAAAATCTTCAGTTCTAATCTGAGCTCAGAAAAACAGAACATACTCAAATGATCGATGAAAGACATGGCAGAAAAGTAACAGAAGCTATTTTATAGATTGCATGAAGTAACAAAAGAGTAATTCAACAAGGTGAAAAATAGCATCACTTCTGTAGAATATAATATGCAGCGAGTGAAAATAGAAATTGTGAATTGCATCTTTTTTTTTTTTTTATTTCTAGTTTGAGCAGAGGAAGAGAAAAATAGTTATCTTCCTTGAAAAAAAAAGATTTTATTGGACTGATGACTAAAAATCATTGCCAATATTTGCTTAAAATTTCAGAAATAAATTATGCACATAACTGTTTTAATGAAATTTACCTCTCATCTGACTTATGGTATATAAATCAGAAACAGGAAATACACTAGAATTCACTATAAATGAGAAAACTGAATCAAAACTGGGATCAAAATTCTGGTCAATGTATTTTATAATGTTTTACTTCCCTCCTCTGCATATTGCTTAATATCAACTTATGATCATATATATTTAAGTCAAAATTGGCACATATAAAATATATTGAATAGCAGCTAAAATATAGTTTATTTGTTTAAAGCATTACCTCAAATGCCTTTTAACATTATGTAGTACATGAAATAATTCTAAACACTGTAGTCTACTATTTATGCTAAATAATATAGTGCTTAAATTCCAGGGAAAATTGTCTCTCACTCTCTAGGTGCAATAATATTGTTTTACTGCTGTGAGAAACTTATAAACAAAATAGATGAAGGAAGAGAGGACAACCAGATTCAACAGGAAAACAGAAAACATTATGTTACTTTACTGAGATTTTTGTCTTCTAGGCGAAATTGAAAAACAGAAGAAAAAAACTATATATCAGGAAAAAAAGTTAGTGACACTAACTAATAGGAAGTCATAATAGGAAGGGAAGAAGAAGTCATGAAAAAGACAAAACTAAAGGATAAATTTAAATTATGAATATAGTAAAAGAGCATATTAATGTGGTAATGAAACAAGAACAGCATTTTCTGCAACTTCAGAAATGAATCGTAGAATACCTCACTGTACTAGTGGTTTCATTCACTGGTCTGATTTATATTCATTGCTAAAACTGCCAATTTTTTAATTAGTAGTTATCTTCAGACTGAGATACATAAGTTTACAAAACAGGTGTCTGCACCTGCATAGCACTGTGTCATTTAGTTGTAGAATCACTGATGCCTGGTGCCATTTCACATACCCGGGGTTGTATGAGACTTAAAACTGTGACAGATAGGTTGCACACTTAATAGGTTAAGTTCCTGATTACTCACATTTGTTTTGTCTGTTTTTCAGTGTGAACTTCATCAGATGTGTCATAGAATTGTGGCATCATAGGATAATGTAATCAAAGAATTATGTAATCTTCTAGGTTGGAAGGGATCTTTAAAGATGTCTAGCCATGGCCAGGGACATCTTTTCCTAAATCAGGTTGCTGAGAGTCCCATCAAACCTGTTTTGGAACCCTTCCAGGAATGAGTCAACTACAACTTTTTTGGGTGACTTTTTTGAGTCCAATCTAAACCTACTTCAAACAATTTGCCCTTTTCTGAGAATGCCAGTCCTTTATACAGTCTCTCCCCATCTTTTTATAACACCCTTTTATGCATTAGAAGGCCACTATAAGCTGTCTCCAGAGCCTTCTCTTGTCCAGACTGAACATCTCAAGTCTCTCAGCCATTTTGCATTTTGAAGGAGAGCTCTTCTAGCCCTATGATCATTTCCATAGTCCCCTTCTGGAGCCGCTTTGACAGGTCCATGTGTTTCTTTTGCTGTGGAGCTCCAGAGCTAGATGAAGTACTATAGCTGTGGTCTCACAGGAATGAAGTGAGAAAAGGAGAATCATAGTTGGAGATTGCCCATATGCTAGTGCAGGACTACATACTTGGTCTTGCTGGACTTTGTGCAATTTTCATGGTCCCAGCCCTCAGGGCTGTCAAGACCTTTCCACAGGATGTCCCTTCCCTTGAGCAGACCAACTGCACTGATTAACTTGGTGTCTGCCATAAGCAAACTTGATGAGGGTGTGCTCAATCCCAGTCTGTGTCATTCTTCAGAAGTCAGTAAAATTTTGATATTAATCTGAATTGTCTGACATTTATCAGTCACGTAATCCAGTCTTTCCTGAAGTTTATTTGAAATAATATTTTCTAAAATGTTTTATATTTATTTATTTATTAATTCCAATAAATAATTGAATTGATCCAGGAATAAAAAGGCTTTTTGATTACTTTTGTGTTTTAATGACAGCCTCCATTAATCTGCTGATTAGCTATTGTGAGCTTAATTTTTTAAGTAACATGATAAAGCACTGAGGTATATAGCTAGTCATTCACATGAATTTAATAGTGAAAGACATTTCAATTTATATTCTTAGTAAGGACTATTTAGTTCAAAAAATAAAAGCTTCTAAAAGGATTCAACACAAAAAAAAAATAATCAAACTCTAAAGAATTCATTTTTTCATTTATAAAAAAACCCCCAAAACTAAGCAACAACAAAACAAACAAAAGGCTGAAAACACAACCCCTATCATTAACAATAGTTAATTGTCAATTACTTATTTGTAATTAGCCTGGTTGTACTGCACTGTAATTAGTATAATGATCTGCACTACTAAACTTGCCAAACAAACTCCCTCTTCATCATCTGTTACCTCCAATGATTTCCGAAAAGTTTGCATGGAATATTAGTAGGCACATTTTTAGCAGCTGAAACCAGATTTTCATACTTTTCTTTTTTACTGAGTAGTATTTTACATGAAAACTATTCAATACCAGATAGAAAAATAGAGTGATTAAAAATGTTTAAACAATTTGTATGGTGTCTGTTGCACAAAGAAATATATATGAATAGCAATTTTCTGCTTCTTAAAATTCTGCTGACATTGAGGTTAATGGGATTTCTTGGCTAAGACCAGAACAAAATGGATATACAAAGATTGCAGATATCATTGAATTGCTATGCATTTCAAAAGCTTTTCATTGCAGTCTATAAATGTGGTGATGTATCCACAAATATTACCTCATATAGTTTGATATTGAAAAAAAAAAATCAGGCATTGCATTCTCGTATACAACTTCACTGATAAAATCTGAATGGGTTTTGCATATATTTAAAAGCTCAGACACTTCAATTAAATTTATAAAAAGCGGGGTTGGTGGGTTGGTTTTGTTTTGATTTTATTTGTTTAATTCCATGGAATAAGCACCACAGAAAGTATCCAGACTGCCAAGTCCACCACTAAACTATGTTCCTAAGAAACACATCTCCACCTTTTTTAAATACTTCCAGGGATGGTCACTCAACCACTTGCATGAGCTATCTGTTTGAATGTTTGGCAATCCTTTTGATGAAGAAATTTTCCCTAATATCCAATCTAAACCTCCACTGATGCAGCTTGACACCATTTCTTCTTATCCTGTCAGTTTTAACCTGAGAGAAGAGACTGCTCCCCACCTTGCTACATGTTTCTATCAGGTAGTTGTAGAGAGTAAAGAGATCTTCCCTGATTCTCTTTTTCTCCCAGCTAAACAGCCATGCCTCTCTTAGTTTCTCCTCACTAGACTTAAGCTCCAGACCATCTCTGATGCCTTTCTCTGGACATGCTCCAGAACCTCAACGTCTTTCTTGAAGTGAGGGGCTCAGAACTGAACATGGGACTTGACGTGCAGGCTCACCTGTGCTGAGTACAAGGGGACATTCACTGTCCTGCTGGCCACCCTATCTCTGATACAGGCCGGGAGGCCATTGGCTTTCTGGGACACCTTGGCACACACTGGTTCAAGTTCAGGTGGCTACTGACCACAAGGCCCTTTATACTGGGCAATTTTCCAGCCACTTTTCCCCCAGCTTGAAGCACTCCATGGGGTTGTGAACTAGCTAAGTGCAGGACCTTTCACTTTACCTAGCTGAACCTCATGCAATTGGTCTCTGCCCATCAATCTAGTCTGTCCAGATCTCTTTGCAGAGACTTCCTACCATCAAACAGAACAACATTCCCACCCAAACTGTTTCCATCTTCAAATTAGCAGTGCATTTAATTCTCTCATCTAGGTTATTGGTAAAGATGTTAAGCAAGTCCGGTCCCAATACTGAGCCCTGAGGAACACCACTAGTGACTATCTGCTGATTGGATTTAGCTCCATTAACCACCACTCTGGGCCCAGCAGTTCAGACAACTTTTTAACCAGTGAAAAATTCACCTGTCTGCGTCACAGGCAGCCAGTTTCTCCTGGAGAATCTTGTGGAAAATGGTGTCCAAGACTTTTCTGCAGTCTAGGTAGACAATATCCACAGAGGTACTCAAGATGATTTACTCCCATAACCTTCCCCAGAGGTCAGACTAAGAGGCATGTTTGCTAGATACTCCTTCCAGATCTTACTGTCAGATGTGTCTCACATTTGTTAACATCCAGACCACCAGGATCTCCCTGATTAACCAGGACTGCTGAAAAATGATGAAAAGTAGTTCGGTGAGTTATTCTACCAGCTCCACCAGTAACCTGGGGTCGATTCCCTCTGGTCCCATAAGATTGTGTATGTCCAAAAGGTATAGAAAGTCACTGATCATTTTCCCTTGGATTGGTGGGGCTTCCTTCTCTTCCCCACTCCTATCATCCAGTTCAGGGGGTTGGGTAACCCAAGAACAATTGATCTTACTACTAAAGACTGAGGCAAAGAAGAAATTAAGTACTTCTGTCTTTTCCTCATCCTTGGTCTTTATGTTTCTGACAGCATCTAATGAAGAATGGAGATTGTCCATAATCCTCCTTTATTTGTTAATACACTTAGAGAAAATAATTTTATTGTCTTTCATGGCAGTACTTAGATTGAGTTCTAATTGAGCTTTGCCTCTTCTAATTATAGTCTCTCATAGTCTCGCTTTATAGTACTCCTGAGTGGCGTTCCCCTTCTTCCAAAGTTCATAAAGTCTCCTTTTTCTCTTTTTTCCCAAAATTTGTTCAGACAAATAGGTCTTTCCCAATGGTTCATATTTTGACACATTGGTATAGTCTGCTGCTGCTGTATTTAGGATAATTTTTATTCTGCATGGTAGAGTTAGGAGGAATATATATTTATATTGGGTTTTTTTAGAAGGTGTTGAGCATATAATTTTACTACAATATAGGTTATGCAGGATAATGTAGAAATTATATCACTTTCCGATGTAACTGGTGTTTCATGACCTTTCATCAGGTATCTTGACATCAAGAACTCTGGTGCTAGCTGGTGCTTTTTTTTGGTTTTTTTTTTTTTTTTGGGGTTTTGGTTTTTTTTGGGGTTTTTTTTTGTTTGTTTTGGGGTTTTTTTAATAGTATTACTCTCATACTTAAAATCTTCACTTTAATTGTGATCTGCACCTTTACTCAAAACATAGAAAGCAAGATTTTTTGTTCATGAATAAAATTCTAGACACACACTGTATCTGCAACTAGTAGTACATTGAGGAAAATTTGTTTACCCTTAAAGTGTCATGAAAAAGCAATGAAGACACCTAAATATCGACCAGTGACATTTAAGGTGATGCAGGACACACAACAAAAGCCTAGAGCTGGAGAGTGAGATACGGGACTGTGCAACACTGGGATATTTTTCTGGAGCAACAGCTCCGGGCCAGGTAGGATACCCCAGAGTATCTCATTAGTTTTCACTTAGTCCTCTAAATTCCTTTCCTAGACTGTTTGTGGTTTAGAGGCAGTAGGTTTCTTGCTGCATTTGAACACTGAGAGTCAAAGGTGACTTGAAAAAATTATGGGCATATTATATTCCTGCTTCCCAACTTGTGAGCCTTTGATAGCAGTTACCAGTATACAGGTATAAATGGGTTTTTAATGCCCCAGTTGGCAATACCTGACCCTTCAGATGGTTTATAATATTCTTTCAAATAATCTCCGTAGGGCTATGGTTTGAAAGGGAGGCTTACTATGGCATGAGAGCAACTTGTGATTTATAAATTTCTATGGAACAGGTTTTACAAGGAAATTGGATATCATTATGAAGCAGCTGATTTTACCAGGTGACCTAGGTCAGCGTGGCTTCAGACTGTTAATGATTATGTTTGCCTGTCTCAAGCAAATTGTTTGTGAATGACTTTGTGGGGCAAAATTGCTTTAAAATAAATACTGTTGATATCATCCTGTAAGTCAGCATGTTTGTTTGCTGACCACAAATCATAGAAGGAGTTTAATATAATTCTGAGTGAATAGAAAGAGGCAAATAATAAAGGTAAAACTACAAAACACAAAAATCTTTCTATTTTGTTTGCATTTTGTAGGGGAAAATGCTATCAATTGTTATGAGACTACTTTATAGTCCAATGTCTAAATAAAAAAAAAATGAACATACGATAACCTCATCTGATGCAGCAGTCAAAAAATATAATGGGAGTATTTTTCTTTATGTCAAAGTTTTCATTTCTGACAAGAGTACCATATTTCCAAATATGTAACTGCTATCAGAGACCATTTTTAAGCATAAAAATTCTAGACTTACTCAAAACAGATGGGATTATTTTGGTTTAACATGAATAATTATTTATCCTCTATTTCTTCCAAAATGACATCTAAAATCCTTCTCAATGTTTCATTTTTGCATAACCAGAGAGATAGACACAGTTCCTGCAAGTCGGTAGAAATACCAGTGTTCTAACTTTCAAGTCACTGTTGCTTTTATGAGAGGGGTGGGACTTGAAATCACCAAGGCATCAGACACTGGATTTCCATGGGAACTCAACATTTTGCAGCATTTTGTCTTCTTCAGTTATTTCTGAATTCTTGAACTTACATTTATTTATACACTGGATGATTCCTTGAATTAACATTTGGAAACTAAAATGCCAGCAAGAGACAATGAAAATACAGTATGTTATGTATTTTATACTCATACTGTGGCTTTGGCTAAATTGAGACTTTCAATTGCAAATTTTTCAGCATTTACTCATTATATCAGAATCTAAATTAAACGGAAACAAAAGAGTTGCTTTAATTTAATCTATTCTCTATTCTATTATCTAATCAGGATAATGAAGCTTTATGCTGTATAACAGCTGACAGACTTATTTCCAGGAAAATTTATGGAACTCTCTGTTTTCAATATTGGGCCAGAGTTTTGTGTGCCTGATGTTATTAGCAGGCTTTCCAACAAATCCTGATGAAACCTGCCAGAAACAAAATGAGACATTACTTTGTTGCAAATAATTGGTTCCAAATTCTACTTATTGCATTTTTATTTTTGCAAATCATAGTAGGTTCCAATAATTGGATAAATGGTTTTGCTTTCTTCAACCTGTGCCTCATGAAAGTAAGTCTAAACTGTATAATGTGAAAAATTGATTGAACTGACCTAGCTGCTGTTGTTGTTAGTTCAACAGGTGGGCAAAAATTCACATAGGCAATATAAAGGCTTGAATTAAATCCCTTCAAAAAACAAGTTTCCATCAGGCTCCCAAGAGGTTGTGGTTGAGGCGATGTCTAAAGGATTTATAGTAAATTAACGTTCAACTAAGCATTACTATCTAAATTGCTAAATGCTATTCCTTTTATCATATAGTCTTTCCTTTCCTCATCTTTTCCTCAATCCCAGTTATACATGATTATGCCTTCTTTCTCAGGATATGTGGGTCTCTCTTTCCTAGTTTTGTCATTTCTAATGCAGCAATCAGAGCCACTCTCTACAAACTTTAATAATTATATCCAAAAAGTGGTTGTCTTCATTTCTGTTTTCAACAGCAGTCAGGAGGCAGTGCTTCAGGAAGGGTGTCCTTTATTCTTCGTTAATGAAGTTTTCAAGCCAAAGCTTGTTTTAATTCCATAGCATTTATTGTGTTGTGGGAGAATAGAAAATTGTTTCATTTGATTTATATTCTTGTTTTGTCATATTTCTTAGCAGTTGTTGCAAAGAAGCAAGAAAACACATTATGGTATATGCTATCCTTTTCAACCTTTGCTTCAGTAGGAGGGCAGCACAGAGTTTAAAAACTAATTGCATGTAACACAGTTTTCAAAATGGCAGGAAAGTAAATACCGGCAATAGCTTGCAAAGGTATGGAGCAAAGAGAATATAAAGAATATTCTTCTTTGGCTCTATTTCCATGCTTTCCTAAACAATATTTGGACTGTATAAAGCCTCCTCTATCTCAGAAGGAGACCATGTACTGCTACCCTAACATCACAAATAAACTTTGATTATGGTTTTTTTTTATTTTTCAAAATTATAGTCTTTCCATTTGTTGAATCTAAAATCAAACATCATCACTGAAGTGATTCTCAATTTTTTTATTTGAACATTTGCACTTTTTAGACACCATATATTTTTACATTTTCCATGTTACTTCCCATGCTACTGAAAAAGAATGGTTCATATTCTGTCTATGTTCTAAACTATGAACAATAAAATAGTGTGCTGTAAGAGAATAGTAATTTACATATAAAATTTTTTCATTATTTTTATGGAAGTAGTTTCAAAAGTAAAAAAAAAAGCCATTGTTGGCCTTAAGTGACAAAATATTTTCAGTATAAAAGATAAAAACATCTGTTTACAATAAGCCTCTTTGCAGGGCAATACAGAACCCTTCATCTCATGCACGAATGACAGCCAAGGCAGGGTCACTGATCTGTCCATCTCTCACTCGCAGCTCTGCTCTGAAGGCACAGTATCAGTGAGTCTCACCCAAAGTCCAATAATCACACTCTTGTCCAGTGCATGTCTTTTTCTATTTGTAGTCAATTGTGAACTGATAGAAATGTAAGAAATGTAAATATGTTCTTGATGAATGTCTAGTCCAAATGATTTATAAGATGTCAGTTCCTTATTTTTCTTTTTTTTTTTTTTTCCTGTCTTCAATTGTGATTTAGAATACCTCCAATCTACGGTTTGGTTGATTTGTTGGTTTTGGAGAAACAGGGCACAATGAAAAGCAATATGCTTAAATAAACAGTGTTCCAATTACTTGGAAATTCTTAAACTCTTCAATTTCCATATCATCCACTAAATCATGTGCCATATTCAGTAGCTATGCATGAAATAAATTTGTCTGTTTTCATAAATGAAGGCAGAATGGCATGAATAATTTGCTTTTGGAACATTGAGCATCATTTTTTGTTGTGGAATTTTTCTTAGATACATTTAGCTATTAGGTCATACAGAAAACAAAAGTATATTTGGTAAAAAGGGTTTATGATTGTCACAATTCTCCAAAGAGATAGCCTTTGTAATATATTATTTAAGTCAGGGATTTCCACTGACAAAAGTAAAGCAAGGGATCATTTTTGTTAAGAAAATATCTCAAATAATTTCTTATCTGTTAGACTCTTAAGGAAGAGGGTGCTCTTACTGATGAAAAACAATCTGCTTTTAAATGGCATTTGAGCAAGACATTTACTATCAAAGAACATACACATTCTTTTGTGTGTGCTTTGTTTTAAACCCAAAAATTAACTAAATTCAATAGAACGAGTAGTACAAAATATTATTACTGTAAACATGTATGCACAATCATCACCTTAGATACACAGTATAAGTCTAAACATTTTGTTGATCAATGAAACAGATTTGTAATTAACCTAAAGTTGATTTTGGTCAGAGATAATGAATGCAATGGTTTCTTAAGGAAAAAACCCAACAAAACGTAATCGGTACTTAGATGTCCAAAGTATTAATGAGATCTTATTAAATGATTGGCAGTATTAAAATGTTGTCAGTCTTTCTCAGTCTGTCTTATTATTTCTAAATCTTTTAATATATTTTTATATTATGAAAATTCAATGGCACACAATGTCTATTGTCATTCATTGCTAAAGGTAAAATATTCAATAGATGTCACATAACTGTTGCTGTCACATAACTGCATAAAATCATGTAAAAGTGCAAAGCATTTAGTTGTGTCTTTGGCTTTTTTCCCCTTTTTTTACTAATTGTCTTATAATTAAGACTTATAATTAAGTCTTTTACTGGGTCATAGACAATTAGGAGAGACTTCCTACAAACTTTCATTTTAGGAAGGAAAGTCTGTCAAGAAAAAGAGCACACCATATTGGAAGAGTGGCATTGTCACATACTTTTCATTTCAACTTCACTGAAGATGCAAGCAGGAGGAAAAGGTGGACTAAAATGTCTAAATTTCTTCATCATTATCACCATTATATTTATTAACACAGATCTTTATAAGCTGCAGATAAATATAGGTAAATGATGCAGGACAATATAAATGAGATATTGCTTCCCATGGGAAGGAATATACTATAAAAAAATTAGAAAGGTGGTGAAGCAATAGATTCCTTCTTCTATTGCCATTATATACATTCATATGCAAATTTTTACAGTGTTATTTGAAATACAATTTGATGGATGTAATACAAACAGGAATTGCCTCTGGTATGTATATAAAAATCTTATTTAGATTTTCAGTGAGGAGGTTGGCCTAGTGATACCTGGGATAAAACAGTCTTAAATTGCTCTTTCTATCATCGTCCTGTCAATTATGGCACTTAAACCTCTGTGTGCCTCCCCATAGATTTTAATACCTCTTAACTATTAACACATATCCAGGCTTCTTAATCAAAACGCTTTCATGAAGATAGCAAAATATATTATTTGATTATTTAATTAATTAAGAAGGAAGGTCAACTAAATACAATAACAAAGTTTCAGAAGTGATGAAGACATTTTCCTTTCTTATTTCTTAGCTTCAGAAATCTTGATGTGTCTTTAAAGATTTAATTCAAGCTTAACATTAGACTGCATTATTTTTTGCATGGGAACTGCATATTTATCACAACTTTTCTTTGTTGCATCCCAATTCTTTTTCAGTTTTTGCAGCTGACTCCACACTGTCATATGATTTATTCTCAATCAGTTCAGAGAGTTATAAAAAACAGGAAACAGAGAGACTTTAGGAATAATATTAATCTTGATTTGTTTGTGCTGTTCTCTACATCTCTTAATAAAATCTTGATTGTTTCAAGATCCTGATGCATTTGGATCCAGAGAGCAACTAATGGTTTCAGCCTAATGTCTGTACTCTGCAATAGAACAGAGAATCATGGAATCCACCCAGTGGTTTACTGGTCACATCACTCCAGCCTAACATTTTAGACCTTTTTATCCTGTTAACTGTTTCTATTTGCATTGCTGTTACATTCTGGTCTCCACATTGTGTTATAAGTCTGAAAAATTGCTAAGAGTTCATCTGTACTTTGTTCCTTCCCTGCACACCTCTAAAGTATTTTTGTGTAGCCCCAATTATATCTGCTTTGTTTTCCTATCACACAACAAAACCATTTAGTGGGTTAGATATGGTCATGGTGTCATTTGTCTAGGAGATGCTTTTGGACAGGCTTTAAACCACGGTATCACCATATAATTTTAAGTTAAGTAAAAAAGATGCCTTATTTTCTCTGATTATCCATTTTTAAGTCTCTTTTTCTCTTAAGCTTTTTTAAAATCTACCAGGAAAACTAAGACCTAACATTTTTTGCAGGCGTGGCCTATATTTATTGCTTTCTTTTCTGGCCTCTGATTCATATACTCTACTACCTGTAAAAGAGGTTTAAAATATTTTTAAAAACTATACACATAATGAATGTATCTGCTCTCTTAACAAAGCGCTGCCACATATTTTTTTCATTTGAAAAGGAGAAATTTACTCAAAGCCTTACTATTTGACTAGTATTTCAGCACCCCAGGAATGCTGAGACCCTTGTGCCTGACAAGTCTTTCAGCATCCCATTTTGGGGACCCTTCACTGAGGAATTTACTGGGTCAGAGGTTGGTTTGCTTCACTTGTTCAGAGTCACACTCAACAGAGAGACCCCCTCCTGAGTCTCCACACCTTTACCCACTGTCAGTGACTGCCAGCATCCTTGAAGGACTCACATTAAGAGTTTCCAGAATAACATTTTGTTAATAAAATTGTGATAGGTTAAGGTTTGAGGGCTGCTGATGATATATCTGCATGCAAAAATGTATTCACATCAATATACTCATTCAAAGCAATATCCTAACAAGCTGTAATCCCTAAGAAAAGCTAGCTTGAGGTAATCATTCATGGATAGAGTACAGTTCTTGCCCAACAGAATACAGTTCTTCTGCCCAAAGGGAAGAAGACAGGTTCAGCCCATTGACTGATCCCAGATTTTACTCCAAAGTCTTCCTTGATTTCTCCCCATTCTCAACTCACTTTTATACTACTTTTTTACATTTAGGTAGAGCTTAAGTGACAGACCTCACGCATCTTACTCCGTGAGGGTGTTTCATACCTTGAGGGTGGGTATCTCAGTGTAGTACCTGAGACAGCCTTGGGGCCTCTCTGTCAGTCCACGGAGAGTTATTCTGCTGCAGTTGATTTTGACAGAGCCTGGCTCCAGTCAAAATCCACTGCTTAGATTTTACTGTGTGTGGAAGGTTGGCTGTGATGACCACAGTTCATCCAGTGAAGAATAACTGTATTTTCCCCTATAATTTCTGTCCTGTTATCTTTTAACCCACAGTCAATGTCCTACATACTTTCACTAACTTCAGTAAGATAGTTGTAGCAACAGGTGTCATTAGCAACAATATTTTTTAAATAGTGTAGAAGCCTTGGAGAAAACCCTTATATAAAAACACCAACAGAGTATAAATATTTAGCTACACCATGTTAATGTAGTTACTGCTTCATTTTAAACCTGTAACATCTGATCTTTATACTGCAAAATGTAACAAATTATTTCAAGAACAGCAGAGGCAAATGCATTAAGGTATTTCTAGATAACTTATCAAAATGAAATTAATAGAACAAAAATAATTATTTGTGTATATTTACAAGAAAAAATAAATGTAAAGGACGAACATATTCAAACATATTGTGTACTCACATACTTTTTACAGTAAGTGACTGGATTTCAATGAAATAACACCTGAGGTAGTTATAACTGGACTAACCTGGATCCCAATTTCTTAGATTAGTGAAGGTGGGATGAACCTCAGCACAGGCCCTTTTGGTCTTTTTCTTGAAGAATGAAGTGCTGCTGAGGCTGGATTCTAAACAGAACCAGAATTTCCCACTGTTTTTTTCACCTGAGATACTAATAACTAAGCAAAGAAATTAAAAAAAAAAATCAAAATACAAATTTCTCCCAATCTTTAATTCAGCTGCACTCCAGGCATGCAGGGGTATGGTGGGCAAATGTGTATAAGTTTAGGTCAGTTGCAGACTTATATATGAATTCCACTCTAGTTTATGTTTAGGCCTAGGTCACGACTAATAAAATCACTCAGGGGGTTTAGCCAGATTTTGACAAGGTGTTATTTTCATATATTTACATGAATTTGGATTGCTCAGGAGCACAAGTAGATGTAGTTTGTCCACAACATGACTAAAGCATATAATTTTCTTTTTCCCATGAGTTAATTTTTTATTTCAAATAAAATACTATAAAGTGTTATTACAAAACAGTCAGTATCCCCTTAGTCTATGTCTATAACATTGGGGATTGTGTGTCTTCTAGGAAATAAATTCTATGATAACCTGCTATATATTTTCCTTATCTAGCCCTTTTATTTGATCATGCTGTCCCAAAAAAGGCAGTCTGCATACCTTGTAGTGCTATTCTGCCTGTAAGGAGTAGTGGAGCATGCAGTTTCTTTTCTTTTTGCCTGGAGAATATTTCAAACTTCCGCCTAAACAAATGCTGTGTGCACACATTCTGAAGTGTAGACAAAATTGAGCTCATTGACCTAATTTCAAATACATTAAGACACAGCAGTGGTGATCAAGGAAGTTGCTGGCTGCACTGGTTTATAAATTAGCTGCTATTAAGATGTCTAAATATCCATTGCAGTACATGAAATAAAGTTTTTAGTTATTTTTGGTTTTCATTTAGCCAGTGTAAGCCAGTACACAAAAAATACTTTATTAGCTTTATGAAGAAACCCCCAATTTTTTAATCATGAATTATTATACTGAAATACTATCTCAAGGCTTTAGCCTTTAATAGAGGAAACAGAGATGACTTATGTACAAATGTTATGGTAATTGGAATGTTAATAGATGCATTACAAAGGCAAGAAATTAGAATTTAATAGGCCTTTTACTACACTTTTACTGCATTTTAATGGAAAAAATTGTGTTTGTAGAAACAGAATAAAATTAAATATGTTTCTGAAATACTTTCAATAATTTAAAGTTACATTTAATATATGAATTTAAGAGGCATTTAGGGAAAAATGCCATTACAGCCATAAGAATCTAGAAATTATCTACCTATATTTATAGTGAAATAAGGAATTCTCTGCCAGTATCCAAATGCACAATAAAGTGCATTTCTTGAGAAAACCTCCAACTGCAAATTCTGCCTTTCACTAAGATAAATTGAGACTATGGATTTGTCTGATCAGATTACTATATCTAAAATATAAGTTCTTATATTTTGACTTGTCACATAAATAAATTAAGCCAGCTTTTCCACAGACAATTCTGAATTGCATGAATGTAAATTCTGAATGTTCATTTGAGACATCTGTAGTGCTCTTGGTCTGTGCACTCACTAAAGCAGTGATGTTGAAAATTATTTAATGTAATTAAAGAGAACATCTTAATTCACATAGTCATCTAGCTTTTTTCTGGACACTGATATTTAAGTAGCACAATCCAGCACTTGAATATGACAAAGGACTTTGTGGGCTTTTTTTTGTTATAGGGATTTTGTCTCTAATAGTTTTTATTTTGGTGAGGGGTTTTTTTTAGTTGTTTTTTTGTGTGGTTTTTTTTTGTTTGTTTGGTTGGTTGTTTTTTTGTTTGTTTGTTTGTTTGTTTGGGTTTTTGTTGTTGTTTGGTCTGTTTTTTTTTTTTTTTTTTTTTTTTTTTATAAGACAGTCTGCACATAAGACAGTCTGCACTGGAGGTGTTCCTTCAGGAAAGAAACAACCCTAGGAGTTAATCATCTCCTTTTGAACTGAATAAATGAACAAAACAAGGCAAGTTAAATAGAAACAGATTAGGACAATAGCATGTACTACAACAGAAAATCTTGTTGAATCATCTCTTTGCTCTTCTTCACACTTAAAGAGAAAATTAAGAACATCAGTGTGTCAGTATGTTTTAGAAATGTTACAAGTTCAATGTTTTAGAAATGTTACAAGTACAATGTATTACAATCAAATGTAATAGAAAAATACAGTTTATTTATGTATAATTGCATTTTAAATATATCTAATTTTTAAAATTAAATAAATAATAACTAAATATTTGAATATGTATCTGTATAATTATTAAATATTATTACATTATTATATTAAATAAAAATATAAATACTTAGATGTATTATATATGTATGTCATAGATTATTTATAACTATGTTTGATATATACTATTTATAAGTTAAATAGTATGAAAAGGAGATGCACTAGTTTATACTGGCTTTGTTTTTCTTTAGGGGTTTTTGGTTTAGCAATTTTTTTTCTGTATTAAATTGTCTTTATTTCCATTCATGACTTTTCACACTTTTATTCTTTTACTCTTCTGATTCTGTCCTCCATTCCTGGGGTTGGGTGAGGGCAAGCAGGTGTGAGGCACTGAGCTGATGACCACAACACCAATATATCCTTAACACACTTTCCTGTAAAGACATTATCAGAAAGAAACAACTAAGTTTTGTAAAGTAAAACCCAGAAAACACTTTTTCCTCCAGGGGAAAACTAAGTAATGAGCACATCAATTGCCTTATCTTACTGTTTCCACAATACACACTGTTGGTGGAGTTGTGTATCTTAAATTGCTCAATCTTTTTTACAGTACTTTGCCTCCAGATTACTGACTCAAATGCAGCCCAAAGTTATAATGAGTTGTCATCACCTGACACCTCTTCAATAACATATGTGGAACAAGGTAAGACTAATCACTACCATCTCTTTCTCGGGATATCATTCCCTATAAATTTCTATCATACAAGAGGAACTGGAAATATGCTGACCTTGCTTACCTTATTGAAAGTTTTTGGATTTTTTGTTCTGATTTTCAGATGAAAGACAACTTAATTCACCTTAATCACTAGAGTGTTTTTGGTTTAATGACTGGGAAAAAAGCACTGAAAGCTGAGAAAGAAAATGTCAACGAGTCTGAAATAATTTTGGTTCAGTACAGTGTAGATGTTTATGATTAGAAGTGTTTTTTGACTCTGTAGCCCCTCCCAAGAAATGTCAGCTTTGCAGAATTGTTTGGGTTTATGCACAAAATAAGCTACTTTGAACTTTTCTGTTGGAATAATAAATTACCCTACTTGGTAGCATTTTTGTGGACTATTTTATGCATGCATTTGCCTGTGTAACAACTTATTGCACATGCTAAAGAGC
Source organism: Pyrgilauda ruficollis (assembly GCF_017590135.1). Lineage (NCBI taxonomy): Eukaryota > Metazoa > Chordata > Aves > Passeriformes > Passeridae > Pyrgilauda > Pyrgilauda ruficollis. The sequence goes on along the minus strand of NW_024524266.1, from coordinate 3,405,659 downwards.
ACAGCTCCTTCACACTGCATATAAATACCATAAGGTCTTCCCCGTAGACAGAATGGATGCAATTACATTGCTACATACAGAGTTAGGCAATGTAATCTCTTTATTCAACTATGTTACTTCAAGGCTGTCCATGGATATGTGTATCTTTGGTCATCAAAGACAGTAAGGCAAAACCCCACATCATCAGTACTAATCTATTTTCAGGCAGATGAAACATCTCCAAATATTTGAGTTCCCATATGCTTAATGGAGATTTACTCAATAGCACTAAATGAAATTAGAGGGAAATGCTGGTCAGGGTTTGATCCAGCATGGCCATCCACAGGCTATGTGTCAGGATGGCTGTTGCTGAGAACTGATTTGGCATTATTTCTTTATTAATTGTAATTGATAAAATACATAGGTTGCATCAAACAAGGGCTTATTAATCCCTTAATGTAGATTTTCAATTCTATACCTATACTAACTGATCCACTGTCCCAAAATGTTGTGATAAAATTTGAACTGCATTGTATTTTCCAGGCAGAAGGCACTAAATGTTTTCAGAGCCATGAATCAACTGTCAGATTTCAGTGCCATGTCTGCTTCTGTGAAAAATTGGTGTCACTTAAGGTCCTCCCCTGTGATATGGTTCACCTCGCTTTGTAGTCTCTAAGTGTTAAAGGTTTTATATTTTTTAACAATGTGGAATTTTGATACATGAATCATCAAACGAAGAAAAATGCTTATCAGACATATCCCTAGTATTAATATAGGACTGATTAATTTTGCAAAACATAACCTTCTAGCATGAATTTGGATTCCACAAGGTATCTGAAGCATCCTGTGGGCCTGGCAGGTATGACAGGGAACTTCAAGGAGACTTGCACAGCTACAGAGTGATAGCTGAGGTAGAATATTAGATTAATATAAATGTTGATTGGAAGGGACTTCTGGAGGTCATCAAGTTCGACACTAACCTCAAAGTACAGCTATTGCCAAAAATTGCCAAAACTGAAAGAAAGCAGACACAGTTTAGGTGGTTATTCTAGATTAGTTTGTTGGTTTTTGGGTTTTTTTTTTTTTTTTCCCTCATGACTTTCTTGAACTTCTTAGACATAGTTTGTCACTATTATCTCTTATATTTTGTCTAGCTGGAAGAGAGATAATTCTTCATTCTGCAGGAAGAAGTCCCTTTGAGTCATTGAAGTTCATTGCTCACTATTCATAGCACCAGCTCCATATTCCAGATCCTGAACTTCTTTTTCAAGTGAAGCAATGCAGATGCTGCAGATAGAGCATTTTTACTGCTGCCAACAATTCCAATTTTCTTTTTTCCTATGGTCCTTGGATAGCCTTAGCCGTGCTACCTCATCTGCAGGCAGTGGATGATAGGTCTTCCTTTTGAAGGTTCTCTCTGAAGATCCTTTCAAACTCTTACCATTCCTCATGAGGCAAAGCCCACATCTGCCTTTCTGCACTTCACCTCATCTAATCTGGATGATTTATATTCCAAGATTTTTGAAGGATACTAAACCAAAACTTCCAGTATGATATTCAGATTAAGGCATACTTTAAAAAAAATTTCAGTGCCTTTTTTTCTATTGAGATTCCCATATGCAAGCTTTTCTTTTGAATCATGCACCAAAACATATAACACTTTAAGCAGATATTTTAGGAATTAGTATGAAAGCACTATACTGAGGTCTAGGCTTCAAATTCAGAATTACAGGAATCTGAGACTCATTTCCCAAATACTGTAAGAGGATTCCAAAAGCCATTATAACCCCCAAGATGGTTTTGGTTATTTTTGTGTGTGTGACAATATTTTGTATCATTGATCAATACCTCCATGTTTCCATTTTTCCTGTGTAGCAGTAGATGCTGCTTTCTAAATAAGGCTGTCTATGAGCAAGGAAAATAATTGCAATGACTATTCTGAAACTTGAAAATATTAGCTTGATGCCTCAGGGACATCATGTTGAACTAGTTCTCATTAGTTGCAGGACTGCCAGCAATCTAGCAGCTTTGTGAATGTTAGCCAACAATAGCAGTGAATTCTGCCAGGTAATGTGACAAATTAAGTTTTATTTTCGAAAGTAGCCTTGGCTCCTAACTAAGATTGAGGAACTCTACAGATCCCTATCAACTTACTTATAAAAATATGAAACATTGTGACCTTTATCTAAATTACTCTGAAATGGAAAGGTATTTTTTGATTTGGCTTGGTTTTGTTTTTGTTTCTGTTTTACTTGGTTTTGTTATGGTTGGGTTGTTTTCTTTTTTAATTTGTGTTGGTTTTGGTTTATTATAGTGATTTTCTGAAAAACAAAACAGAACAACTTCCTTTATGTCAATCCTATGTCCTACTTTTACTGTTCTAGACTATCTCTATGACATTTGGATTCTTTCCAGCTAAAGGGGAGAAAGCAGGACATTGTGTATTTCTGTATTTTGAATGATATTTTAGTTATGTTCACAGTCAAATAAGTCAATGGTTGAGAAACCTCTTTTCAAAATCATAGAGCTCCAAAAACGATATCCTAACACTGATAACCAATCTCTTTAGCTGTTCCTAGACAGCTGTCTTTGGGAAAATTTGTTTTATACATGTCTTATATATGTGGTTTTCTAATTAAAAGTCTTTATAGGTATTTTATTGATAAGAAAGTGGACACATTCTTCAGAACTGATGAATTACTCAATATTTTTATTCTCTTGTCACAATGAGTGAAGATTTATGCGGACACATGACTATCTTGTGCCACTGTTTTACCCTGACCAGGTAGAAAATGACTTTTGCTATAACGAGTTCAATTTTCATGCTTGATGGATTGGACTTTTCCAGTGGAAGATATATCTGGATGTGATCTTCTCAAGGTAAGAGTCAGACCCTTTGCCCTTGAGAATAATTTTCAGTACAACAAAACCTTTTTATACTAACTAGAAATTGAAGCAGAACTTTGTCAGAAAACACTCAAACCATTCATTAGTGGATGCATGGTGAAGAGGAAAAATAAAAACCTCTATAATAAGCAGAAAAAAAATGGGTTACTGTCATCACTGAGCTATCAGAATAGAAAAATAATACTAAATGAAAATAGTTTTCTAAATTATGTATGAGGAACAAGAACAGAATAAAAATACATTCTGAAATCAAAATAAAAAATAGATACATAATTAAGCCAAATACTGAGGTAGTAGAAAAGAGAATTTTCTCTACAAAAATAATGAAAACATACATTTTATAAATGTAGGTTGAAAAGCAAATGCAAATTCCAAGTCAAGCACATTTACAAATAAATGAAAAGGTGGCTCATTTGTTAACATTTTGAAGCAATTTAAACTAATCTTATGAAAAGAAATAACTAGAGAGCCTAGGGAACTACAGATTAGGTAATTTTGCACTTACACTAATTACTGTTTTCTATATAAATACATGAATGACAAAGAGGGAGGACAGGACACCTTCTTAAATATTTACTTTTTGTACCTTCTCTCTTACAGTGGCATTTGAATGCAGACTCTGGTTCATACCTAATCTGTAAAGAAGCAGACTGTATGCCATTGTTGTTTATTTTTTTTTTCTTTTCTGTCTTGACATTCATTGAAATCCCTGATGAAAAATTAAGGAAGAAAAATGAGTATCCAAAGGGAAAGAAGTTCACTAAACTAACTGACTAAAAAGAACCCCCAAAACACTATTAACAACTGCAATGATTGGAAAAGCCCCATGAGAAATAAGATATGTGCACCCTTAGAGATAAGTGATAGCACTATCGAAGTGCCTTACTGAAATAAATGAATTGAAACAGGTGTGAATCTATTCCACATAAGATTGCTAATAACAATGAAAATGAGCAATATTACTACCTGTGATAACACTATTCCAGAAGATTAGGGAAATGCAGAAAATCTCATGTTTGTTTTGATAGAAAATTTAATTCTAAGACCATACAATTACCTTTTATCTTTCATAAAAGGGAACAAAAATTGACTGAAACAGATAGTATCAGAATGGGTGACTGGAACACAGTGATTTCATAGGGATGCCTTGTTGATGACCTAGTTGATATCAGTTTTAGTGCTGTATTGTGAACCGAGATGAGATCTCTATGTTGAAGTTCAGCATAACTTATAATCCCCCTGTACTTCTACTTTAATCTTCCCATCATTAATTGTGCAATGAGTACTTTTTGAGAAAACATTATGTCTGTATAATTCTAAGCTTTTTTCCTCCAAAATATATCCTACTGCTTAGTTTAAGAATACCAATTTTTATTTCTTAAGTTTAACAATATTTTTGGTTTTCTCTGTATTAGTACCATCATTTTCAGATTTTTGTTGCCTAAAATAACTATTTTAAGTTTATCCCTGCTCAGTATGTCAATGTTATTTTGTACCTGATGTGCTATGCTATGCTGTTGAGGTTTTAATTTATTTTCTTAAGATTTTTTAATGAAAATAGCTGCATCAGGACAATAATTGTACTAGAAGATAAATTTGCCTATATTTTTTAATATTTGCTATATTTTTTAAAATTTTTATTTTTGGTAGTAGACTATATCTTCTTCCTTTACATTGCCATGTTAAATATCTAATGAAATCATGACAGTGACGCAACTTACGTGTACAGAAAAGTCCACTGAAATTTAAGTGTAAAAATGTTAGGTGTAACTGTGATTATTGAAAAGAAAAATAAAAACAAACTGATTTTCAAAATACAACTTTTTTTCCTATATTTCCAAACATTTTTTTCTTGGTTCAATCAAAACTGAGCTCACAGATCTTCATGATACTTTTATATTTTTTAAAGAAATGTCATTTAAGATACAGAGGTAGAAATACAATAAAAATAATTTATCTGTGCAATGACAAGTCAAGTGCTGGAAAATAATTTAAAGATGTTTCTTCTTTCACTATGGAATTTTCTTCGTTTGGAAATGTTGAATATTCTCTTTTGGATTTCTCAAGCTAAATCTATCTTCTATATGCCAGAAAGTCCCAGACACATGATATCTTCCACAAGTTCTACATCTATGGGACTACAGAGATACATACGAATATTTTGTGCAGAAAAAATACTATTGTACTCCATCAGATAATCAGTTAACCTGTAATTTTAATCTAAAAGATAGAATAGATACAATACAATCAGAACTGGATAGCAACATCTAGTACAGACAAATGGAGGTCAGTATTGAACTGAACTAAAGCCATTTAATTCACTACAGAAAAAAAATTTGTTATTTTTCTCATTTTTCTGGGCAGAAATCAAAGTATTGTTTTAGTCACCCAAGTGGATGATACTACTACTACTACTACTAAAAATTATTGTTGCTGTTGTTGTTGACAATAATAATAGTAGTAGTAGTAGTAGTAGTAGTAGTAGTAGTAGTAGTAAAGTATTAATTGCCTTCCTCTGGACTTACTCCAAAGGTCTATGTCCTTCTTGTTCTGGAGACCCCAGAGCTGTTCAGTACTCCAGGTAGGATCATAACTCATGTCAGTTGATGTCATCATCTGTTTTCATTTTAATATCATTATAGTGTTTCAAACAGGCAAAGAGCTCTAGTGGGTTTTGTGTCATTAAAATTAACTCCAAGTTTATTAAAAATTTGAATAGTCCTAGACACCTAAGTTTAAGCTGAGTAAGGATCCACTGATGGCACTGACAAGATTTCTGTTGACCATTATTAGAAACAGAAATCAGGGACAGCTAGGGATCCACTTGGTTGCCCAAAGGTAGTCACCAGGTGCCTTTTTAGATACCCTAATGTAATCCAGCCAAACACAGCTGTGTGTTATGTCTCTCATCCTCTCTTACTTATCACTGCATATATCAAATATTGCACCGATCAGGCCCTCTGCTGTCTGTGACTATATCTGAAATTTACCCTTACTACCAACATTTTTACACCATGGGATTTCTATATATTAAAACACAACTTTGACAGGGTTGCCCTGTAGCTTTTGATTATTCACAGTGTTCTGTCTGGAATGCATAATGGCTTTCATGAGGTAACTGTACCACACTGGGTGCAAACCTCGGTCTGTCTTGAGCCCAAAGGAAGGGGCTGCTGATGTTATGCTGTAGTCCTCCTGCTAGAGTTACACCTTCTCGCAAACAAGAAATTAAAGTCCAATAATTAATTTTTCTGAGTGTTGGCTCCAATATTATATGCACTGTACAAATTTTGAGTTCCTATTTTTTCTATATATTTTGAAATTATTTCCTGTATCCCAATACTTAAAAAAATGTATGTTTTGAACTTCCAGATCATCTTGCATGCCAAAGCCTGTTTGTGTGTGTGTGGCTTTCATAAGCATTAGTTCTGATTGCTTCTGTGAAAAACAAACATATAAATCTTATTTTCGTAATCATCATTATCATCATCAAGAATAAAAAAATACTGTGACATTACAGTAGCAATGCACATTCTAATTAAAAAAAAAAAAATCTCTCACTGAGATTTTTGTAGGACAGTGTCACAGTCCTCAGCTTCTTCCTGAATCCCAAAAATGAAAAGTGACAAAATGTTTGTTTCAGAGCTGTAAAAATATCCCAGAGTCATGAGTTCTCTGGGGTGAAACATCTATCTTTCTATGAAGACTTTTGTATAATCTTTTCAATTAAATACTAAGTATTCTTTAAACCTTCCAGAGTGCAAAGATTTCCTTCTCCTTTACAGGTAACCAATGTATTGTGTATGGTTAGTCAAAATGACAGTAGAAACTATCTAAATGGAATTATTTGCTTTTTTCTTTTTTTTTTTCCTTGTTTATGCTTCTGATGTCATAAATGTCATGTCAAAAATGACTTACTGCCGAGAAGAATTGCACATTAAATTACTTCTGCACCACATGCCACTCACACAATAGCAAAACATCAGCAGTCATCTTTACTTAGGAAGATTTTTGGTATCTAGGTTAAGCTAAATTCTTTGTGTAAAAATTTGGTTTTGCAACTATTAATGTTTTTGGGGTTTTTTTTAATTTCAAGATAAGAAGAAGACCTACTGATGTGCTATTTTAATTTACTAATCTACTAATCATAATATGTATTTTTTAAATTCATGCTAAGTCAATCACAACCTTAATGGATCTTTATACATGTCATTTATTTTGTTTGCTAGGATTTCAACATTCATGACACTTTAATATTCATAATCCTGTCCCCAGGATACTAGTCACATCTCTCCTTGATTGCTTTGGTAGGTGAGGGTCTGTCCATGCAACTGTAATAACCACCTTGCACAGGATGTTAACAGGTTTACTTGCAGAGATTTTAATCTGCATTGATAATTCCATTCATTTAAAGGACCATGAAAGATTAAATACCACTTGTTGCTGGCTTTTATATTTCATGGAAAAGTGTCTAATTTTAGAAATCTGTGGAGATGAGTCTTCAAAGAGTCTTATCAAGAGCTTTGGAGGTAGTGGGATGGATTTTGATGGTTTAATTTTTGCTGTGCCAATATACATCATCACAGTTACAACTGTGGACTCATCATACCTCCATATGCACTGTTTCCCCCTCCATACTCACTGTGATGCTCACTGAACAGCTGCTGGCGTTGTAACATCTATTCCACTTCTGAAGGAGGTATCTTGGAAACTAATTAATTTCCCTGCTGTTGCTTAGAGACTGTGTTTCACATATTATGGTATTTCCCTCTGTCAAATTCATGTTGTTAGGCAGAAATCCTAAATGTGTACAATTACACCTTGCTTCATTAGTAATTTTAATATACATGCATTTGGGATTAAGAGTGGTGATGACCTGTACCATAGTTCTCATCATAGGCAAACAAAGTGGGGGTTTCCACTCAGTGGACTGGGCTTGTTAGTTTATGTGCCCATTTTGGTTCATACTGGTGATGATTTCTTCCACAGGAAGGATGAGCAGTCCTTCAGTGGCTAATCTGATCATGATTTAATTTAGTGGAGATGTGTTGGCATCATTCCTGGGAAAGTAAATAATACAAGTCTCAGGGGTTTTGATCAGACTGATCCCATTAAAAAGAAGGAAAAATCCACCCTGCACTAACTCTATGCTTTGTGCTGCTGCCATTAGTAGATTTCCAAGTGGTCCATGATGTGTAGTTAGAGTCAGAGGCAAAGTTCAGATCTGTGGTAAATTTACCATAACAGGCTGGCTGCAATGCTGTAGTATGTTTCCCTTCAATGGAAGATGGAACACCTGATTCAAGTTTTGCACAGAATACTTTGTGGGCCCATACCAAATATTTAGTAGGCAAAGTACCCTGGAATGTCAAGTGTCCTACTGGGTCATGTGTGGCTTAAGACTCTTTTTCAATAAGTAATTAGCCCTTTCTCTGGCTACATTTTTCTCATGGTAATATGGGGTGTGGAATACACACTGAATTCCTTCCATCTGGACTCATTCCTGTACCTCATTACATGAGAAATGTGACCCACTATCAGTTTGTACAGTATTAGGAAGGAGTAGGATCAGCCTTGAGAACCAGGATCAGCCTTTTGACCTTTAGTTGCCATGAATCACCCAGAGAGTACTTCTACATCTGTGAGGGTGTATCAGTGTCCTGTGAAGGGTCAGAGTGACCTGGTAAAATAAATTTGCCAGGTAGTCCATAAGGTTTTCCCTTTACTGTTCTGTGGGATTGAATTTAGCACGGTTATCTAATTGTAATTTTATTCTATACTGAGGGCATTCTTTAAGAATAGTTTCACAACTTTTCCTGTTTAGGGGCCAGCCTTTGCCCTGTGCAGCAAAATAAAGTGCTTTCTTGCCAGTGTGACCTAATGTGGCTGAGCAACGACAGAAAATCCAGGTATATGTTTTTTCCAATAAAGTCCCTTTTAAGTGTTGTAATTCCTTCTTAGGTTGGAGTAACTTATTCATTCTATTTTTCTTAAAGCATCTAGAGGAACTACTGTGCTCCCTGCTATCCACCAAATACCCCAAAATTTTACTTTTTAACTTACTCATTTTCAGGTGGAATTTCAAATTCTGCTTCATTTTATGCTTTTCATACTGCTTCTATTACTTCCCTTACCTTTTTGTGGGAATCTCCTCCATTTAGAATATCATCTATATTTTGATAGTTTCACATTTGATGTGAGTGAGGCCATCAGTAAATCATCAGCAAATGCAGCAACAAGCAATCATGGGTGAATGCTTGCACCTCTGAGGAAGCCTGTTAAAGGTATATTGGATTTCTCACTATGCAAAGGCAAACTGCACTTCATCCTTTTCAAGTAAAGGACTCATGAAAAATATGTCTTTAAAATCTAGAGCAGGCATCCAAGCATGAGCAGGTCCCTGTATCAATGTCACTGGTTCAGCAATATTTGGAACTGAAGCAGTTAAAGGTGCATTAGCATTTAATTGTTGGTAATCAACTCTAAAATGCCACTGCCCAGCTGGCTTTTTACTGGCCACTCTGGTAAATTGTAAATTAATAAGTCCTTTTAATAATGGATCTTTTTTTTTTTCCCAATCTGTCAACACTTTGTCAGTCCCTGTAAGTGCTGCTGTTGGCAGGGGTTATTGTTTTACTTTAGTAACTTTAGTAAAAGACAATGGTATTGATGTCTCTGATAGATTTATAAAAATTGTCCCACATTCTTTCATTCTATTTGTATCCCTGGCAACCTAGTGCCTCTCACTCCATAAAATTCCATTTGGGAGTTTCCCTGTTTACCCACAAAGTAAATTAAATCCTAAAAGCCTTGTATGGGCAGCCCCCACAAGCATTTCAACCTTAAAAAAAAACATTTTTCTTCTGAAAGTCAGATGGAAAATTTTGCTGTGGGATTCTCAGGAGCTTTACAATAACAATCCAATCCATCTCATCCAGCACTCATAACTCACTAATTCCTACACAAATCCACTCCAGGTAGCTATGTCCATTGGCTGCACAAATCCCTCTTGCTGCTTAGAAGCTGTGGTGTTTTGGACATGAACTTTCCAGATTTTATCCTGAAAGCTTGCTACAAAAGTTTTGAGACTGTCTGGAAGACCCTGAATAAGAAGGCTTAATCTGGCTGGATTTATAGGGGGTAATGTGAGAGAGCCTGTAAACCTTCCCATTCACAGCCTGAGTACAAGCTGCTTTCTGTGATCTGTGAGATCAGATAATTCAGTAATTTTACTAACCAGCAGGTCTCCCTGTCCTGCAGGTATGTTCCTCCTGCCTGGTATACCACCCACACAGCTAAAGAGTAATCATGACCTCTGTGACTTGTGGGTAAATCATGCCAAGACCCCAATAACCTCTGGCTTCTTCCTTACTCCATGAAATCCAATCTCCCCTGGTCAGGGATACTCACCACACATATTCCATTTCAGATTCTTCTGAATGCCTGGAAAACTCGCAATTTCACTAATTCTGAAGGAAAGCAAGGAGTTGTATGCACTGCCTTATGAATTTCCTTCTCACCCACTACCAACTTCAGTATTAATTGATGGTTGTAAAGGGAAAGCATAAGGGAGAGGGGCAGAGGCCACAATAAAATTCTTCACTATCATTCCAAATGCTCCCATACCAAGTTTTAGAATCCTCATGTTATTTGTGGATTTGACTAGCCATTCTTGGAGAGGGCAATTGACTTATTAGCAGATGTAATGTTTCTTGCAGATGTTTACCAAGTTTTTCTGCTGTAGATAATGGATATACTAAAATTCCAGTTTCAGCTACAAGAGAATCTATGCAAATTTCCATTTTTTCTGTAATTCCTTATTTAAAAGCCAATGAGGCCATTTTCACATCACTTTTTGATAGAATCAATGCATTTTTTTGTAGAGGTGGACATTCTCAGGCTCTGCATGGTCAACAAATGTCTAATACAACACAGATGTTTTTCTCTTTTCCAGCTTTTGGTTTCTGTTTTGTTAAAAACTTCTCAATACAGTCTATGATCTTACCTTTCCAAGATGTTCTAACAGTCTTTCCAAAAATGTGATGCTCAAAATCTTTGTCCTTTGGTTTTTGAAAACCTTTTCAAAAAGACTGTTTCTACCAGCATAGTCTCTACCAGCTCTACCAACAAATTCTACAGTAGCTTTTACTGTATCAAAGTTATGTAAATGGTTGTAAAATCTCTATTTTCTATTTAAAGAGTAGGCTAAATTTTATTA